>NC_051063.1:149034301-149374120 GCF_004664715.2 Peromyscus leucopus
CGAGACAGGGTTTCTCTGTGTAGCTTTGCGCCTTTCCTGGCATCCTTGGTAGCACCAGATCTTGAACTCGACAGAGAGTGCCTTTCTCTTTTTTTTTTTTTTTTTTTTTTTTTTTTTTTTTTTTTTTTTTTAAGGCATTCGCACATCTCGTGTCAGCCATTTTGGTCTTTCCCAACTTTCCTTTGTTCTCAGAGCATACTACATTTCACCCGATCCTAGGCATACGTGTCAAGATAGCAATCCAAATCTTTAATTTTGAAAGAAAGTGCCTTTTTTGGATGCCCACCCCTTTGTTTTGTGAGAACATTATGTTGAATCATAGCACCTTGTGTTCTTGGCCCTGAGCTGTCTCTGTGGCTATTGAGCCACTAACATTTAGGTTTCACATGCAGCTTTGTAAACCATTCCTAGAGAAAGATACAGTGGTTTTTAGTTTTTATTTTATTTTTTATTTTTTTGCTATTGAGGACTACAAAGACAAGAAAATGCAAACTTGGTAACCTTGCATTCACAAAACTCAGTCATCCTATATTATTAGAACATGAGGTTTGATAGAATTCTCTGCTTTCCCGCTTTGTATGATTTTAAAACATAAACCAGCAAAAACTCATCAAAACATACAAAGGGTGTAGCTACTGCTCATTTCTACTGAATTTTTTTCTTCCCTTCCTTTTTTCACACCTACTATTTAACTTATCTGTCATTACTCATTAAGCGACTCAGTAGTGACTTCAGTACCTTAAGGCCTCTGCCAGACTGCGGGTGGCCCCCAGAACAAAGAGCTCATGCAGTCTCGATAGTGACTATGATCTTTTATTTATTTGTTTGTTTTTGACAGTCTTAGGAAGCCCAGGCTGGCCTGGAACTTGCTACAGAGCCAAGATGACTGTTGACTTTCTGATTCTCCTACCTCCACCCCTATGAAGTGCTAGGATCACAACTGTCTAGATGTACCACACTGCACACAGTCCGTGTCCTGCTGGAGTCTGAATCTCGGGATTTGGGGTACACTGGGCAAGCCTACAGCCCTAACCTAACCTGGCAGTATCACTTTCATTCTGTTCTACTCCAACTAAAAACAACACAGTTGAGTAAAACGTGCTTAACAAGACACGGTTGTAAGTCCATTACAATTTAAATATTTATCAGTTTTTTTTTTTTTTAAATGAAAGCATTTCTGAACATCGATAATGTTTTGGGTGGCCAAGATGGCACCCGTTCGTGGTTCTGGTTGTGAGTGTGTTGCTTTGTTTTTGTGGCGGTGGCTTGAATTAGAGAAGCAGAACAGATTAGCATTCAGTTTCCGTGTTCCTTTTCTCTTGCTCAGCATTTTGTCCCTCTGGAGCAACAGACACGACCGCTAAATTGATCGCGCTGCCAGCATGTCCTGCCCTGTCTAACTTGCTAGGCGTGGCTCCAGCACTCCTAGGATGGCCGTGCAGACTTCTTGACCGTAGGCAGGGGAATCCTAAAGCCTGGTGAGGCTTCACAGACAGTAAGTTTTCCTTTTCAGTCCTGTCAGCGGCAACCGTGAGGGCTGACCGGGAGATCTGAGGAGCCAGAAGAGGACCGCTGCGCTCATCTTCAAGCTCATCTGGCGCCGCTGCTTCTGACACAATGTATGGGATGTCTGTGCTGCGCGAGCGCGTGATCCTTTGGACTTGGCATTTCCATTCGGCCGAGTGGAAGTTCCATGCTTGGTCCATGATTGAACTGTACTCGGCACCCCAGTTGCTGAGTCCCCGGACCAGCTTTCTGCCCTCAGAATAGACGAAGCTCCTGGACTTCATTGTTTTGTAGGCGTTGGGGTCTCCCGGGTAGTAGCGCGCGAGTTTGCTCTCCCGCAGCTGGTGGGAAAGGGTGCTTTCGACCGTCAGCTGAGTGCCTGCAACAGCGGCTGCATTCACAGTCGGTGCAGCTTCTGCGCTCTTGAGGTCAAGCTCGCCAGTGGAGGTTCCGGGGTCCAGTCCCGGTCTGGACTCTGCGCTTATGGGGCCGTCCAGGGCAAGCCGGCTGCGGCCTGGAGTGGCGGGCGGGCTGGGGCCCGGGGTGTGGTGCAGGCTACCCGGCTGGTCCAGGTGCGACTTTGCATCCTCTTCCTTCACGCGGAAGGAACAGGTTTTTTTCCGGAACGCCGACCCTGGAGCCGTGGAGAGGGCAGGCTCCTCAAACAGAAGCTCCTCGCCATTGAAATGGTAGCGGTACATGCTGTAGCCATCCGCGCTGTTGATGCTGCTCTGCCGCAGCAGGTAGGTGGCCTCGCATTCTGAGGATGCTCGCGACCGAGCCTGGATCAGATCAGACCTGTCAATGCCCGCCAGATTCTCCAGAGCGCTCACCATCCTGCCCGACAGCTCTTCCAGCTGAGAAAGCCGAAGGTCAACAGTCTGCAGAGATGTTTTCATGAAATTTTCTCTTTCATTGATTTCCTCCAACCTCATTGACATATTTTCAACTCTGGTAAATACAAAGGGATAGGTTTATTAAATTGAGATTAATTCAGCATTGAAAATAGTAGCGATAATGTTGTCGCTGTATGCGCCTCCAGGCTTTGACCACCAGCCTTGCTGAGCCTGTTTGTGCATGTTGCCTACCCCTAATACAAGCTCTCCCTCAAATTACGAGAAGAATTAGGAAATATCAGTTAGCACAGAGTGTTTGCCGTATGCCAGGCATTCTGTTAGAGCAGTGTGCGCTCACTAATAAGTCTTTACTTGGTGCTGGTCTAGGCATAGTTAATCCCCACCAGTGCCCCATGAGATAAGCTCTGTTACTGTCATTCCCATTTTACAGAAAGAAAGTTAAGCCACAGAAAGTGTAAGTAACAGAGGTCACAGCTAAGCTCAGGATGTGTGATTTGCAAATGAGAGGCAAGGTTTGCTTCTGCCGTTGCCTCTCAGCTGGTTCCTCATGCTGCATTAGTAATGAAGAAAGATACTGTGAAGACTGTTGGATGGCCAGCTGCACTGGACTAAGGAAGCTTTCAAGCGCCCAGAGCCTTACTGAGCACACCTTTGGAAGCGCCTGTGAGGGCATTTCCAGAGAGGATTGAGTGGGAAGAATTCCATCCCACTGAATAAAAAGGGGAGAGGAGAACAGTACACCCATAAGCCATGTAGGCCTTGGCCTTTCTCTGCTTCCTGACCTTCCAGATGTGAACGAGCTCCCACCCCACAGCACAAGGCAGCTGCCATGTCTTCTTCCATGATGGACTATACCCCAAGCTGTGAGCCAAAATAAATCCTTCCTCTTTTAAGTTGCTTCTACAAATACAGTAAAACCTCGGTAGCTACCAGAGACTGGTTCCAGGACCCTCATGGGTATCAGAATCCATTAGATGCTCAAGTCCCTTATAAAATGGCACACTAACTGCATATAACCAGTACACCTCCCATATACTTTAAATCATCTTTAGATGATTTATAATGCCTTATGTAATGTAAACGCTGTGTAAAAAATTGCTCCATTTTATTATTTGGGTAATAATGACAATGAAAAAGTTTGCACATGTTTAATATAGAGGGAATTTAAAAAATATTTCTTTTAAAACTTATTATACTTATTATTTTTATTTGTGGTGTGTGTGTATGTATATTTCAGTGTCTGTGCCTTGGAGTCGGGGGTGGGGGTGGAGGCTGAATGTTCCTCAGCGCAGATGTGGAGGTCAAAGGACAATTTGTAGAACTGGTTCTCTCCTACCCTGTGGTCTCAGAGCTCAAACGCAGGTGGTCGAACCTGGTGACAAGCACTTTTATCCACTGAACCATCTTGCCTGCCTTTAGTGCGTATTTTCAGCCTGAGGTTGTTGCATCCACAGATGCAGAACCTACAGATCTGGAAGGCCAAATGTACTAGCCATGACTCTTGATAATTCTAGCTATGACTTTCAGCAATACATGGGCCAGGACAAAATAAATCAATAAAAATTTTCATTGGAAGTTCAAGGCACTCCAAAAAACAAATTTTAACAATTAAGTGCAGATTAACACATAATTTACTTGAAGGACAATGGCTCATTAAATTGTCTGAATACCAGATTCTTGTTTATATTTAATAATATTCTCTTAGTGAGGTTCCACAAGAAAATATAATGGCAAATTATAAATATTTGGTGTTAGATAAATTTTTTAAAAAATCTCCCAGAGCATCAAGCAACAGCTTATGAAACTGTAATGCTGCTCGAATGGAAACCTGCTAGAACCTTGTTTTCTATTTCAACATGTACAATGTGGATAGGTTCATGACATATAACTCCAGGAGGCAGTGAGGTATGCCCAGGATTTTGGACTACTTTTTTTTTTTTTTTTTTTTTTTTTTTTGAGCTGAGGATCCAACCCAGGGTCTTGCGCTTGCTAGGCAAGTGCTCTACCACTGAGCTAAATCCCCAACCCTGGACTACCTTCTAAAAGTTGAATTTGTTCCAGGGATGACTTGGGAATCCTGGCTCTGGGAAACTGAAACAGCTTGTCCAGGCAGGTCCCTCCCTCTGTGACGGCAGACACCTTGATGCAATGCCACTAGGCTTTGATTTTCCTCCCAACTTTCTTCAAAGGAAATGTGTGGTTTCTATAGTAACTTGGCTTGCAGTGCAGTCTCCTTTTAGGCCTTGGGTGTCCTTGCTACATTTCACCATAAACTCCTCTCTGTTCTGCCGACCTCCCTCACACCCGCACTGTGAGAGTCTGCCCTTCCCCTTTCTTCATTGGTTTTCTGGGTGATGCCCAGTGAGCGCTCTTCCTTGCACTACCTCCTCTGCTCACACCGGATATCCGGTGTGCCCCACACAACTTGCCCATGTGCTGGCAAGCGTGCCTGACATTTGCCTGGAGTTGCTTTGGTCAGGGCTACTCTTGTGTCGCCCACACTGACAGCTGCACTTTGCTGCATGGCAGGGTCCTGGTGTCTATTCTTAACTCTTTTCTTGGAGAGGGAACTATTCATGTGCCCCTTGATGAGCTACGTCATTTGAGGAGGGAGGGTCTGGCTTCCTGGAAGCTTTCCACTAAGCAGAATCAAATCCAGTGTGGGCGAGAAGACCTGGCTGCCTTGTGGTATAGTCTCTCTCTCTCTCTCTCTCTCTCTCTCTCTCTCTCTCTCTCTCTCTCTCTCTCTCTCTCTCTTTCTCTCTCTGCCAGTCCAGTCCTGAGGATTTCTTTGCTCTTGCTCCTTGGGGATGTGCGGAAGAATCGCAATGAAGACTTTCCATTACTTTTGAAGGACACTTGGAGTTGACTGTTAAATATGCTCCTTGCTCTCTCTCCTCAACGCAGTGATTCCTTTTGTATTCAAACCACAATGCCTCCGCAACAGTTGAGCTTGAAATCCTTCAACAAACATCACAGCCCAAGATAATGCAGCTGTGCACACATTTAAATAGAAATAAACTGTTATAAATAGAGACAGGCATCTTTCTTCTGACATCTTCTATAATTATCTGCCCCTTCAGATTAACCAATTCAGAGTGCAGTTCGCCAGCCACTCATACATGAAAGAAGAACCCTCAAAGTCAAAGTCACTGTTTTTTCGTTCTGCTTGTACTCTGGTTATCTCTCTAACCTTCCCTTTCCACTGCATGGACTCTGCTCCTGGCCTCTGGGAGGGTTCCCATTTTGACCTCTCACATCTCGTTTCTCTAAGCAACTTCCTGAAGCTAAGAAAGAAATGTTTCGTAATCTAACAGGGGCCAAGAGAAACTGCCAGATGCCTGGTTAGAACCCCTAAACTGTTGCCACTTGGAGACAGCCCATTTTTAATCACTGTGTCGGATGGAAGGAGGTTGACCTGAGGTGAGGTTCTTTTTGTTTGTTCTTTGCCTTTTCTCTCCACGCTGAAATTTTATAGGATATATACAAAAAGAAGGGGAAAATAGGCTGATTTCATTTACCTTTGAAATGATTAATGAGAATAACAAATTATGAATGTCTCAGTTAGTTTTCTATTGCTGTGACAAAATATCATGACCAAGGCAACTTAAGAAAGAAGGTGTGTAATTTGGCTTATAGTTTCAGAGGGCTAGAGACCATGATGGGGGACCAAGAATTCAAATAAATGAGCCTATGGGGGCCATTCTAACTCAAAGCACACATTGCACTCCTTGAAATAGGCTTGTGGACATACATAATGCAAATGCCTTTAGTTCAACTTTAAACGTCTTCATACACTTTCACAGTCTCAACAGTTTCAAAGTCCAAAGCCTCTTCTAAGACACAAGCAATCTATGAATTGTAGCCCCCTGTAAAGTCAAAAAGCAAGTTACACACCCCCAACATACAATGGCACAGATCTACATTACCATTCCAAAAGGGAGGAATGGGGACCTACTGAGGAATTACTGGACTAAAGCCAAGACCCAACCCAGCAGGGCACACTTAACAGCTATAGCTCCATGTCTGATGTCAAAGGGCTCAGATGGCTCCCCCACCCCCAGCTTTGTGCCTACAACAAATTTCTCTCCCTTGGGCCTGTTCCACTTCCCGTTTGCGGCTCTCCTTGGCAGGTCTTCCACGCCTCTGACCTCTACAGCATCCTGGTGTCTCTAACACAATCCGGGCTTCACTTTCACAGCTTCGTGCAATGGGCTCTCTGTGCCTCCATGCACAGATTTCCCTGCCACACATTTGGCCTCAGTGGTTCACCTTAACCACAGATAGAAGATTCCAAGACACCTCTATTCATGTATCCCTCATAATTCGAAAGCCAGAACCACATGGACGGCACTGCCAAATTTGACTATCTTGGGATGAATCCAGGCACCTCTGAATAATATTTGTAGCTGCTTTGATTTGTTGTTGTTGTTTAGGAGCAGAAAATTCCTTAGGCAATTTCTTTTCAGAAGTTGGAAGCTTAGCTGGGTGGGGTCTTGACTTGAGGGCACCCCTCCCTTTGTTTGATTTCTGATCATACTGCTCTGATCTTCTCATTTCTTCCAGCACAAGCCTTAGCTACAGCATTAAATTTCTTGGTGCTCCTCCTCCTCCTCTTCTTCTTTCAATGTACATTTGTATTTATTTTTGATCCACTTGCCCCTTTTCATTATAGATTTGCTTAAGAGTGATTACTAATAACTACATGACAGAGTCAATATTAATCCTGAATCTCTTCTGCCAAGGAAATTAGTGCATTACTTTTCAGTTTAGCCTTGGGCAAATTCTTGGGACAAGAGCAGAAAGCAGCCACATTCATTACCAAAATATCACAAAAATGGTCTCTAGCCCAGTTGCTGATAATGTTCTTCTCTGAAACCTCTTGAACTGGGCCTCCATAGTGTGCATAGCTCTTAACATTATTGTCTTCTAAGTTCCTACAGGGAAAGCCCATTAGGCTCTGATTTTAGAATCCAAAGTCTTCCATATTCCTCCAAAAACAGCATGGTCAGGTCTCAGTAACAGTCCACTCTCTGGTTCCAACTTCTGTCTTAGTCACTTTCCTATTGCTGTGATAAGACACCATGACCAAAGCAATTTATAAAACAAAGTGTTTAATTTGGCTTATGGTTTCAGGGGGTTGGAGTCCATGATGGTGGAGTGAAGGAACACTGAGAGCTTACGTCTTGATTCACAACCACAAAGCAAAGAAAAAGCACACATGCTAGGAATCTCATGACATTTTTTGAAATCTCAAAACTCATTTCCAGTAATACACCTCCTCCAACAAGGACACATCTCCTGATCATTCCTAAATAGTTCTACCGGCTGGGGACCAATCATTCAAATAAATGAGCCTATGGGGGCCAGTCTCATTCCAAACACCACAATGAACTAGTCATGCTTTGGGACTTCTTACTAATCTTGACATCTGACAGAGTGATTCCACATGGTAATGACAGACTACCTAAGATTTACTTGACTTCCTTTTTCTCTCCCTCCCTCCCTCCTTCTCTCCCTCCCTCCCTCCCTCCCTTCTTCTTTCTTTCTTTTCTGAGACAGGGTTTCTCTGTATCCTTGGCTGTCCTGGAACTCACTCTGTAGACCAGTCTGGCCTGGGATACACAGAGATCTGCCTGCCTCTGCCTCCCAAGTGCTGAGATTAAAGATGTGCACCACCACCGCCTGGCTTACTGATGTCTTTCAATGTGCTTAGTTGCTAATATAAGAAACGTCTATTCTTTATGATAGAGGCTCATAGTGAACTGTGATTAATTAGTAAATACATAGATAACCATGTTATTTACAAATAAGAATAGTTCTATTTCTTCCTTTTCAAGAAACATGCAAGCCATTTATTTTTATGGTCTTATTGAAGGGGCTATGACTCTCAGTACATCATTGAATAGCCATGATGAGGTAACTGTCCTTCCATGTTTCAAAATTTTAGCAAGCAAGCAATCAGTTTTTCATCATGTAACTACAGTTTTTGGAAATTCAATTCATCAGATTGAAGAAAGTTCCTAGTTTCCTTAGAGGATTTCAATTTTTAAAATTTTAAAATTACTTTTATTTTTTAAATTGTCTGTGTGCACATGTGTGCATGCATACTTGTTTGCACTCATGTGTGAACATGCAGAGGGCAGAAGTTGATGTTGAATGTTTTCCTCTATTTCTCTCCACCTCATTTTTAAAAATATTTATCATTATTATTTAAAATTATGTGTATATGTGTCTATGTGTGTTTGTATATGGGGAGGGTTGTACATAAGTGTTGGTACCTGTGGTAGCCAGAGACATTAGATCCCCTATAGTCGAGGATGCAAACAGTTGTAAGCCATCCATCATGGGTGCTGGGAATCAAATTTGGGTCCTCTTCAAAAGAAATGTATACTCTTAATGGTTGAGCCATCTCTTCAGCCCCTCTACCTTATTTTTATTTTTTGAAATAGATCCTATTCAACCTAGAGCTCACTGTTTCAGCTAGACTTGCTGGCCAAGCCCCCAGGATCTGCCTGTCTCTGTGCCCCTAGGGCCCCAGCATTGGAATTCTTGGCACAAATCTTAGCACTGGCTTTTCCGTGGCTTCCGGATATCTTACCTCAAGTCCTCAAGTGTGCACCGAGTGTCTTACACACCGAACCATCTTCCCAGCCAGGGTTCTTTCTTTCTTTTTATTTTTTGTCATCAATGAACACTGAATTCTGTCAAGTGTTCCAATTGATATAATCTCATGGCATCATTTTCCTCTGACTTGTTAGTATGGTAGATTATAATATTTGCAATTTTTGACCTAGCTTTTTATCCCTGACTAACCTACTATTTCATTTAATATTAAAAGACATACAGTCCATTATTTTATCTCGATCTCATAAATAAACATGCAAATTGCTAGGAATAGCCTCCTTGCCTGCAGCGTCTTATTTGTGGCTTGTTTGTTTGTTTGTTGTGTATTTGAGACAGGGTCTTGTCCTGTAGCCCTACAACTCTCAACCCTCCTGCACAGTCTCCCAAATGCCACCACACCCAGCCACCTCCAAAATTATTTTACTCTAATCCAAAAGATAACACAGATATGCAATTATGGTGCTCTTTGCTTAAAAACAGTAGCAGCTTCCACACAGGAAAAACAGATTTTGCTGGATACAGGGGCTGTGCTAAGAGCTCCTGTAACTCCACTGGTTACCATCCCATGATGTGGACAACGAGCGTTTTCACGGTATAGAGTGCAGTGTAAGTGCTCAGCAGATCTGACCTCCTGTAGGGATTTCTCTCCCATCCCTATGGTCACATCTCTTCAGACCCCCCCCCCCCATCTTTCCTTCCTGGCTCGTCCTGTTCTTCGTCCTAAAATTTGCTCAAGCCTTCTTCACAAACATCATCAAAATGGAAAAAAAATATTCTCTAAGAACTTGAAAACTCCAAACACCCTATGCCTTTGATTCCAACCTTAAAAAAAAAAACAAAAAACTATTCTTTTTTTTTGTTTGTTTGTTTTGTTTTTTTTTTCAACAGGTTTCTCTTGTACTTTCGCCTTTCCTGAACTCATGGTAGTCAGCTGCCTCAACTCACAGAGATCCGCCTCCCTCCCATGCTGGATAAAGCGTGCCACCACCGCCCGGCCAAAAAACTATTCTTACAATGGCAGTGCCTTCAGTATATACCAAAGAACCAAATGAGTGACAGCCAGGGATGTGACACCAGGGACATCCAATACTGCATGGAAAAGCAAATGTTACCTGGCTTCAGACATTATTTAAATAGACTGACTCGACTATGTTACTTACTAAATGGCTTTTACATTTTTCAAATATTTATTTTATAAAATGTACCAGTACTGCATTCAGATGTTTCCAATAACTTGATCAAGTCACTCACAACTGTTTTTCTAGCATGACTGGTACTCCAAGCTCAAGGGCAGACTTCCTTGGTCGGCAAGCAGGTCCTTTGTGATGCACTGTTCTTCTGAATGCCCCGACACTGATTCCTGACCAGTTCTCTTGCTATTTCCCTCCAGACTGAGCTCCTGGTTTCTGTAACTACTTCCGCAGGCAGACTCACTTGTGAATCACAGGAAGCAGCTCTGGGTTCTGCTGCACACATCACAGCAGCATTCACTTACAACACAGGCCACTCAAGAATACTTGTGCAAAGGGCATTGGGATCATTTTTCTAACTGTCAAATACGGGGTTTTTCATCTGGCAGGGTAGCAGAAAATTCTTGGGGGCTAGCCTTCTCCTTTTATATGAAAGGAAATTCACACAAATAAAATCTCTAAACTTCCTGGGCTCACATGCATCGTGCCTTTGTCTTTGAGTAGAATTTTTAGCTCCACTTAATTTCCAACACCAGTTTTTTTTTTTTTTTTTTTTTTTTACCCTTCTCTTTCTAAAGACATTGAGGAGCCCAGAAATGAATTTGCTTAATCTCTTTGGACTTTAACTAATAATCGCAGCATCCTGTACCCCTTAAGATTTCTCTGTCCGATTCAGAGGTTAGTATAGATTGCCTTTGGATTCCTCTGTTAAGAGAGTGCATCCTAAATGCTACCATCATCCTCCAGGTTTCAGATTAACAGCTGACATTACATACTTACTCTTTTTGTTTGTTTAGTTTAGGTTTTGGTTTTTTTTTTTTTTTTTTTTTTTTTTTTTTTGTTTTTGTTAATAGAAAAAACTCCAGGCTGTTTCTGGTCACTTCCGTACCAACTTCGGGACTCCTGTGAGGGCTGGGGATGGAGTTGCTCCTCTCAGTTCTCTTTATCGTGCATCTGTCCCCAAGAGTCCCTCTCGAAGGAACAATAGTAGTGAGTGGCTGCAGCACAGTTAGCTGCGTTGGAAGACTTACTTGAAACTGTATACGTGAAGGTTCCCCACAACCTGCAGATGCAGCTCGAGTGTCAAAGAATATGCCCGAGTGGAATGAGGTGCCGTTACGAGCCTCCTCCACAGCTCCACCCATCTCGACACTGATTACTAAATAGGTATTTTGGTTTTAGTAAAATATCCGTAAAACTCAAAGTTGAGCAAAAACTTTTTTGTTAAAAAAAATTGAAGCTAGTGCTTCCATATCACTTTAAAACAATAACACATTTAACAACGTGAAACTTCTGGACAATATGTGGAACTTTTGTAGTCATTTTCTAGGGGATTACCTATGCAAGGTACGATTCTGTTGGATTTTGCAGGGATTCTCGTCTGTTAATGTTAGTCTCACCTTCATCTTCTCATGGTGAGACCCTGTGTGTCTTTTTGGAAGGAAAGGACCTAGATGCTCTACCCTAAGCCAGTTATTAAAACATATTTTTTTTTGTGCTGCCACCTTTCCAGGGGGAACAGTCACCCTTTACCTGCAAGGCACCTCACAAATTACACAGAACATTTCCATAATGACAGAGTTAAATAGTCACATCAAAGCATGATGTTAGTGGAGTTAGGTCCAGTTCATTCTTGTACAAACCCATGTTTCAAGATCCCATGGTATTCTACACTTGCGTTCTAAGACTGTTCCTACTCTCTAATTTCATTCCAGATCCATAGCTCATAAAGTTGTCTAATCCACTCTAAATTTTACACCAGGCTATTTTAATTTCCAGTTACTTCCTTGCATAGGGCTGTCTTTAAGGTTAGTAATTATAGGGAGAACACCCAGGGTAGCACCTTGCCCTGACTTGCAGAGATTTCATACATGAAAGACTGAATGAGAACTAATGATGACAGAATGAAACTTAAGCCTCAAGTCTCCTGTCCTTCTCACTCTTTGAAGTCAACAATACACTGAACAGTTTTCAGAAGAAGAATATTAAGCTCCCTAGGACACTAGCTCTGTGTTCCTCATTTATACACCACAGTATATAAATAGAATTATATAATATAAATAGAATTTAGAATTCTAGGCATCGAAATCAATAGCTTCTTCTGGCACTTTCTGTTTGGGCCAGACCCTGTTCAGCTGCTAAGTGAAGCCCATTGGCATCCTGGATTCTCTCTTCCACAGTCCTGGTTCCTCACCCTTCGCCTATCATCACCAAGGCTGTAGAGCCTGGTAAAGATAAATAGTGCCTAGGGGCAATCAAATGTGTTTATGCTGCCATGGGTGACACTGCTAGTATTGTCACAGCTAGTTGATTGTGGTAGCAGAGTCTCTTCAACCTCCAAGTCCCGTGCATCCTTACACTGGGGCTATGGAGTGAGTGCTAGATGGTCTTATGTCAACTCAACACAAGCTAGAGTCACCTGAAAGGAGGAAGCCTTGGTTGAGAAAATGCCTCCAGAAGATCCTGTTGTAGGACATTTTCTTAATTAGTGATTGTGGGTGGGGCCATCCCTGGGCTGCTGGCCCTGGGTTCTATTAGAAAGGGGCCCCCAACTGGATCAGGCCCTCTGGATAGGTGAGACAGTTGATTGGCTTGATCTGTTTGGGAGGCATCTAGGCAGTGGTACCAGGTCCTGGGCTCACTGCATGAGATAGTTGTTTGAAACCTGGGACTTATACAGGGACACTTGGCTCAATCTGGGAGGAGGGGACCGGACCTGCCTGGACTGAGTCTATCAGGTCGATCTCAGTCCTCGGGGGAGACCTTGATCTGGAGGAGGTGGGAATGGGGGTGTGCTGGGGGAAGGGGAGGGGGGCAGGAAGTGGGAGAACAAGGGAATCTGTGACTGTTATGTAGAACTGAATAGTATTGTAAAATAAAAAAAAAATATATATATATATATAAAGAAAGCAGGTTGAGCAAGCCATGGAGAGCAAGCCAATCTGCAGCACTCCTCCAGGGCCTCTGCATCAGCTCCTGCCTCCAGGTTCCTGCCCTGTTTGAGTTCCAGTCCTGACTCCCTTCTATGATGAACAGCAATGCTGAAGTGTAAGTCAAATAAACCCTTTCCTTCCCAACTTGCTTTTTGGTCTTGGTATTTTGTCGCATCAATAGAAACCCTAACTACAACAGGGTGTCTCTGATGGAAGCCACACTGACACGTCCCAGTACAATGCTATGTACTCTCATTACTGCGGCATTTTCATGACTCTGCCAAACAATCCATGGCTATCCCCCTTCTGTGTGTATTTTCCCTGAAAGTAAATACGTGCAACTAGAATCATCCCTGCTGGATTCATGACCGCTGTAGCACTCATGGGTGGTCCTGATTCTTAATATTTTTTTTTCCCTTCTGTGTTCTCAGTCTTCACATTAGTGTCTCCTGCCACTCTTGTGGCCTCTATTTCTTCTGAAGGAGGAATGGTCTTCTGATTGGGGGTTGGAATCCAGGCCACCTGCACATTTTTCCTTCTCTCTGAAAATCAGCTGTCTGCAAGGAAAGTGGTTTTCTGTTTGTCTTGGTCCTACAGAAGCTTGGTGGGACTGATGACCATGAGCAGGAGCTGTGATTACTACTGCCAGTGACTGAGCTGGCACGTCTAATCCTAGGAGTGTATTGGCAAGCACTGAGCCACATTGTCCAGTATAATTCCATTGCTAATGAAGTTGATATTTTTTATCTGTTTGCCTAATGTTCTCTCCCTCTCTCTCTCTGAATTGGCTCTGTGCATGTTAGTTTTATGTCAACTTGATAAGAGCTATAATCATTCTGGAAGAGGGACTCTCAACTGAGAAAATGCCTCCTATGATTTATAAGATTTGCTTATAGGAAGTCTGCAGTGCATTTTCTTGATGAATGACTAATGTGGGTGGACCCAGTTCACTGGGGGCAGTGCTGCCCCTGGGCAAGTGGTCTTAGATGATATAGGAAAGCTTGCTGAGCAAGTCAGTGAGCAGTGTTCCTCAGTGGCTTCTGTCTCAGTTTCTGCTTCCAGATTCCTGCCTTGGCTTTCATTGATGGACCATGACTCAGAATATGGAAGCCAAATAAACTCTTCCTCCCAACTGGTTTTGGTCATGGTGTTTTATCACAGCAATAGAAACTGTAACTAAAACAGACTCTCAGAGTCAAATGAGGAGTAAGAATGTCATTCATTGAGCCCAGAAGGCTCCAGCATTTAATCCATCCCTTTCTCTCTCCAAGCAGCCTTGATTCCCATTAATCTGTAAGATGAGAGCATTAGAATATAATTGGTCCCAAATGTCTTTCTCACTACTGTGTGTTTTGTCTTCTTATGCTCTCTACATCTTTCTAAGATTGATCTCTGCTAGCTACCATCTTGTCTCCTTGTTGAGGTCTCTTTACCAGCACCTCCTCTTCCTCACCACATGAGAAAAGGATACCAAATAACATCTCAACACCATAGATTGTTGGCTTCATTTCAAGCCTACAGGAGACCCAAGACTTAGCCCAGATACATGAATCTGACAGAAAGTCCCCCTGACCAGAATCTATGGTTACAGGTTTGGCTAGCCCAAGCCTAAGGCTCTCCAGAGATAGGGCCAGTTGTATTCAAAATTTGTAACTTGTGAACTCTATTCTGTATGTTTTGAAGTATTAGACATAATAAAACTTATGTAAGTGCTGCACTGGGAGACTGAGGCAGGGGGCTATTAATTTGAGGCCAGGGTGAACTACATAGCAAAATATTACACATGTCAGCAGAATATAATTTTGAAAGGAAAAGAAGAAATATATCACATATTCTATGTCAGAGACTAATATATTTATTGTATTCAAACACTAAATTTTGGTTTTAGAATTCCTTGAAGCCACATGGGCAGAGTAAACATGGTGGATAACAAAATTCTTGATTTTGAAAATCAGAAGTTAAGTCTTTGATAAAGATTTTTCAGAAAAGACTCTTTCCAACCCAGTTGGCCCTGCAGACCCATTGTAGAGATGCAATCACCAAGAGAACCATGTGCCCCACACTAGACTTGCAAAGACTTGGGGAGATGTTGGCACTCCAATTGCCAACCATACACATTGCCAGCTAGTCATTAATCAGGAAGTGATAATCTCATTTTCAATTCAACTGGATTTGAATCAATTAGGAGACACACCCTGAGTGCATATAAGGGTGTTTCCAGAGAGGGTTAACTGAGCCAGGAAGAATTATCCTGATTGTGGGTGGAACCAAATATGGGCTGAGGTCTCAGACTGCATAATGGAAAAAAGAAAGTGGTGAGCTGAGCACCAGCATTCACCTCCCTCAGCTTCTCACCAAGGATTCAGGGAGACTGGCATCTACATGCTCCTGCCAACATGCCTTCCCACCACGATGGGCCTCAGATGACCAGCCTAAATAAAACCCTTCTTTCTTTAAGTTGCTTTCCTAGGTATTTTTATCACAACCACAAGAAACTTAACCAATGCATATGATGAAGATGAAATGTTCAAGGTGACGAGCTCTGACCTGTCCTGCTGGTGGATATTATCATATAGTCTCCTGCCCCCAATTCTTGGTTGGCTGCTGTTGTGATTTGAGGGAAGAGACAATGCCTGCCAACATTAGCCCTTGTTTTGGTGTTGCTAATTTTGAGCATCCCCCTCTCTCCTCCTCCTCTCTCCCCTCCATTTCCTCCTCCTCCTCCTCTTTCTCTTCCTGTTCTTTTTATTTTAATACACATTTAAGGCTGCTCTAGAATTCATTACAAACCTTAGAATGACTTTAAGCTAATGATTCTTCTGCCTTAGTTCCCAAGTGCTGGGGTTAAAGGCATGTGCCACTACGCCCAGCTGATACCAAATGTCCTGGGAGCTGTGCACTATATGGTCCTTTGCCTTTCCCATTCTTAATAAGAATCACTAAGTCTTCAGGAAAACCAAAACCTTAATCCAGATACACAAATCTGACAGAAAACCTCTTCACAGGGGCTGGGAGAAATCAGAACCTGCTATTAAAGGATTAGACCATTTAAGAGCAACAGCTTCTTTAGTACAGGACCAACTGCATCTAAATGTATACTTTATGACCCGCATTATGTCCTGTATATTTTGAAGTATCAGAATACATAAAATGAGTAAAGAGAAGGCCATATAACAAGATTCATGAATAAGTCTATGAAAAAAAAAAAAGCTCTAATATAGAAGGTTCTAGGGAATCAGTGTCTGCCATTACAGGTTTGGCTAGTGAAAACCATAGACATTTGAGCCCAGAGGGAGCATAGTTGAGTTCAATCACCTGCCTCAAGTTCCACAAGGGAACTGGTTGAGAATAGATTAGAGATTTGTAGTCAAGTCAAGAATGAATGATTTTTTTAGTCATTTATTCATTCATAAAACTCTGTTCATACCTTGTGGAATTATTAGGTAGACAAAATCCAGACATGCTGACTATATCATAAGGATCACTGGTCTTGACCCAGTTATGTGTGTTTGGTGGTCAGGGAACTTTTTCACATGGCATTGGCATTTGAGCAGAGATCCAAGGGATGAGTAGGGAAGGTGGGTGTGGGTGGACCAGATAGAGGGATTGGCATGGGCAGAACCCCTGTGTCAGAAAGTGCTTTGAGGAAGTCAAAGAAGAGGAAGGTAAGAAACATGAATCACGATGACATTCAGTTTCTGCCTTGTTGAAGTGGCTGAATGGTGGTGCCATTTATGGAGTCTGGAGCCCAAGAGAGGTCGTCTATATCTGAGAGAACTCGGATCCAGTGGGCTTGTGGGTGGAGCTTTGAGCTGAACGCTTTGCGGCAGCCCAGGGCTGTGCTAGCCAACAGTGAGTCATACTGTAAATCTCTTCCTGAGGACCTAAACGTTGGGTGTTACAAGATATTGCCACTTGATAACAAAAGTAAGTGTTAGAACTTAATGTTCGTTTCCAAGCATTAGGAAGAAGCCATGTGTGGAGTCCCCACCTTGACACACAAGCTCGGCAGACCCTTCACGGAGGGCAATGACTAATGTGCAGAGCCCTGCGTGAGCACATCGGGGAGACGGTGATGAGGCTTCCCAGTGTGTGGTTGCAAAGACACTTGGGCAACCGAGAGGTAAGAGAAGGTCTGATGAATGCCTCGCCAGACCCGAACCCACACCCGGTGGCTGAAGCAGACGCCCGTGAGAGAAAGAGCAGTCGGTCATCAAACAGCAAGCACAGTGTAGAAATGAACTGACTGGAGAGACGGAAGGGGTGGCAGAGTTAGCAGAAACTCCCAACACATGAATGTCTGTTTTGAAAGTAGCCACAAGTACCCCAAATTAGGTACAGACAAGGAGCATCCCTTCCCTGCCTCCGAGGCACTGGCTCCTCTGGTGGTCTGGTCACTGGGAAGAATGTTCCTCCTTTGGCCTAAAGCATTCACCTGTGAGTCAGCCTTGGCAGGGAGCAGCAAACGGAAGCAGAGGAGCAGGAATTTGTTCCCTTCTCTTGTGGGGGCCTCAGCCAAGAAAACAGGAAGTGGTGTGTTTGTATTCCCTGCACACTTTCATACCTATTACGTGTGCACAGAGCCCCAGGAGAAAAGCACAATTTGGTTGTGCACTGATAACTCCATTCATTGAATCACTGGTCCAAGAATGATAAAAATCCAGACAATGCTAGGGGAAGAGAGAAGGGAGCGAGGCAGAGCAAAGCCAAACACAATTTCCATTGTGAATGGCTGACTACAATTATATTCAGGTCAATGTCTAACTCCCAAATGGAAAATTTCTCACTACATTTTGAAGAAATAATTTGTATGTTTTAGAAGTTTAGCAACTACTGTAAACCCATCAATTGAGCGGTTCAAAATCTTATTAAAAATGTACTTCATTAAGGCTGAGTGTTGGTGCAGGTAATCTTTGACTTTAGTTGGTTGAGTTTAGTTGAATTACAAGGTGACTTGGGTTAGGAGGGGTCAGGAACCAGATGTTGCTGGGGCACAGTCAATGGCCTTGCATGCTCCAGAGAGGCTTGAAGATGTGTCTGAGTTCTGTAGCAGTGGTTGGGCTTAGTTGGCCAAAGCTGGCTGAAGAACCCTTTTCAAATTCTATTGTGTTTGTGTTTCTCAGCATATGCTGACATCTGTACCAGAAAACTACTAAGTGCTCACGGATATAAGATGAGCTAGATCCTGCTTAGGTGTGTTTCCTGCATCTGTGTCTACCCACGGTTAGTGGAATTCTCAGGAACAACATACTAGCAAGATCTGAACAAGCTCACATTGCCTTTCCTAAGCAATAAGGTGTCCCAACAATTCTAATTTGAAAAAAATGTAAATAGAAAGAGTTTGTTGTTCCTACCTAACATTTCTTTGCAGGCTACTTATTCCCAGTTTAGGGAATACATCAGACTGGCATACTCCTTTGTCTTCCCCCTTGACTTTCCTTCATCGAACCATTCATTGATTTATGTACTTATTCATCCATCCACCCACCCGTCTTTTGGTCTGCCCATCCATCCATCCATCCATCCATCCATCCATCCATCCATCCATCATCCATCCATCCATCCATCCATCCATCCATCCATCCATCCATGGTTAACTAGTATCATGCTGATTTCTCTGTCAACAGGACAGATCCTGCCTAATTCAGAAGATTAAAGGAAACAGACACCCACCCTTTACCTCAGCCCTCCCAGATCTCACTCTTCATGCTATACCAGAGGTGGGAACCTTTTCTCTGGACTTCACTGCAGCGGCAAGGAACTATGCATGCATGCAGGATGAGGAGCTCAGTCCCCAGTGGACCATCTCTCTTGGTAAAGGGATAGAGGCAGGGATTTTATGGTTTTCTGTAGCTGATATAGGATTTGAGGTAAATACTCCACTTGACGAAGTATGTTTTTTTTCCTGCCTGATTATTTGAAATAAACATTATTTCCCACTTCTGTATACAATTTGCCTCACTCTTGCAGAGGTGGGGGAAAGGTAACTTTTAAAAACACAGTTTAAAATGCAGGAGAATTCTGAGCAACTACTTGTGATCTTAGCCAGAAAAACCCAAGAAGTGATTTGAAATGAACACCCCCGGTAGACTGGGGTGCAGAACTTGGCGCACCTCTCGCACGTGACCCGGATGCGCTCGTCACTGGACGACTGCTGCTCATCCTCCTTTTCCCGGAAGTGCTCCTGCACGCACTGCTCCTCAAACTCATGTAGTTTCTTCAACTCGTCGTCACTGAGGAACAGCTCTGTGTAGGGGGAGAAGTGTCAGGCACGTGAGGACCGCTTTTAGAAGAATCACTTTGGCTGTGTGACTGAGAATTTTATAGTCAGCCTTTGATTAAGCTTTAATTCTACACCACGGATAGGCAGTTTCTTGATTACTTCAAGTAGTTGTTAGCCCCCCCCCCATGCCTCTCCAAAGAGAAAGACTCTATCTCACGCAGCATTCCAAATGCTATCAGAGCAAAATGGATCACTTTTTAATAAAAAGCAAAAGTGAATGGCATCTGTCTGGAAAGCAGAAAGGTTTCCTAGAAAACGTTTTGCACATTATTGCACGGGCAGTCACGCTCATGCGGCTTTTCTCTTTAGATGGAACACATTAACACATTTAAAAGGGTCTTGAAGCATATGGAGGTGTATATAAGAAGGATTTTGCAAACTTTCAGTCTCTGGTCTCCCTGAGTTGGCTTTTTACCGATATTGATTACACTATATATGAGCAAAGCTAAAATACACAGAAAGCAAGAAACATTCTAAAGTGCTCTGCAGTTAGACTGTTACGTTTTTCACACACCTCAACATTTTGGTGAGGCTGCAATGCACGTGTCTATTTAGTACCTTTTTTCCCTTTAAATTAGCCCACAAATAGAAATGGAGAATCCCCAACATACTCAACCCACGGTCCCGTTCCTCCTGGTCCCCTTCTCTTTTTCTTCTGCAGCGACCACTGAGGCGCATAATGATGATATAGATGTGGCTTAAAATGATCATTGGCGGGGGCAGGACTGGCCTGTCATGAAATGTCATGATCAGTTGGTATCGCTGGAACTTCCACACTTGATTAGATATCGACTTGACTTCAAAGAAGGTGTTGCTTAAAAAGAAGACAGTTTTATATTTAGTTTCTATTGTAACTTTGGGGCTATCTGTTGCTTAGATTTAAATGAAAAGACATCATGAGATGGACTTAATACAATCTCACTGAGGCGAATTCCTTAATCACCTGACATTTTGCCTTATCCATCAGTGTGGATTATCTATGCTCAAAAATATCAAGTATGTTGAATTTCGGTTTACACTGTTTTCTTGAAAATTCACACCGAACTCTGCTGACTAATACGCTCAGTGTGTTACTTCATATTTTAAAGGTGCTTTGAAGAGTTATAACTTTCCATTCAAATGACTAGATGACTTGCTTTTGTACTTTGTAGGTGAGTGGCTGATTAATTATTGAGCTTATTTGGTTGAGGTATTTTGGATGTGGGTAAGTGCAATCTTTGTCACAATTTAGCTGCAGGAGTCAGTCAGTGCAAGATTGTACTGTCTGTTAGCGCTGGGGCTTTAAGAAAGCCCATTATTGTCTAGAGACCACAGCTGGAGCCTTGTCTTGTTATATGCTATGACTTTACAATTCTAGGGAGAATTTTTCTTCATATTCCTCAATTGGGCGGATGCTTTGTTTTTGTGTTTTGTTTTTTGACACAGGGTCTCATGTAGCCCAAACTAGTTTTGAACTTGCTGAATAGTTGAGGATGACTTTGAACTCCTTGATCCCCTTGCCTCTATTTCCCAAATCCATCTTAGAATTTTTTTTCAACATTTTAAAGTATTGTCAACATACTCAATGCATGTCAAATGGGCAGTTTTATAAACACTTGATTTAGTAATTTAAGCCACTCTACAGCCCTGACTGATAAGATTTGATATTTTATATATAAAATAATCACAACAGCTTGGGAAGTATTTTTGTGTGTTTCTGGTAGTGAATGAAAAGCACAACTTGCTCAAATCTCCTCTCACTCAGGAGACTTCTGCCTAAGAAAGTATTTTCATTAGATTAAAATGTGTGCTTCAGTGTTAAAATACTAGCCCAGATTAAATTTAGATATATTTAAGTGCTGACTACATCAAGACTAATTACAGTTGAGCAAAAGGACTTCAAACACCCATCACTTTAAAAGCTTTAGCTGAACATATATGCAGGTATCCCCATAACTTTCTGACCCTGAACTGGAGATCTGTAGAGCAATGAACAGCAGCCACCAGGCCTCTGTCACACTCTGTCATGATACCTACTTGAAAACAGCAATCAGTAGGTTGACCAGCAGGATGTTGGCCACCAGGAGATAGCAGGCCATGAGGGCAGGTGTGAGCCAGGCACCAGGGATGCAGGGAGGGAGTCGCTTGCCTTCCTCATCATAGAGATTTTCACCACAAGGAGCTGCAAGAAAAGTTTGTGTTTTTTTTTTTGGGGGGGGGGCTTGTTTTATATTTGTAATGAAAAGGATAAATATCTAGTATGTGTGTTTTGAGTAATCTTTTTTTCTTTTGGGGTGAATACTTACATGTCTGTGTATGCACATCTGTGTGTCTGTAATGTAGAGGCCAGGTGCTCTCCACCTTACTTTTTGAGGCAAGGTCTCTCTCTCTCTCTCTGAACCTGCAGTTTGCTATTTTGGCTACACAGGAGCCAGCAAGCCCCAGGGGTCTTCCTGTCTAGTGTGTGCGGCTTCACCTTGCTTTTTCACGTGGGTTCTGGGGACTTGAACTCAGGTCCTCATGCTCCACAGCAAGCACTTTACCCACTGAGCCAGCTCCCCAGCCCTGTTTTGTTTGAGACAAGTCTTATTATGTAGCCCAGGCTGGCTTACAAACTCGAGGTCCTCTGGCCTCAAACGCCAGGATTACGGTTATGCACACACACACCCCTGACACTTGACTTCATTTGACTTTTGTATTTCATAAGCAATAATTTTCTAAGCAAAAATTCAAATCATATAAAGAAGGTAATAAAATTTATATTTTCACTCTGCGATGGTTATAGTGAGCTTGTTGCGTTTGAAAACACTTTCCATTTTCTTACCACCCCACCCCCTTGCCATGTTTGGAAATCTTGTTCGTTTGTTTGGTAGTACCAGGGAAAATGAACACAGGGCCTTGGACATGCTAGACAGGCATTCTACAATTGAGCTACTCTGAATATATATATATATATAATCAGTTCTTAAATGATGATTAAACAGATCCATTTACCATTATTGTGTCTTCCTATGTTGTCTATTAGAAGCTTACTCTGTTTGCCAATAGCTTATGCTATCTTTTTGTGATTTCCTTGCTTCCATTGTACATTAACTCTGAAAACACTTTTGGTTTCAGGTGTGGGGTCGGGGTCCCTGACAGGCTCTCAGATCAACTATGGAGTTGTGTTTGAAAATGAGTCCTTTCCTTTCTGTTCACAGAGGAGACCTATTTCCCAAAGCAGGCAGGATAGGATGATCTCAATGTGGAACTTATGGTCTGCTTACTTTTTATATGTAGTTTAAAAAAACTACTGGCCTCAGAAAATTGAAGATATATTTAAAAGTAGTATAAGACTATCAGTAATTAGCTGAGGAAAAACATTACTCAATAAAACCCTTCTCAAACTCACCCCACCAATTCCACGTGCACTTACGGTTAATTTCCATGGCGTACACTAGACAGTCATTGGATATGAGGAGTGTGTTTTGTTTTTTAATTGTCCCAGGAGGCAAGGAAAGAAAACAAGATAATGGGTGAGAGGAACATAAAGCAATTTACCAACACAAGCATCACTTTGCTACTAAGACAGGCGAAGACTCAAGCCTGCTTAGAATGAATGTACCCATTATTAATTCTGAGAAACAGATTTTTGTGAATATTCATCTAAATTTATGTCTATAAGCAACAGTTCGAGCTTCAGGGTTAAGCTTTGGAAAGACACGATGTTGTTGCAGAAGATCCTTAAAACTGTTGAGTGTGACCACCAAGCATCCCTGAATCCTGCCACAAACACCTCAGCAGCACAAATAAATACAAAGGTACGGTGAAGCAGGCAGATGAAGGGCTGAAAACCCACACTTAATGATGTTACTAAAAAAGTATAGTCTTTTGTTTACCTCGTCATCATCTCTCATGAACCAGTGTTATTAAAACCACGAACAATAAAAATACTACAGCTCTGACTGTAGTCAGAAACTGCTGTCTTTTTGCTTTAAATATATGTTTAAATAAATTTGGTTTTGGCCAGTTTCTCACATGAATACAAGGTGTACCGACCACTTTCATCCCTACCTTTCTATCTCCCTGTCAACCTCTCTTCCTTCCCACAAATCTCTCTCTCTTATTCATGACTATTCATTGGTTTTTTGACCCACTTAGATTAATCAGGACCATTTATGTGACCACAAGTTTGGAGCTAATCTTTGGAGTCTGGTGGGCTCAGCAGAGAACACAACTACAGGCAAAGATTCTCCCCTTTTCCCAGAGTCTATTGATAGCCAGTCGTTGAGAGGTGAAGGGTAGGGCACTGTGAACGCCCCCCCTCCCATTTCCTTGACTTGTTGGTAGTCCTGGTCTGGTGTGGTCCCCATGCAAGTGTGGTGGGATGTGGATTGTGAGAGCTGAATTGAGTCTAGAGAATGGCGTTTTGTAGCCCATCCTTCCCCCCATCTTCATGACATAAGGGGAGGGGAGCAAAAGGGATAATGGAGGAAGATAAAAGAAATTTTCTCTCTTATGTAGAGTCCAGATTTTATGTATGTGTGTGTGTGTGTGTGTGTGTTAAATACACATATACATATATGTAATAGCAAAGCAGAAATGAGGCTATTTGAAGGCAGGAAGGGGCCAATAAAAGAGAGGAATAAGGACAGGGAGGATACTGGGAGAGGGACAAATAATAGAAAGATACAATGACATGTGAGGTGAAAATGTCATAATGAAGCCCATTATTTTGTATGCTAACTAAAACACAATAGAAAAACCAGAATGATATATATGCTTACTTAATCTAATTTGAAACCAAATTAGATTTTGATGTTTTGATTTACAAAGCTACAGTAAGTGGTTAATTTTGTTATATTTGTAATAATGATGTCTTTAAAAACTACAGAGAAGTTCTTAGTCCAACTCTGCAGCAGCAGATGTACTGACAACTTTGGATTGCACATGAGAGGAGAGTGTTCTCCACCTTCTGTTTCCAAAGAGCAGAACTCTGCAGGCAGCAGGGACGCTCTTGGACTTGGTGCTTCACGACAACGTGTGAGGGACAAGATGTGGTCACTGCATGGAAATAGGACTGAGGTCCCTGGTTCATCAGAGTCCAAACTGTCCTGGTGTCATGCACACAGGGACACCTGAACTTCACACCCTGCACCACAGAGACGCTGCCACCTACCAGCTCGCCTGAAGAGGCACTGGGGCTTAGAGCCCATCCTCGCTTGCAACCCCTTTCCTCTGCTAATCCCAGGTTACTATTGAGAATAAAAAACTGGTACTCCTGTATATGTGCACTGGATAGTCACATTGTAAATTTGTAAAATCATGTGTCAGTTGAAAATAAGTAAACAATATGTTTTTAAGAAGAACACTGGTGGTGAAGAGGTAATAGATAGCTGTATGGGAAACAGTGTGATGATGTGAAGAAAAGGACCACGTGAGGTATCTGTTGCTCTGCTGCGTACACTGCTTTATGGATTAACCCCACCTTCTTTTTCTTGGGGTGGGAGGAAGATATCAGGGTTGAAGACATATTAGTGTACTGGGGCTACATCATGTGATGTAATGTCCAACCGCTCAAGGGAAGTGAGACTCAGAATTCTAGAGTGGCTTTTAGAGAAACAGAAACAGCTGATGCCTCAAAGCCACACTTCACAGTCTGTACTTATTTTTTCATGAAATAATCCAGTGCCTGTGGCAGAATGAAAAATACTTTACTTCCAAATTAATGGACGCTCTTCCATTAACTTGGAACTAACTGATCATCTGCCCTGGAAACAGGGAAGAGAATCTTACTATGAATTCTAGTCTTACGGTCTATCTGGTCTGCAAACACCTCTCCGTAGATCATCCAATAGGGCATGTAGAAGATGTTTCGAGCCAATTTCCAAGAAGGCTTCTCCTCTGGGTGCAAGATGGCTTGGCGAGCTACTCCAAAACTCATCAGCACAACCAGCATGATGACCACAAAGTACAGCATGTCAATCATCTGTGTAGGAAGAACATGCACCTTACTTATGGACTCCTGGACCAAGTTCACCTCGGCTCATGCTATTCCGCTCCTCAAAGATGTCACTTTAATTATGATAAAGAAAGCTTCTTTCCCATCTCCCCTTCTCATCCACAGGCTGGTAGCTTTTTATACCCCATGGAAAGCACGTGTCTTATTCCAGAACCCTGCTGCCTTCATCTGCTCAGGATCTTTCTTGCTTCTCTGTTATTGCTGCCCATTGCTCTAGTTTCGGTTCTAGAATGCCCGTCACCAAAGGTTTTTGAATCATGTTTTCTAGTTCGCATCTAGAATATCCCTCACTAAAGGCCGTGTGTTGAAGGTTTAGTTTTCAGGATGACACTATTGGTCCCCAGGATGGAGATGGAACCTTTAAGAGGTATGGCTTTGTGGGAGGTCCTTAAGTCATCAGGAGGATGGTCGGACCCCATCTCCTTCCTCTCCTTCCTCCTTGCCTTATGCTGTAAACATGCCTGCTCCAACATGTACTCTTACCACAAGGCGCCTCCTTGCCACACACCCAAAGCAACAGGCTCAGCCAACCATGACGGTGAGCTATGCTAGACATTTTCTTTTATGGGTTCTATTTTATTGTGGTGACAAAAAGCTAACTGACACACCCATACACAGATGTTCTTCTGGTAATTGTAACTGGAAATAGAGAAAGGGCCGGCCGTGCTGGCACACATCGCTAATATCAGCACTTGGGAGGCAGAGGCAGGGAGCGTTTTGTGAATCTGAGGTCAGCCTGGTCTACATGCTGATTACCAGGCCAGTCAAGGCTACGTCCTAAGATCCTGTCTTACAAATGAAAAGTGAATGGAAGAAGGGAGGCCTCATAAGAAAACATGGAAGTTTCTAGGAACAGCAGCAAGAGAGACGTTTTCTTGGAAATAAAGACATGAAGAATTGTGAAAACATACTAATCTCCACGTATTACATGAACGCTGAGTGGCTAGTGGTCCTGATGCTAAACCAATGTAACTCCCAGTTCCCCCCTTTTTTGTGGTGCTATCAGTGCATATGTTCTAGGCAGGAACTGAACCATATTGTCAGTGCTAAACTGCTGTAACTCCCAATTCAAACAAACTCCCCTTTTTATGTGTGTGGGTGCTTTGCCTACAAGCCTGTCTCCACCGCATGTATGCGGTGCCAACAGAAGGTGTCAGATCACTCGGGACTGGAGTTACAGACAGTCGTGGCCAACTTACGGCTTCTGGGAACCGAGTGAACTCAGGTTCTCTGGAAGAATAGCCAGTGCCCTTAATCACCGAGCCATCTCTCTAGCTCCTATAATCTCCAATCTTGAATATCCCTGAGTATGAAGGTACTTACTGGAACTAACGAAACCATATGTCCTGTAGCTCAAATACACTTCTATTAAAGTATTTCAAATGATAATTATTATTCTATTATTATCCTATTACTTGATCATTACATAGCTTAGAAGGTCGGCTTTCTTCTGAGACTAGTCCTAACACAAATCATTTTATAATATAGGGACAACTTGCTGGGTCATGGTTAGTATCACATTCTCTAGCTGTTCTAAAATAAATGTCACATGAATGTGTCTCAAACTAATCACACAAAAAACATATATCCACCATCCCACACCAAAGCATATGAGCCAAAGTCTGCTGGATTACAGGTAGGGCCAGCCTTGGTCCTCATTGTCACTGGCTTCTTCCCAGGGGCTAGGAAGTTACCAATCTAAATTTTATTATGAAAGCATTCTGAAATGGATGAAACTTCACAACACACAAAATCCAAATCCTACTGTGAGGAATTTCTAGCCGGGTGGTGGTGGCGCACGCCTTTAATCCCAGCACTCAGGAGGCAGAGGCAGGTGGATCTCTGTGAGTTAGAGGCCAGCCTGGTCTATAGAGTGAGTTCCAGGAAAGGCTCCAAAGCTACACAGAAAAACCCTGTCTCAAAAAACCAAAAAAAAAAAAAAAAAAAAAAAAAAAAGTTCTATAATGGTTTCAGCGCCCCCCCCCTTCAAGAGCAGAGCAAGTAGATTGAGATACAACTATTGCTGATGAATTATTTTAAAAATTTTTAAATACTCTATTTTATGGGTATGGGTACTTTGCCTGTATGTATGTCTATGCAATATGTGCACACAGTGCACTCAGAATCCAGAAGAGAGTGTTGAATCCCCTGGTACCGGAGTTACAGATGGTTAGGAGCCACCCTGTGGGTGCTGGGAACTGAAGCAGCCAGTGCTCTTAACCTCTGCGCCATCTCTCCAGCCTCCTGCTACTGAACTCTTACTACATCTAAGAAACTTAGGCTCTCTTATATCCTGGGACAGCAAAGCAAATTCTTTAAAAAAAAAAAGTGGAGGATATTTTCTTTTCTCTTGCTATCAAAATATATTCAGTACAAAATCAGAACAAATTTGATAAATGCAATTGATCATCCTACAGTTTAAATATAATATAGAAGAAGGACTATGTCATACATTCAGTCCCTAGTACACAGTAATAGATAAATGTCTATATAAGGGTGTGTGTATAGGAATCTTCAACTCATGGTTTCCTGTTGGAATTTATTAAGATGTCAACACGTAGGGCAACTGTACATGTTAAATCAGCTGCAAAGGAAAGACCAAATGAAATCAAAGGAAGCCACACCCAAGCCTGGTCCAGTGTTCTAATGCCAGACAAGCTATCTGGTTACTCATGGGGAGTTGTTACTAACCATCTTTCCAATCATCATCACGTAGGGACCAAGGTATTTGTTGACACCAAAGATGTCTAACACTCGGATGTACCAGAGGATGATGTCCACACAGTAGATGACCCGGCCATAGCCCATGTATGGCTGGTTCTGGAGGCGGAGGATGGCCCCAACCATGAACATAGAAATGGCCACGAGGTCTGTGATGTTCCAGTACTCCTGAAGCCACACTTTGATTTTCTGGCTGAGTTTGCCTGGTTCCGACATGAGGATCTGAAAGTAAACCCCGAAAAGTAAGCAGTAAGCTGAGAGGGACCTATCAGAAACCCTGTCTTCATTAGAATCTAGGAGAGCCAAGAGTGCTGGGACATTCCAGGACACCTGGGCCCTTGTGGCTCAAGATCTCTGCACACCAATTTCTCAGGCAGAGGGTAGAACTAGAGGGGGAAATTCCATGGAATCCTCCGTATTCTTAGATTCAGGGCTTTCGTAGACTCAGGAAATGCCTTCCAAATTGTCTCCTTCTGACTGTAATTAGAGCAGCTGCCTTTTGATTCCCTTTTTAATTATCTGGACTCATGCCTGTTGGCTCACATTCCAGAACTGTAAAGAAGGAAAACTCTAGAGCAGGAACAAGTTCTCTGTTACCACAGAGGGACGACCCACCTGGCAGAGATGGCTGGATGGGGCTGGGAAACACAGACTTGCCAAAATTCCTGCTCAAGTTAGACGTGAGAAGTCAGAGAAAGTTGAACCAGATTTTCCCTCCTGCTCGAGATATTAGCCTTTTGCTTCACCACTGACTAAGAGGACACTTCCACAGAGTCAAGTGGAAACTATTCAGCCAGCAGTATGCACAGTCATGCTCTCACAGTCATGACAGGCACAGTGGCGGCTGAACAGGGCAAGGCAGCCAGGCCAGGGTACCCCTTCAGCTCTGAAAATCATGGGGAGATGCCAGAATCCGAGGGCCAGTGGGGTATTATCCGTCTATCAATTAATCCAGAAGGGCTCACTGTCTCAGCAAGCCGTATGTACTGACTGACAGCTGCCCCATCTCTCCCCAACTATAGGCAGGATCCAGATCTTGACGAAGGGTCAGCAAGAGGACTCAGGGGACAAAGGCACTTGCCATACAAGTCTAGTGACCTGAGTGTGATCACCTGGGACCCACATAAAGGTAGAGGGACAAAGCTGGCTCCCCCAAATTGTCCTCTGACCCTACATGTGTCCTCCCACCATCATATAAAAGTAAGTGAAACATGCACCTTGGGGAGCCCTGGATGTAAAAGCCACGGAAATCTGATGGAGGCCAGCTAGCGAGGCAATAGGAGTCATAAAAGAGGGTGGGGTGTAGAGTGAATTCACGACACTCTTGATTGCTCAGCCGTCACTTGACTGACGACATCCAACTTAATCTGCTGGATGTGGTCAGTAGTAATTACAAAATAGTGTTAATAGCTCTGTGTCCATTGGGTAGAGGTCAGCGATCTGTGCTGTGTGTTTCTTCACTGTAAGTTCATGTTCTGCCCAGATAAAAACTTGCTGTGGGTGACAGCCCATCCCAGGTAGCATTTTCTTTGCTGTCTTCAGAAACTGCCTTTTGGCTTTCCATCTTAAATAAAAGACCTCGTTGATACGTGTCATGCATGAGAGTGTGTCTGTTCTTTTTCAGCACTTCCTTTAAAATCTGGACCCCTCTGTTTGCGGCAGATGCTCTGGGCCCCGCCCAGCTCCCCTGGAGCCTCTCACCAGGTGGGCTTGCCACCCATCTGCTGCAGGTGCTGCTGTGAGGCCCACACCTGCCCCTTTCTGGGAGGCCTGCCCTTGGGTAATTGGCGTCACTGCTGTGCTGGGTGCCAAACACTGGTGTGGGTATGAAACTCGTCACTCTCTTTCAGGGTGGGTCACCTATGGGATTACACAGAGAACAGTCTCTTTCTGAAGCCACACCTCATTCAGCTCCTTCTCCTCTGGCTCCTTCCCCTGTTCCCACTCACCAAGAATTCTTCCTCCACGCACCAGCTGTGTGAGCACACCATGTGATGCAAAGGCCCAAGTTACAGCAAAAATGCGTTCTGGAGGCTGGGGAGGGGGACCTGGGGTGAAGTGCCTTTTGGACGAGTGTAAGGCCCTGAACTTAGATGTCTGGAACTCACATAAAATCTGGACACAGTGGTGTGTCCTATGAAACGCTGTGGTTGGGGGCAGTGATGGGGGGGGGCATTGCAGAGACAGAGGAATCCCAACTTTCTCACCAGCCACTCTAGCCAAAACAGTGAGTTTCAGGCTCATTAAGAGACCCTGTTTCAAACATGAAGGTAGAGGAATGATGGAATGAAGCTAACCTGCACCAGCATGGGCAAGTGTACCCACATGGATGGGTGTATTCGCATGTGCGTGCACACACACACACACACACACACACACACACACACAACTTGCCATCATGTGTATTCCTTCAGTTTTAATCTCAGGTCCTCTTGTACTTCCTGGCTTATCTCAAGTAGCTGGCAGCATTCCCTACAGCTCTTCCCCACACTCAAACCTGTTTTCATTATCAAGTGTCGTTTCTGCTGCTTTGTGTTTTGAACTGTAAGTTCAAAGTCAGTCAGAGGAGGTGCATACATCCGAAGCAAGTGAATAGAACGCTTGGGACGGTGATGCCTCACAGGGAGGGTCCTAGGGCAGCCACTGTCTGCACACAACTCTGCATTAATAAAATCTGGATTTTATTAATGGAACTCAGCAGTTAGTGAGCTGGGAGCGGCCTCTTCAATAATCACCTCTCGTATTTTCTCTAACGCCAGGCTCACGATGTAGGAGATGACAATCCACTCTTGAGGGGAGGGCCATCCGTCCATCCGCACCAGAATGACATAGTTAAAGAGCAGCAGGTAGCCCAGGTAGGAGATCTGAAGAAGAAGAAAAGCTGGTGGTCGTGTCTCAGGGATAACATTCAGGGCTTCATCCACAAGGGGTTGTCTTCTTCTCATAGACTTAGTGGGTACCCTTCCTCCCCCGACATCACCAGTGCAGAAACTGAGGTAGGCTGGGGGCGCCCTACAACTTTGGTATAATGCAGGCGCTAACAGTCCATGCTCCGCCATCTCTTTGTTATGAAGTTTGCAAGAATCATAATATACAAGGGACCTTTTTGGTAATTTGCTGGTGTGTCTTCTACATTCTGGGGAAAAAAGGCAAAGGTGACTTAGCCTTCCTGCCTCCCACAGCTCGTTCTTAAATCTCCCATTGCAGACAGACAACCGAGAGTATAGAGGAGAGAACCTGTGGGTGAATTGTCTTCTGAGGCCCACAGTGCCAGCCTAAGAGTACCCCCACTTTCCAGTGACAGGTCTGTGATTTTTCTGCGGCCATAACAAATGATTCTTTTGACAAGGAAAAGAGTGGAATTGTCTCTCTGCCGCTGGCTCTCTAAAAATGGCACTGTGACCAAGCTATAGTACTCCTGGGCACGACTCTGGGACTGCATGTAGGTAAGCCTGTTCCATCTAAAGGATGCTCCAATGTGTTCTTGTGTCCTGTCCTGCTCTTGCTTCCAGGGAGCCATGTTCTCAGTGGAGTACCGCTCTAAGGCTGGAGAATGACCCGCTATCGCCCAGCACATCTGTTTGGTCAGGGCTTTAGAGAAGAAAGTCTTTGTGGTCCTTCTAAGTGTATCCGGGTTCAGCCTTGCTATCGTTTCTACTGGAAATGCTCCCATTGGCCCATGTGTTCCCAGGGCTGTGGTGCAGCCTTTAGGAGCTGGCACCTGGTGGGAGGCCGGTGGGGGTGGGCCTTTGAAGGTAACCTTGGGACTCTAGTCCCTTCCTTCTACTTTCCTTTTCATTTCCTGTCTGTGCGAAGTATGGTTCTGCTCTGCTGCCGCCTCCCAGCTATGATGTGCTACCTTACCACAGGTTACTGACTGACTGTGGACTGAATCATCAGAACCATGAGCAGATGGAACCCTGTTCTCTTTATTAGCTGATCTGTTGGGGGGTGTGGTTTATAGTAATAGCATGCTGACACAAGCTATATCCTTTCAATAACCATGTCATTTTAGTGGAAAAAAATGGGATCTGTGAGTTGGCTCTTTAATCCACTAGTCATTTTTATTGAAGAACATTTTTACTTTTATTTTAATTTTTTTTTGCGTGTATGGGTATTTTTGCTTGCATATAAGTTTGGGCACCATGTGCCCATGGAAACCAGAAGAGGGTGTTGGATCTCCTGGAACTGCAGTTACAGACCGTTGCGCACCACCGTGTGGGTGCTGGAAATTGAACCTGGGACCTCTGGTAGGGCAGACAGTGCTCTTACTTGCCAAACCATCTCCCCAGCCCCCATTTTTTGTTTATTTTAAAGCCAAATAAAATTTTCCTTAGTTTCAACTACTAAAAGCATTTTAAAAATCCTTTCCCTTAAGCAAATAGAATATGTCTATTTTGCTTCATAAAGTGGTCATGTGGGCTGGGATGGCCAATATTCCTGAATATACAAAATATGGATGACAATATATCGGGATCTAATTCTAAAGCTGTCAGTTAGTCCTAGTTTTGTTTTATGACTCATTTTATCTTAATGAAGCTTTGGACATTTGTTGAAGCTTTGAACTTTTTCTTGATTCTGGTGTAGCTCATTATTCCCCACGTGACCAAGGGCAATCATCGGAGAGAGCCTTACTGTGTAAAACCAGAACTTGACAATGGGCGCATTATAGAATTCACAGATCTTTGTTCCAATGGGAATGCTCCTCTGCTTTTTGTGCTCATTCTCCTCATCCCCCTTTCTCGAGCCAGCATCTGCATTTGCATCCTGGAAAATAGCACAGCATATGGCAGGCAGTCTGCAGGTGGGAATAGGCCATCCCCAGCTCATGGCAGGCAGTCTGCAGGTGGGAATAGGCCATCCCCAGCTCATGGCAGGCAGCCTGCAGGTGGGAATAGGCCATCCCCAGCTCATGGCAGGCAGTCTGCAGGTGTGAATAGGCCATCCCCAGCTCATGGCAGGCAGTCTGCAGGTGGGAATAGGCCATCCCCCAGCAGCTCATGGTAGGCAGTCTGCAGGTGGGAATAGGCCATGCCCAGCTCATGGCAGGCAGCCTGCAGGTGGTAATAGGCCATCCCCAGCTCATGGCAGGCAGTCTGCAGGTGTGAATAGGCCATCCCCAGCTCATGGCAGGCAGTCTGCAGGTGGGAATAGGCCATCCCCAGCTCATGGTAGGCAGTCTTCAGGTGGGAATAGATCATCCCAACCTCAGCCCACGGCAGACAGTCTGCAGGTGGGAATAGGCCATCCCCAGCTCATGGCAGGCAGCCTGCAGGTGGGAATAGGCCATCCCCAGCTCATGGCAGGCAGTCTGCAGATGGGAATAGGCCATCCCCAGCTCATGGCAGGCAGCCTGTAGGTGTGAATAGGCCATCCCCAGCTCATGGCAGGTGGCCGACAGGTGTGAATAGGCCATCCCCAGCTCATGGTAGGCAGCCTGCAGGTGTGAATAGGCCATCCCTAGCTCATGGCAGGTGGCCTACAGGTGGGAACTACCCCATTTCCAGAACAAAGTGGCCTTAACAAGAGGAAATTCTCCAAGTGCCCCTGTTAATAAGCTTTCTAAGTCCATGGTAAAACACATCTGAACACTGCTAGTGAGAGCCACCTGACCCTCTTGGGGGCCACTGACCACATTCTCCTCTTCTTTCTCTTTGCCATCTTCATTCTCCTTGGATGTTTGGTATGAGAAGTCATCATATGTACGGAATTCCAAAAATAGGATGGTGGGTGGTAGAAGGATCCCCATGATGACCTAGGTGATGAGGAACAAATACAGTTTTAAGTTGTGGTAATCCACGGAAAATCTAGTCTCTGTCAGTTACTTCTTGGTGTCTTGGAATGAAATACCTAAGAAAACAAGTTATGGGAGGAAAGACTTATTTTAATCATCACAGTGGGGAGGGGAGGGGATAGGAGGGGAGGGGGGAGGGGAGGCAAAGCACTGCCGTCCTGGCAGAGGGGGCAGGACCTGGACCTGCACTTTGGGCTTTCCCTTTATTTCCTCCATCTGTAGCCTGTGAACTGACGCCATCCACATTTTGAGTAGGTCTCCCCTCTCGACCTTAGTTAATCCTTCCTGGGTATGCCCTCACAGTCCCCTGAGAAGTGTGCTTTACTGATTCAACAACCTTAGATACCAAAACCTGTGGGTGCTTACGGTCGTTATGTGACTCAGTGTTTGCATATAATCTACATGTGTCCTTCCACACGCTTCGAATTATGTCTAGATGGCTGCTAACCTGATGCAGTGTGAGTGCTGGGTTCAAAGCTGCTCCACCCTATTGTGTAGGGAGTGAGACCAAAAGGACGGCTTACATACATTCATACTTACAAATATGGATTTCTAAAAATCACATATCCATCTAGTGTGTGTGTGTCACATGCCACAGTGAATTTGTAGAGATCAGGGCACACCTTGCAAGAGTTGGTGCTCTCCTTCACCCATGTGGGTCAGGGATTGAACTCGCGTCGACAGGCTTGGCAGCAGGCACCTTTGCCCACTAAGACCTTCTGAAAGCCCTTAAAGGGGTTTTTGATGTGTATTCAGTTGATTTCAAGAACATGAAATCCTGGGAGCTGGGGGGCTGACTGTCGAAGTTGTAAAGTTACACTGGCCACACTGTCGGTCTCCTGGGAGCCTGGGTTGTCCTCATTCCTGCCCTGACGATCGGTGGTTTTATGTGCTGGATACTTTGGTAGAATCTCGGATCATGAGAAATTTGAGAATATCCACTGATTTTTTTTTTTTCAAAAGAGAGATGACAAGCAATGTTGTTCGTAATCCAGACTTTAAAAAGCAACATTTAAACATTAAATCCCCACACAGGTAAGTCAAGGTGGAGGCTTAGCTAGAATACTTGCCAGCATGGGTGTGTCCCTGCACTGACTCCCAACACCGTAAAAGCAAACCACACAATTAAAGCAAGTAGATAACTAAACTAAAATCTAATGAATATAGTAACACCTCTGTTTTATATAAAAAATACTGCGGTGTGATGAGAATATGTGCATTTGGGCTTGGAAGGTTCACAGAGGAAGAGCTGAGCTGAGCCCAGAGGGGGAAATGATGCCTGGCTCACAGATAGAGGCTTGCTGCTGCTTTACCCATGCTTCGCTATGCTCCACTGACTGCTAAAAACCTTCCAAGTTTGAATTCTGACCAAACCTGAACCTTAACTTTTGTGTGTAGCTTTCATTTTTCCCTGAAATTTAGATTTCCCATCTGTCTTCTTGTTAAGGAGTATCAATCGTGTTTGCTTCTCTGTTCCTGCAACCTCAACACTTGGGGGCTTCTTAGCCATTGATCAGTCTTTTAGTCCTCTCTCTGTCTCTGTCTGTCTGTCTGTCTGTCTGTCTGTCTGTCTCTCTGTCTCTGTCTCTGTCTCTGTCTCTCTCTCTCTCTCTCTCTCTCTGTGTTTCTATGTGTGGGTGCACATGTGTATGGTGTATGAGCTCATGTGGGAGCCAGAGAGACCTACTTAGTTTGTTTTGCTTTTTGATACAGGGTTTCTCACCGGCCTGGAAGTCACCAATTACAGTCCCCTGGCTGGCCAGCAAGCTCAGGGACCCATCTGTTATGTCTCCCCTGCCGTGAGATTACATGTCTGACTGTTTTTTTTTTTTTTTTTAATGTGGGTCCTAGGAAGTCAAACTTAGTACTCAGGCTTGCAAGGCTAAGTGTTTGACTGGAGCAGCCGGTGTGTCCCCTTCTTCCTGAGTGCGTCCTTCTTAGGCCCCACAGAACTCTGTATTTAAGCAGTTCAACTGCCTCGCATTCCATTGCGTGGATTGCATTGGGGGTTGTAAACACAGGGGCTTATTTATTCTGTGTAATCTTTTGGAATAGCTATGATGAAAGCAGTTTCAGTGTTTGTCTGGTTTATTTTGTATTTATTTTTGCACTCCTTGGGATTAAACCCAGGACCACCTGTGCTCCAGGCAAGGGCTCTACCACCAAGCTGTCTCCTCACCGATTTGACATTTTGTTTGAGTCTCAATGAGTTGTCCCCACTGACTCTAGCTCACTCTGCAGACCAGGCGAGCCTTAAACTTGCACGCTTTTTACCTCAGCTTTGTGCCACCCATCCTGGCCTGGTGCATTGCTTGTTTTAGAGGAATCTGCTTTCCTTGTGCATTTTACTTCTTATTCTGTTGCCATGACAGGATTTGAACCCAGGGCCTCGTGCAAGCTAGACAAAGGTTGAACCACTGAGCTACATCCCTGGCTGTCCTCAGATGTTTTAAAGACCTGGATCAGGTGGGGGGAAAAATCCAGATTCTAAATGTTTTTCTAATCAAAACCATGAAGACGAAGACCTTGCTTTTCTGCTGACTTTTAGGTTACAGCGCTTCTGTTGCTAAGCCAACGCTCATCACATCACACTTGACCTGTCTTCTTTAAAGCCTTTACAATCTCTTTGACCTTGACATTCTGAAGACCTCTACATTTGTTAATATCCAAGGCTGTCTACAATATCAATATAATGAATTGGTGCGCTGCATAGCACTGGGCAGTTAGGCACAGCACCTGTATTTGGAAGAAGTGGAGGTTCTTCTGCTAGTCACTGTGTCATACAGAATGAGTGCCCATCGGAAATTCTAATTACTCCAAAAATCTGAACCCAACTCAGTGCACAGTGGGAAATCCCACACCTGACTTAATGTAATGGGCCATAATCACAATGCAGGCACCCTAGAAATGGTGAATAAAATTAACCCTCGGGATGTGAATAGAAAGTGAACGTGAAACAATTGATTTTGCACTTGGGCTTGAATACCATCTCTAAGATATTATGTCTGTGTAAAAATTTCAAACCTAAAAAGAAATTGAAGACACTTTGGGCCCCAGACATTTCAGATAAGGGATAGTGATCCTGCAGTGTTTCGCCTCTATTTTCATAGAGAGCCCATAAAATCAATATATAATATAATTATTATATGTTGCATGAATTCTAAAAGGTTTTTTTAAAAAATAAAAACCCATAGCCAGATATTGGGGTTAATGCTGAATGATCAGAGAGACAAAGGAACAAGCCACTGCCATGTCTTAATTCTAGAACTCCTCAGCCTGAAAAGCCTTTAGTTCTTATCTTCTCACACCTTATATACCTTTCTCCGCCCAGCCTAGTGCTGGGATTAATGGCGTGTGTGCTTCCCAAGCAGAGGCATGAGCTCTCAAGTGCTGAGATTAAAGGTGTGTGACTCCCAAGTACTGGGATTAAAGGTGTGTGCCACCACTGCCTGGCTCTGTTTCTCTCCTAGACAGAGTCAATCTCGTGTAGTCCAGGGTGGCTTCGAACTCACAGAGATCCAGACGAATCTCTGCCTCCTGAGTGCTAGGATTAAAGGTGTGTGCCACCATTGCCTGGCCTCTATGTTTAATCTAGTGGCTTGTTCTGTCCTCTGACCTTCAGGCAAATATTATTAGGGTACACAATATATCACCACAATTATACAGCTGGATTTCTGGCCGAATAAAATCTTTTCTCAAGATAATCTAGGAGTTTGTTAACTGTTTCGAACTCTCCAAGCCTTTTCATTGTTTCGCATTCTCTCATAAACCGTGTGTAAGGGAGAGGTGTTGTCAGCCAAAGCACTGTAGAAACAGAGAGCAGATCTGTACTTCGTTTTTTTTTTCAATGATTAATTTGTTTTTATGCATATGGATACTGTGTTTGCATGTGTGTCTATGCACCATGTGTGTGTCATGCCTGAGGAGGCCAGAGAGAACATTGGCTCTCCTGAAACTGGAGTCACACATAGTTGTTAGCCACTATGGAGGTGCTGGGAATTGAACCTGGATCCTGTGATGAAGAGCTCTGAGGCAAAGCATGGTGGCTACATGGGGGCCAGAGTGTCTGACTACCTCAGCTCAGGTCCTGTCCCGTACCGTACCGACCACCTCAGACCCTGGGCAACTTCATCACCGAGCTTTGAGTTCCTCATCTGTGAAGCCGGAACTGTTGGAGTGTCTGCTGTGTGGGGTTTCAGAGGGGAACACAGTGGTCCGTCCCCCTTACCTCTCCCAACCACCAGAGGATGCCTGACACAGAGGGTACTGACCTCCACGCCCTCTGTGTGGTGTCCGGATGTCTGCGGCATTGCTACCTAGTGGCAAAGCTAAGGTGCCATACATTTCACACCCCGCTGCCTCCTGAGCATCACCACTCTCTTCTGTGGAGCCACGGATAAGGAACTTCAGGATTACTTGAATACAAGCACTGGGTGTTGTGACAGTCGATATGCTAACTGAGATATCTACTAGGTGACTAATGGGTAGGGGCAGCACACGTTGTGGACAGACTGGACAAGCCGAGGATTTATGTTTGGGGCTGGGGGTTGGGTAGAGTGGGATCATCATGCTACTCAGAACAGCATACAATTTACAACTCAAGCAAGGAGATTAGGGTAAACCTCAGCAGCGGAGAGAGTCTTCATCTGGTTTACAACAGGCCCTTGATTGCCCCCCAAACAAACAAACAAAAACAAAACCTTACGAATTCATTACTTCTTGAATTTTCCATTGAACATTTTCAGGCTGTGGGTGACGAGGTAACAGAAGGGGGCGGGGAGTGAACTCCAGTACCGTAAGGGCCACTGCAGAGGGAACAAGCTACAGGGACTGAGCTCAGCCTAGTGTCCCGTCTGTGTGACCCCAGCGTGGTGACTGCATCACACCCACCTTCAGGCCGGGGTTCTTCCTCATGCGGAGCCTTCCCATCCACATGTCCGTCAGCAGCATCTGGCTGCAGGTGTGAGCGATGAAGTCCCGGTGCTTGGCCGCCACAGCCAGCTTGAGGCAGGTTGAGTTGCTCCAGTTTTTGAGCTCGTAGGTCAGAAGCTTCATGGCCACCTGCTCATCGTGTTTGTAAGACTGATCTAACAGCTCCACAGCAAGCTGCCCAAAATCTCTGCGGGGGTGAAAAAGATGTCGGCGGCGATGAAACCACAGGGGCTGTGAGTTAAACATATGTGTCCATAGCCATCTGGGGAGCTATACAAGACACAGAACACAGGATTGAGGGTGCTTTGATGTCCTCTTAAGTTCTCAAGATCTGTCATCAGAGAAGGGCGCAATAAGTAGCAAGCTCTGATTGGTCAGAGAGGGCACTGATTGCTCTTCCTCCAAACAGAGCTTAGCTGTGTCCCTCGGGACCCCCAGGAGACAAAGTCTTTTACTCGGGATGTACAAAGAACAAGGAGGCAGACTGAAACGGCAGGATCTGTGGGGTTGCGGTAGTAACCAGCGGTTGCTTCGGAGGGACCAATGAGTGGGGTCGGTAGAGCACCAGGATGGCTCGTGGGTGTTGGTTAGGTTCCGATTTTAAATGTGGGTGCTGGCCATGCCCGTGTGTTTGCCGTAAGCCAAACATCTAAACCATGTGCCTTTCATGGGTTGTGTAAGACTTCAACAAGCCGTTGGTTACAAGATAATTCAACATGCCCAGGGCAATGGGACAGAGCGTAGCTGTCACAGGGCCAGAGCGGGTCATCTGATGGTGAATGGCAGCAGCGTAGGAGTCGGGGCATGCAGAAGGTGACATGGCTGAATTTTGAACATAGTTTGTTCTTTTTTCCTCATGACCCTGCTTTTATAAAGACAGCTATAGCCACTTCCTGTTCCTTCGTCTTTGTGTGTGTGTCATGGGATGTGATCACATAGTGATCGTTCTCCTCTGGTTTTGTTTCTCCACCTCTAGCATATTTTGTTGCAGTTATGAAGATGGAGATGGAGGAGGAGGGAGAGTGGCCATTCCTGTCCCTGGAAGGTTCTGCGGTGCACAGTACTTTCTGGTCCTGGTCCTAGGCTGCAGGGCAGCACATCACCAAGGGAGGACTCTGCAAGGCAGGACTGCGTCACCCAAGGTAGGTGAACGTATCTCTGGCCTAAAAATCTTTAGGCTCTGGAGTTAGAGAGATGGCTTAATGGCTAAGAGCATTCATTTCTTTCTTCTGCAGAGGACCCAGGTTCAGTTCCCACTACCCACATGGTGGCTCACAACTACCTGTAACTCCAGCTCCAGGGATTGGACACCCCTCCTCTTCTGACCTCCTCAGACACCAGGCATGCTGGTGGCATCACACACACACACACACACACACACACACACACACACACACACAGAGGCAAAACACTCATACTCATAAAATAAAACCAACCGAAGAGAAAAACATTACAGTCTTTGGTGCTAACATTTAGAAGCCAGCTAATCGTTTTGGAAATCACTGAATCCAGAACAAAAGCACAAGGCTTCCAGACAAAGCTGTCAGGTGCTGGCGCAGCTGCCTGGCTGGGTCTGCCTCAAGTTCATGTGCTAGAAAGTCGTCCCTGGGCTTCAGATTTCCAGTCTGGCACGTGATGAACTTGGAAAGAGCTGGCCACTCCTAACAACAGATGAAACGCCGAACAGGCTGGAGCTCAGCTTCCCTTCCTCACTCCATCCCAGGGAAGACTTCTGTCCCTGGACCGCAGGGACAGGCAGGCAGACACAGAATCATTGCTCACTGTAGCAGACGTGTCCGCAGAACCAGGGCGAGCTTAGGAAACACAACTCTAGCTATAACCCATGTATTACCGAATGCTTGCTATGACCAAGTCCAAATGTAATCCAGGGCCCCACCCAAACAGGTTCCGACAGCGAATGTAGGAGCACCCCCTCTTCGGGTAGGGGAAAGGGAAAAGGAACCTCATTGAAACCTGACACTACTCTGCCCTCCTTAGCCAGGCCTGCCCCAGGAGAACCTAGCTAAACAGAAAGCCTAGCCTGCTGCAGGTATCTGCATGAAGAGAAAAAGCCAACACCAGCCCCCTTTAGCCATCGGCCCCAGCTCCAGGGGAAGAAAAATCCAGAAGGCCTTCTGACATTCAGAGCCCAGTGCATAGATGTGCTGAAGTGTGTACAGCATCCGGGGGTGTTTCTTTACGGGAATCTATTTCACTACTTTTGCATAGAGGAGTGCTTCAATGATTTGCATGAGAAAGCTGCAAACCAAACCAGTAACAACAGCCCAGAGGGACCGCAGTGAGAATACTGACAGACGGGATGGGCAAGGCAGTTTGTGAGTAAGCCTCAACCACAATGGTCCTTAAAGGAGACGTCTGCGCAGTGGTCATGCCTTCAGCGGGGAGAGCACCAGGGCAAGAGTCAGCCGTGGCCTCAGGTTCCCTCAAGATACTCACTTGGAATTGTTGTCCAGATCCTGAGAGATGTCATCTACCAGCTCGCTCTCGGAGGACTCGTGGGCCATGGCCTTGTAGAGCTTACAGGCCACCAAGGCCTTTGCCATGCTCTCCTCCCCACGCTGCCACAGGAAGACAGCCATCTTCTGGCGCTTCATGAGCACAGCCCACACCATGAGCTCATGGAACGGATACTGGAACCGACTCACGGCGGGGTCGTCCACATCAATGTCAATCTCTTCCTCCTTCTTCTTCTTCTTTTTCTTCTTCCCTTTGGCTGGAGGTTCATCATCCTGAGAGGAGAGAAATACCCCTTTGGGAAAAAAAATGGCTCTTCCTAAACTGGCAACAAATTAGCTCTTCAGGAGCTGAAGGAGAGAGGAAGACTTCCATGTCAGAAGCAGCTGAGAGCCTTGGTGAGCCAGGCTCTGGCCTCCACTCTGCACACTGGTTCCTTTGGGAAGGCGCACATGTTTATTATGAAAAGCAAATCACTTAAAACCAAGTGAACTGAAAAGGAATGCTGCTATTTGAGTAACTTATCGCTGGGCTAGCAGCTCTGTTGTTTTTTTTTCTCCAGAGGGTTTTAACTGAGGAGACAAAATAAACATGGAACAACCTCCCCATAAACTAACTACAGATAGCACAACAGGAAAGGTGAAGTCACTGTTTGTCTCTTCAGGGACATCTTCCAACACAGCAGAAGAGCGATACTTGTTTGCAAGATAGAGATGAGCTAGGAACTGACAGAAACCGTGTAAGCAGGGCCTGGTGGCACAGGCCTGTAAAACCAACTAACCCGGAGACTGAGGCAGGAGGTCAGTAAGTTCAACCTCTTCCTGGCCTACAGAGTGCGTCAAAGGCAAGTCTGGGCAACTGAGTGAGGTTCTGCCTCAAAAGAAAAGAAAAGGGCTTGCTATGCAAGATGAGGAACCGAATTTGGATCCCTACGCCACTTAGAAGGCCAGCTGAGGCAGCAAGGGCTTCTAACGCCAGCACTGGGAGGCAGAGGCAAGAGGATCCCTGGGGTCTGATGGCCAAGTGTAGTCCACCAGTGAGGTCCAGCTTCAGGGAATGACTGTCTCAAAAAAACAAAAACAAAACAACAACAACAACAAACAAACAAACAAAAAAAAAAAAACGTGGCCCAACAGGTTCCTGGTGCCAAGTCTAAGGGCCAGAATTCAATTCCAGGACCTCCATGATAGAAGGAGAGAACAGACTTCTACAAGTTGTCCTCTGACCTCTACTGGCATGTGATGCATGCGCGCACGAATAAACACACTCACACACACACACACACACACACACACACACACACACACAGAGGAAAATAAAACTGTAATTAAAAAGAAAACTCAGAATAAAAACTATGCGTCACTGAAGCTATTGGACAGGCAGAAGAGGCTAGAAGGTTGTGTGAAGCCTTGTAAAGGCGAACTTGAAAGTCTAGGTGAAGTCACTTTTAGGAAAATGGAAATGAGCAAGTTCGACTCTGTCAGACAGGAAGCCTAGACGAATTCATATCCTCAGTGCCTGTCATCAAGGAAATGAAAAATAAACTAAAACCAGGCTTGGGGCAGAGAATTACCAACGCACATCTAGACGACTTTGTAGACCAGGTTGGTCCAACCAGATTGAAGGACTCCAGAGAAAGGAAATATCAGAAGATTTGGGGCTCACAATCGAGCCAGAGGCGGGCCTTAGCTGTGAATTCTGAACTGAAGCCTTCTTTGAAAATCCATTCAGAATGGGATGCTGTTAAACACGGTAATTTATTTATAAATATGCTCGACTAAAGCAAACACTATTCTGTGTTACAGCATCTCTCCCACTCATTTGAATATTTTTATGGCTAGTGTGTTGTTGTTTTTATGGGTTTTTCCCCCCTTGGTGCTTAATTTTTAAAGCTTTTTTAATAATGGTGTTGTCAATTCTTTTGTCCCATGGTGAGGTCACTTGAGTTGGCCTTCCTGATGTCAAATAGTATTTATTATTTGCTGACAGTCATTTTGCGAAAGAAACGTAGCAATAAAGTGACCTCTAATGACATTCCTCTACACCCATAGATCAGTTTCTCTCTCAGTCCTCATCAGAGAAGCTTCCTTTTGGAACTCTCAGTTCCAAATGGGACATTTTCACCAAATCCTCCCCTCTGGGCTCAGGGAACTTTGAAGAAGAGGAGGCAGAAAGATTGTAGGATCCAGAGAAACAGTGTCTTCCAGATACAACAGGACTGATCCACATATGAACTCACAGAGACTGTGGCAGTGTGCCTAGGCCTGCACAGAGCCAAACCTCACAGAATCCCAGCACTTGAGATGGGGCAGTAGGCATGAGCCCCCATCCCCAACCAGGAAGCTGTCTCCACTTGATAACTATCAGAAAGGGTTATAGAAATCACAGTTAAGGTCAGCCCGTACCCAGCAGTAGATGGGCACAAAATGAACTCATTAGTATCTCAGGGGATTTTTTTTTTAAAACCTTACTGGTCTTTTGCTTGTATATTATGGCTTCAGGTTTTGAAGTTGTATGGATTTTGTTTGCTTGCTTCGGCGTGTGTCTGTGTGTATCTGCGTTTCTCATGTTCTTTCCTAGTTTCTTTTTTTGTTGTTGTTGGATAGTTTATTTTGCTGTATCATTGTTTGTTGTTTTTATTTATCTGTTTGTTTAAGAGAGAAGAAAAGTGTGCAGTTGGAAGGGTTGGGAGGTAGGGAGGATCTGTGAGGAGATGGAGGGCAACCATGATCAGAATTTATTCTGTGAAAATAACTTTATTTTAATTTAAAAAAAATGTTAGGAATGTTATATAATTTTTAGTTTTCTCATTAGTATCTACTGATAAATGATCATGTCATATCTTTTCCTTGTTTATCTTAACAGTGAGACAACATATTAAAGACTTACTAACATTAAATTATATTTGTATTCTTAGGAAATCTAAATTTCTTATTTAAGACATTACAAAGTTGTATTGAGATTTTTTGGTATTTTATGGTTTTTAAATAGTAGAAATAACATCATTCTCTAAGGGTTTCTGTTCTTTAGGATTTCTTTAGAAACTGGTTTTACGAACTTTATAGCATTAGTTAGGTAGCCTCTATCTTTAAAAGTGTCTGTTATCCCATAGACACCCTCACCAGACATTACAGGCTGTTATCATTGCTTCTGGTTACCTTCCAGAACTTGATAGCAAGATCCCATTGCTGAAAAGACCATGAGTCAAGGAGAAATCAGGCTGGTACTGACCTGGAAGCTTCATCCCTACTGGCTAGCTCTCACAGAGCTGGAAGGCTCTGTACACACTACCAGGGAAAAAAGCTAATCCTGTCCTACCCACTGGGAATCCTGGGAGCTACAGTAATGACTGGTCTGGCAAGACATGTCCACTGGTTCAATAGTAACATGAATATTATTGTAGTAACCAACACTTTCTGATTGGATTTAAGGCTAGCTTCACAAGATGAACCTTTTTTTTCTTGTGCTTGGTACTGGGCCCAAACCCATGGCTGGCTAGGTCATAGGCCTTCAGAGATAACCCAATACATCTGCTAAATGGACATAGTATCAAACTGCCCCCCTAAGGTATTTTTATGCTCATAGATTAGTACATCTTTCAAATCTTATCAGAGAAGCTCATTTTTACAGTAGAAATTGTGGAGCCTCATCTCTAAGGGGGACATTTACGTCATATTTTCTTTCTCCAAGGCTTAGAGATCATTGCAGAAAAAGGGGAAGAAAAATTGTAAGAGCCAGAGGTGGTTGACATCTGCAGTGAAACAGTTCTTGCTAGACATACTAGAGATGTTGCCTGTGTGACCTCACAGTGGCTGTGACTGTTTGCACAAGACCTGCATAAGATCAAGCCAACCAAAATCCCAGCATGGGTGGGGGAGGAGCTTATAAAGTCCCACCCCTAGCTGAGGAGCTACTGGCCATTGATGTCTATGGGGGCAAATAGAGCCAGTTTTCTTCAGGAATGAGGCTTCTGAGAGGCTACCTACACTTCATTAGGTGGTCCTACACCCATGTACATAGTACAGAGGACTCAGTGGCTTTAAAAAACAGCCCATGAAGTTGGGAGGGAAGAAAAGTGCAGGGATATGGGAGGAAATGGAGGGAAGTGAATGAGAGTGAATTTGATTGATTAAAATACATTATACACAGGTACGAAATTCTCAACAAAAAAGAAAATTCATTTTTTAAAATATGATAAACTTAGGCTGGGGAGATGGCTCTGTGGATAGAATGCTTGGCTCTGAAGTATGAGGACTGAGTTCAGATCCCTAGAACTCAGATAAAAGCTGGGCAGGCGTCATACTTGCCTGTAATACTAGAGACAGATTTCCCCAAGCCTAGCTGGTTAGATAAAGTAGTTGTAATCAGTAAGCTCCAGGTTCAGTGAGAGATCCTGCCTCAATAAACACAGTGGAGAACAACTGAGGAAGACATGTGAGGACAACCTCTCGCCTGCACACACCGACACACGTAGGAAAACACAGTCTCCCCCCATTAGCACTTAAATTTTTTAAAGGTTGTATAACCTTTTTTATGATTCATCCAACTCATCTAAGATTTTGGTGAGTTGTGTAGAGTACTCATTAATGGAAAACATTGCCCAATTTTGTGTTAATCTAGATCTAAAAGTTTTCACAGAGTGACCAAAGTATCATAAACTACTACAGACCCGCTGTACTTACTTCCATTCCCAGAAGTTTAAGCGCTTTGGGCTGCATAATGAAGAAGGAGGAAAAGAAAGAAATTGACTCAGGTAACTGTGTTAATGAAGTCAAATACTTTGTATCACCACTAGTTAATGTCAATATCCAAGTGAGGGAATGCCTTCATACGGAAACTGCTTCTGTCAGCAGAAATCAGTTTGGAAAGACATACAGACACTCAGCCCTCCTTGTAAGTAGAACTGAACAAATCTTCTAGCAGAGATTGTGGAGTAGGAGTGAGGAATGCCTCCCACAGAGCTGAGGTTCACATGACTGGGGGTTTGACGGGCTGGAGCAACAAGAAACATTATGGGAGGTCAGGAATTAACTTTGATTATGGTAGAGGAACAGGATCTATTGTGGTAGGGTGGGGATGGCTTGCCACAGCTGTCTCGGATTCCTTGGCTGTACCGTGAGTTTGGCTATGACTGTTTGACCAGCAGGGAGTCCTGGATTTGGGGTGGGGTGGCAACAGATGTTTTTCATGCCCCATGCTTTAGAAGATGACAGCTGCTCCAGGGATCTGTGGGAGGACAGGTTGAGAGAGTAGACATGGGACCAGGAGGAAGGCTATTGTGGGGAAAGAGGGAGGCAGACATGCTCGACAGATTGCCCTGACTGAGCCGGTTTTAAGAGGTGATATGAGTGGCTGCACGTGGAGCTGGGAGACCTCACATGGGGGATGAGGGCAGAGGTAGCGTGGGTGGACTCTGGGACACATGGCGTGAAGAGTTGGGTTCTGCACAGGTAGACTAATCGGGAAGCACATCAAGGAACCACATGCCATTCTGGGAGACACAGGACACTGCGTGTCTGCTGATCTCTACCCTCTTAGGGCCAAACAGGTTGTTGTAGAGAGTCCGGAAACTTTTACGGGTGTAGTTGCAGCGGTAGGCGCCTCCCATGAGATACTCCAGCACCAGTCCTATGTCAATGAGGCTGATGTGATAATCTGGTGGAAGGTTGCTCTGTAAAAAAAGAAGTTCGCTGTGAGGACATCCTCCTCCCACAAGTCAGGCACATGTCATCACCCTGGTAGCAACTTGGCTGTTACTATAACAACCACGTTTGGTCTGCTACCATATGATGTGCAGGGATGGTAGGTTAAACCATATTCCAAAAAATTGGCATAAGCTCTTCCATCGAGAAGAAAGAGTTAGACAGCCATTCACCACAGAGTCTATGGCACACCCATGGCCAGAGAGAATGGTTTGTGGCTGGTACGTGGAGGTGGAGGGAGCTGTGTGATGCCGGAGGACTATAAGCAGATTTATTTGTATGACACATATCCTTGATAGCCCCTTGGAGAGGGGAAGCTAGCCTCAGGGAGGGGCCAAGTTTCATTAGGGAAGTGGGTCTCATGGGAATCTGTAGAAGGCCAGCATATTTTTCAGGAGTGGAGCCTCTCTGGCGAAAGCTTAAATGGGACTCAGTGACTCTGGGGGACACTGAATCTTCAGTAAAGACACAATCAGCAGCTGTCTGGTATGACAGAGAGCTACCAAAGGGACTGAATCTTATCAATGTGGAAGAGGGTCTGCTGGGACAGAGTCCCGGTGGTGAGAAGAAATGGCCTGAAGAGAGCATCCCCTGCATTGTGCCACACATCCACGTTCTAGACAGGCTGACACACCATTGTGTCAATTGGTATTGTAATAGCTGAAATGATTTGGTACACTGGGATCTATGGAATGTCGTTTTTATAAGCAGACTAGCTACACTGGCTGAATCCTTTGCTCATGAAATCTGTATTTCTTCAGATTCTATTATGATCATCAATCATGTTGAGCTCAGGGTTTCATACCTGGTAGGTATGCATTCTGCTGTTGAGCTACATCCCAGCCCAAAGATTCCTTACTGGCAACAAGGAGCTGGATGCTGGGGGAGGGGGGGAATGAAGCTCTGAAGAGCAGCATGTAGCATCATGTGGAACTCACAGGAGTGTCTGAGATGCCTGGGTAGGCTTCCAGGAGATGATGACATGGGAGCAGTGGAGCAGGGATGATGGGTAAAAAGAGAAAGAGCAAATGCTGTGGGTGTGAGGAGGTGTGGCCCAGACAGAATACAGTCTCCCAGGGCTCCCCACGTTCAAGTGGGTTGGTGTAGAGCATGGTGGAACATGATGGGAGGGAGTAGGGGTCACGGGCATGGGCCAGGCCCATTGGGAATGTATGTGTATTCTAACAAGCTTGAACTTCAGGTTGCAGCCATGGAACAATTTGGGGGTGATGATTATGAACAGGGAATCAAGTGGGATGTGGGAGATTATTGAAGTCATTCAACTGGGAAATGGCTGGGCTTGAACTTGGACAGCTCTCACTTTGAAAGTTTACACTTCCTAATCTTTCTCCCTCCTGGGTCTTGAGGGAGGAAGCAGAGTTCTTGTGTGTGTAACAAGGCTCTGGACCAGAGGGTCTCTGAGGTCCTCAGTTCCCAGATTCACTGATTCTATTCTGCTCTGTAGAAATCATATTCTCATATTCTTAGAACTGAATATTGCTAAGAAATATGACCAGGCCATCCAGGACTCTCTCATTCTAGAGAGATAGATTGCTCCTATGAGAACCTGATGTCATCTCTAACTTGTGATGACAAGACATAAGAGATCCCAGGGTAGGACCGAGTGAGCAAGACCCCACAGGAGCACAGGCTGTCCATAGTGGGGAGCCCTGGAGAATAAGGAGAGCAGTTCCCCTTAGAAATGAGGGAACTGCAAAGGCTGAGAACCTCTGATGCAATACCCAGGACACACAGACCTCCTGAGGAGCCTCCTGTTGGTACTTGTGGAATCATGTTGGTGCTACACTATAACCCCGCAGCATCAGTGTGCTCCTGGGCTGTGACAAAGCTTATTCTACCTCCCCTCTACTTCAAGTTTTAGTTTTGCTTTTTGTATTTATGTTTGTTTGTTTGGCATGCATGCATGTGTGTATTTGTGTTTGTATGTGTGGGTACACATGCATGCATGTGTGTGCATGCCTGTGGAGACCTGCAGTTGACAAGTCTGGTGTCTTTCTCAGCTTCTCTCTACCTTGTGTATTGAAGTAGAGGCTAAAATGAACCTGGAGCTTGCCAGCTTACTTCACAGATGCTCTGTCAGTACCTCTGGCAGGCACGGGATTGGGGGCACCATGACCATCCAGCTTAGATCTTTTTAAAAACAATTATATGTATGTATGTATGTATGTATGTATATATATGTATAGATGATAGATAGATAGATAGATAGATAGATAGATAGATAGATAGATAGATAGATTGTGTGTGTGTGTGTGTGTGTGTGTGTGTGTGTGTGTGTGTGTGTGCGCGTGCGCGCATGCCACAGTGCACCTGTGGAGGTCAGAGGAAAACCTGTAGAAGTCACTTCTCTTCTTCTACTGTATGAGTCCCAGAGATCAAACTCAGGTACTCAAACTTGTCAGCAAGCACCTTTACCTGCTGAGTCCTCTCACGGGACCTCACCTAGCATTTACTGGATGCTAGAAATCCAAACTCCAGTTCCAAGCACTTACAGCCTCTCCCTTTATTCTTTTCTTTTTAAAGTAATAAATAAACTCTTGCTATGGACTGAGGAAGTCATTGTTCCCTACGTCTCAAATAATGTTCCCTGTCTCAAATAAAAAGGTAACACATGTCACAACCAGAAGATTGTTCTCCGAACTGCTTTAGCGACGGATGCTAGCAGATCCGGTTCAGGGCAGATGGACTCACCTTCTTTACATCCCTCACCAGCAGATGAAGGGTGTTTGGTGGGCCCAGTCTCTGAAAGGGAAGCAGTCAGCCACAATAAGTATGGTTGGCTCTTCAACTCTTGAGCAAAATTCTGCCCCACTGAATTGTGGGGTTCGTAATGTACTACTGACTCATTTATTTTCTAAGACACCTGGCTGTGGTCACCACATTCAAATGTGTGTGAAATACTTTGGATAGTTTCAGTGTCTTGCAGTGTTGAATATCTGCATGTTTTACACCATGTCTTAGAATGCCGGAAGAAGACATAAGTTTCCAAAACTTGAATTGTACTAGTGTAGGCAGAGCAGATTTCATCCAGACACTTCCTGTTCTGACACAGCACAGCTCCTACCTGTTAAAATTTGTTTTCCCAAGCAACAGTCGACTACTAACCCTGGTTCAGTCTGCTGCTGCCTTAGGACAGGAGGGCCTCTTGCTTCACAAGCATAGGATGTAAATGCAGACTTGCAGGGGTTCATCTGGTCATTTTTAGACTTTTCTCTGTTGCACAAGTAACGCATGAGTCCTCACGAGACACTGAATCTGAATCCTTTCCCCGGGCTAGTGATCCACAGTCTTTTCCTCATTTTCCACATGAGCTACAGCTCTGGGTAAGCCCCATACCCCCAGGGAATGCCTGATGCTATGATGGTGATCTGTGTCATGATGTTCAGTGGGTTGGGACCATCATATACACATTTTCGCCACAGAGATGGCTTTATGAAGATGTGAGCCCCATTGTACAGTGAGGGTCATCTGTCTACTCTAGCTGGAGTGACTGGCTGGCATGGCACAGTTGCTAAGAATATCAACACAGACTGGCCAGGAGCAAGTGAGAATTAGCTGCCCCCCCCCCCCACGGTATACTGGCCTTCCAGCTGAGGCTGCCCCAGTGAGTCTAAACTCAACTGAGCGCTTTTTGTTCTTGTTGTTGCATAATATGTGCCAGGGACAGGAGTATTCTGAGGGCCAGCTAGCCTCCTCCAGCCTTCTCCCTGGGATGCTCACGGTGTTGTAAAGCTCCTCCAGCCTCGGGATGGTGAGGAAGTGTTGCATGTTCACCCCGTTTTCTATCAGGAGCTTCACAAAGTCAACCCGATCTAAGACGAGAGCATCCAGCATGGCTTGTTCCAAGGCATTCACCTGCACGAAATCCAGAAGGGAGACCATGAATTGCCTCCCTGGAGACTCCAGGCAGGGGACATTAGGACACACCATGGAAAGTTCTGGGATGTTCTGAGCTGTATTCTCTGTTTGTTAACCTGGTGCTGGGCATTGAGCCCATGGTCTCACATATGCCAGCCAAGAGCTGTACTAACGGCTGTACTTGGCCTGTGGTTCCCAGGGTTGTTTCCTTTGAATGAACATGCCTTAACCTTCTCTCCTTTCTGCTCAGCCTCGTCCCCACATACTCTGTCAAAGTCTGTTAGGGATTTTATGTTTTTAAAACGAGCTGAAGAGGGTTGGAGAGTTGGCTCAAATGCTAAGAGCACTTACTGCTCTTGAAGAGGACCCAGGTTCAATTCCCAGCACTTACATGGCAGTTTACAACCTGTTTGCCAATGCTAGCCTCAAGGGATCCAATGCCTTCTTCCAACCTCTGTAGGCACTAGGCAAGTAGGTGATGCAATACATACACACAGGCAAAACACCCATACACATAAAATAATAAAAATAAATAAATCTAAATTTTTTAATGAGTTGCAGACAACTATCCCAACGTTGCCCTATTCAGTTTCTCTCTGCTGTTTCCTTGGCTGGGGAGCATCTTTTGATGGTGGTAGGACCATGTGGGCATGTCACAGGCCACTGGGGTGCTGTGTGGGTGAGTGGTCGCACACTCCTAATTATGGAACAAAGGTACCACTCTGAAAGGAAGCCCTGGTCATCGCTCTCTCTGCTTGGCAGGCATGCAGGCACCTGGTACAGAAGAATAAGGGAACCTGACCACATATTTACAGTCCACACAACAAAAACCTTTTGAAGATAGAGCTGGTGGTAGTATGGAGAGGGGTGATGGGTGAGTAGCAGCATCTACCCAGCTTGGGAGGCTGGAGTCCCCGTGCATGATGTTTCTGGGTCTCCCTGCTGCTGAGACGGGCAAACAGGGCCTCTGCAGTGTCAAGTGCATGGCATAATGACAGACACTCCTACTTATGGAACAGTGGTGAACACACTATTGCCACTGGAATATTGGCATCAGCCTGTCAGTCCTCCATCCTGGTGGGGATGACGCAAAGGAGACTAGAGTGTCCCTTCCCTGGAGAACTAGGGCAATGCCAGCTCTGGTCTTTGCAGTCTCAAGACACGTGAGCAAGGACTCTCCACACACCCAGTTCAGCAGCTCGATCTTCCGGGGGTCTGTTTCTTCTTCCACCTCTTCTTTCACTTTGCCTTTCTTCTTGCCTTTTCCTTTCCCTCTCCCCTTGGTGGTGGCTGTTGGTGGCTTCTTCTCCTTCTCTGTGACTTTGGTGTCCACCGGAGGGGCCAGGCTTCCCAGTGGCTGCAATCCACAGCAAGCAGTGTTGGGAAAAGGTACCAAGACTGCCACTTATTCTAAGACAAGCCTGGTGACACCCCAAACTCTATATGCACACACATGGAGTACATACACAGACCTACATCTACATGCTCACCCATGCACACATGGCAGAGACTCACATATATCCACACACATGAATAGTACAAACACATGTACACATTGTAAGGTGTACATGTGCCCATTTACATTCATGCAAACAATGTGCACACGGTGAGGGTGTACACACCCATGGGTTAACCTATGAACATGTACATGAGTACATACATATCATACACCCATGGCACATAAGCACCAGCACACACAGGCATGCACACATGTACACATGCAAACTCTTGTCACCATGGCCTGGATGTCTTATGAAGAACATCCCAATACTGTGAACCACTGTTCATCATGGACACAAAGACTTCATTGGTCTGATGCAATGGCTGTGAGTATTTGAAGTGGATAACATGTCGATTGATGGGTATATTTTGAGGAAAAGATGCCGAGAAGCAAATCAAAAGGTACCAAAGGTGTGCTGATAGTCCTCTAATGATGGGAGAATGTGACCGTGAATGAATCAGAGGTAATATGTAAGAATGCAAGTCACTGTCCAGGAGGAAATGTGAGCTGGAGATTTTTGTGGCTACAGCAGCTCTAGCAGGTGCCTTGGAGCTGCCCAATGTGATTGGTGATGGATGGAGGCTTCAGGGAACATGCAGTGTGGTGATGGATGGAGGCTTCTGGAACACAGGCAGTGTGGTGACAGGCTGAAGACCTCGAAGGCAGAGGGTGCTCACTCAGTGGAATAGGAGGGACAAAGAAGTGGGCCTGACCTCCTGGGAAGTGTGGAGTGTGGGGTGTGCCATGGTAGTGCAGCCAGGGGCAGAAGCACTGGCCCCCTGTGAAGTCCTCTCTACACCGCCTTCCTCCCATCACCTTCCGCTCTCGGGTCATCCCTAATCCCTCCTCTTCTCTTTCCTCTACTTGCTTTGCTGTGTCTTTCTGTCCATTGCTCTGGCTTTGGTCACTGGTGACAGCACTGGTGCCCAGGTCCTGGGCACTACTCGGCCCCCTTCATGTCAATCAAGCCCTTAGTCACGTGACTCAACAGCTGCTTCCTCCTTTAGCCTTCTCTACCAGCTTCTTGGGCACTGCAAGCTCCAGCTTTTTTTTCCTTCCGTGTGGCCAGTGCTTCCCAAGGCTCACACCACCAGCCACTATTAATTCATGAACAACCTTCCCTGTCTAGTTTCAGCCCACACTCCTCCCCAGAGTTCCTTTGGTGAACTCGACACCTCCACATGCGTGGCTCACAGACTCTTCACATCTGTATTAGTTAGCTTTCTGCTGTTGCAACAAACTCCCAGGAGCTTGACACTATGTGTAGCCTATGGTTTTGGAGGCTGAAACTGCAAACAATATGGGTCCGGCACTGCCCAGGGCTCCTTGCTGCATTATGACTGGGGGGGGGGGAAGGACCACAACGGGAGCAGCTGTGGCTGGTGAGGCAGGAAGCCAGAAAATGGGGGAGATGGGGCACCCTTGCTCCCTTTCTTTATCACAGCTTCTCCCACAGGAGCTAGCCATGGTCTGAAGAACGACAGCAATCCTGTTTTGTTTGTTTGTTTGTTTGTTTGAGAAAGGGTTTCTCTGGGTTGCCCTAGCTGTCTTGGATCTCGCTCTGTAGACCAGGCTGGCCCTGGGATCCACCTGGCTCTGCCTCCTGTGTGCTGGGATTAAAGGTGTGCACCACCACCACTCGGCTTCAGAACCCACTTTTTAAGGCTTCTTCCATCCCAACACTGTGGCGATATTTTATTTGTGCTGAAATGTGGTGGTATTTTATTTGTATGTTAATAAATAAAATATGCCTGAAGATCAGAGGTCATAGCCAGCCCTAAATAGAAGTCAGGTGGTGGTAGCACACACCCTTAATCCGATCACACAGCAGGCAGGCAGAGTCTCTGTGTGTTCAAGGACACAGCCAAGCATGGTGACACACACCTTTAATCCCAGTACCAACCATAGAGACCTGGAGGTCTGTATAGACAGGCAGTGATGAGGAAGGGAGGTAGCTGGGCTAAGAGCCAGTGAGGAGAACAGGAAAACAATAGAGGCACAGGTTAGACAGGAAGAAGCTGGTTCTCTTAGAAAGCTACGGCAGTGTGGTTAGCTAAGGTTAACTGGTGGCTCTTCCTATTTCTCTGATCTCTACAGCGTTCACCACTGTATCTGGCTCTGTGTTTCTATTTAATAAGACTATTTAGAAATTCGTCTACACAACACTACTGTTCTGAGCACAAAGCTTCTAGCAGGTGAACCTTGGGGAACAAACCAGAGTCATTAAGATGCCTACTATTAAAACAAGCAAACAACAAAGGTCTGTTATTACAGTTTCAGGGGATCTGATGTCCTCTTCTGGCCTCCATGAGCACTGTATGTATGTAGTACACTCACATACATGCAGGCAAACACCAATATTCATAAAGTAAAAATAAATAAAAGTCTTAAAAAAAGAGTCATTCATCCCAGAAGGCTTAAAAAAAAAAAAAAAAAAGCAGAAACTTAAGCCAGGCAGTGGGTTAAGGTGCACGCCTTTAATCCCAGCACTTTGGAGGCAGGGGCAGGCAAATCTCTGCGAGTTTGAGACCAGCCTGGTCTACAAATTGAGTTCCAGGCCAACCAGGTATACACAGAGAAACCTTGTCTCAAAAAACCAAACCAAAACAAACAAATATAAACAAAAATAAACAGAAACAAAGCAAGAAGTAGAAAATGTTGCTGAGAAAAGAGTGCACCCAGGAGAAATCTCCTCCAAAGCAGTCCTTCCCAGTGCCCCTCATCTCCACGAACTTATCAGCTGTGCAAGATGTGGAACTGAGTGTCCTTGCTGATATCTCGTCCTCTGCCTCCCTCCGTGATTAGCCCATCCCTATATGCAGTCATGTTCCATGCCCAGAACTGCTTAATTCTATCCCGTTTTTGCTTTGTTTTCTGTCTCTTCTCTAGGTCCAGATGCTTTTCCTCATCTGGGTCACTTTAATATTCCATTAGAGGGTTATGCAGCTGCCGTGGATGGTCCCCCCCGCCCCAGTGCTTCTGAAACAAACAGCCCAGTGCAGCCTGGAGTAGATGAAGAAAATATGTAATGCTCTCTACAGACACCTGCACTCAGATGTACACACACACACACACACACACACACAGAGAGAGAGAGAGAGAGAGAGAGAGAGAGAGAGAGAGAGAGAGAGAGAGAGAGAGAACATGCATTAGTGATAATAATGATACTGTCTAAAGAGTAAAGTCAGCCTATAGGACAGTGGTTCTCAACCTTCCTAATGCTGTGACCCTTTAATACAGTTCCTCATGTTGTGGTGACCCCCCAACCATAAAATTATTTTGTTGCTACTTCATAACTGCAATTTTGCTACTGTTAATAAATCATAATGTAAATATCCAATATGCAAGATATCTGATCTGTGGCCCCCAAAGAGGTCACGGCCCACAGGCTGAGAACCACTGTTGTATCATGAGGGAATATGTTGCAAATCAAAAATATGAAAAAGGATTAACGCTCAGAATATATGGAGAACTCCTAAAACTCAACAGCAAAAATCCGATTCAAAAATAAGCAAAAGACTTGAATAGATATTTCTCTGTGGTGATTTATTGTGTATCAAATAAAGCTTGCCTGAGGATCAGAGGACAGAGCCACTAGATTAAACATAAATACCAGGCAGTGGTGGCACACACCTTTAATCCTAGCACTGGGGAGACAGAGATTCAAATGGATCTCTGTGAGTTCAAGGCCATTACATGAGATTGATTCAGTCTAGGAGAGAAACAGAGCCAGGCAGTGGTGGCACACACCTTTAATCCTAGTACTTGGGAGCCACACACTTTTAATCCCAGCACTTGGGATTTCATGCCTTTGACACCAGTATTTAGGAAGCACACACACCATTAACCCCAGCACTAGGAAGGAAGTAAAATGGCTGGGCGAGGAAAAGCATATAACGTGTGAGGAGACAGGAAGTAGGGCCTTTTGGCTAAGGACTTAGAGGATTTGTGGAGATAGGATCCCGCCTTCCATTTGGCCTGAGGATTCGGCAGTGGTGAGAAGTTTCTCTAGCGACTTGTTCTTTGTCTCTCTGATTTTTCAGCATTTTTTATTAAGACTCTTTAGGAATTCATGCAATATTTCTCCAAAGAATTTCACAAGTGGACAGCACAGGTGCTCATCACAAGGGATCACGAAGGAAACACAAACTAAAATCAGCCAAGATGCCATCCCAACACACTAGGATGGCTATTATGAAAAACAAAAAACATAGAAAATAGTACATGTTTTTGAGAAAGTAGAGAAATTAGAGCATTTGCACTTCGGCTGCAGATATACAACTATGAAAATGTTATTGAAAAGATTATGATGACTCCCAAAAAAAACGTTAAACAGAATTTTGCATAATTAGGTGAATTATGACAGAAATCCACTTCTGGATATGTTCCCAAAGGAATTTAAGCAAGACTCAAATGGATACCTGCATATCCACATTCATAATAGTACTACTCCCGATGGCTAGTATTCACCGATGGATGGATGGATGGATGGATGGATGGATGGATGGATGGATGAATAAGCAGGGCCAACACACACAAAGTGGGACTTTTTCTTTTTTTCTCTTTTTTCTCAAGACAGGGTTCCCTGTGTAACCCTGCTGTCTGGAACTCACTTTGTAGACCATACTGGTCTCAACCTCACAGTGCTACACCTGCTTTTGCCTCTTGAGTGCCAGGATTAAAGATGTGCATCATTATACTAGGCCTAAAGTGGAACATTTTTTCAGTCTTAAGAAAGAACAGCCAGGCATAGTGACACATGCTTTTAGTATTAGTACTTGAGAGGCAGAGGCTGGAGGATCTCTGAGTTAGAGGCCAGTCTGGTCTACAGTGTGAGTTTACAGGGCATCCAGGACTTCACAGAGAAACCCTATCTTGAGAAACAAAAAGACAAGAGAGGGAAAATAGATAAAGAAAGAAAGAAATGAAGTTAGAAAGGAAGGAAGGAAGGAAGGAAGGAAGGAAGGAAGGAAGGAAGGAAGGGAGAAAGAGAAAGATAAGGAGACACATGGCACATCCAGAGTGGAGGGCTCTTGAGGACACTGTGCTAAGTGGAAGAAGCCGACTGCCCAAGGATAAACTCCAGGCTTCCATTAATGGGAGCCTCTGAGCCAGAACTGCACAGCTAAGCCACCCCCAAGTTCCTCACCCTCAGAAATGGTACAGGATAACAAATAATGTTGCTTTAAAAAAAAATTCTGTGTATCCCCCAGCTTCTAGGTCCCAGCATTCAGTCATTCAGTCCTGGGTTTTGTTTGCAGGAATCAGCAGCGCACAGCCTGGCCAGCTTTCAGCTGAGTCACCCCCTTCTCACTTTGTAGTCCGGTCATAACGCTCCCTTTTCACATTGCTTGTTTTGCCCATCCCTTTCTTGTCTCTTTCTGTTCCAGGTGCCCTTCCTCCTGGGTGGAAGCCAGTATCTCTTTGTTCACCACCCACACTCAGTGTCCATTCCATGTTTCCAGCAATGTCCTTCCTGGTATTCCATTACAAATTAGCGCCCTATATTCTCTCTCACGCAAGCACATTTTCTATCTTAGCTCCTCTTATAACTTGGAATCCAATATTTGTCTGCTATTTTGTTCCACACCAGCCTCCTTCGTCTTTCCATCCCCCACCCCCACATCTGCCCCCGGCGTTACAGGTTTTCGTGAGTCTGCTCTCTTTACGTCTTTGTCCCCAGCACATGAAACAAGAGCCCCAGACAGAACGCTTTCTGAATGAGTGAGTCAGTATGCAGTTTTGGAAACACGTTGAGCAAGTGTGGAGCGGCGGCCGTTCTCTGCTGCAGCTTCTGGCCTTGTAGCTGTGGGGCGTGGAGAAGGCACAAGGGGTGTGACCACTATAGGAAACGAGCTTCTCCTTGCTCAGATGAGCTCACCCACTCTGCTTTCTGGCTAACATCCAAGAGCACTGTGGGCCACTTCAGAGGAATAGCTTGTAGCCTGGGCTGGTAGAGAAGGGGTTTCTGAGGAGGGGCCTCAGGGCCTGTCCAGAAGAGGGCAGCTGATGGGTGGATGTAACTATCGTACACTTTAGTTGTTGAAACTCTACACTAGATGTCATAATAGGTTAAAATGGAATGTTAGGGGGAAATCCCAGAGAACAAGAGAAGAATGGCAGCCTAGAGAGAGACCAGGTTATTGGTGGCATTTGCTTCAACCACGAGGAAAATCAGGTGATGACATAATTAGACTCTTACAAATGCCAATAGGGTTGTGACGTGGTAGACTAAAGCTACAAGGTAAGAGATAACGAGGAAGAGAGTAACAAGGCCCTGGGTGCCTGCTGCCTGGCCCTAGAATAGCCACCCTGTCCCCAGAGCTGTGGAATGAGGGATTTGTGTAGCAGGTGGTGTGTATGCCAGAACCCTTGCGGGATTTCTGCAGGTGGGTTAATAGGGGTGAAACGATTCTGTTTCTGGGCTGGGGGATGAACAGGCCCAGCACGAGGCAGGTGATAGTCATCTGTGCTGTGCAGGTGAGATCACACCCAACACAGGGTATTACGTTGTAGGTACCACAGCTTTAAAGGGATGTAGGTTGGCATGGACCACATCCACAAAGAGGAAAGTTTGCTTCAAACTTCAAATATGGGCTGAGCAATTATTGCTGGCAATCGTGTCTGTGACATTCCTTTGGGATCCTTGTGTGGCTTTCTAGCCTGTCACTGGCTCATGGTCTAGCTTTTAGAGCAAAGGAGTTGCTTTGATTGAAGGAGTGTCTTAAGGATGCCTGAGTCATTCACCACACATGCTAAATGTGTGTGCTCTTTATGGTTGTATGTGTGTGCACATACAGTTTGCCCTACACCACAACACACACACAATCTTCCAACCACACACATACTGTGTGTCTTTCATATACATTTTCACAGCCATAAACATACAAAATATCCCTCAATAAACACACACACACTTGCCAATCACACACACACACACACACACCTGTCTTCACACATCATACCACAAACACATCATATAGCACATGCATAACAGACACTATTCTACAGATGTGACAAGCATAAAAGTTACATGTGTCCATTCTCTCAAGCTCACACACACACACACACAGAGAGAGAGAGAGAGAGAGAGATGTTATAAACCCATATACACCACACAAGTTAAACTACATCCTTATATCACAACCCATGTATCATAAGACACATATGCTGCACACATGCTGTGCACAGACTTGTTGCATACAATACATTAAACCATACCACAGATACTAGAACAAAGATACCACACACAACAGTCACATCATATATATATATATACACACAACACACATGGAGTTCTCTAGGCACCCCAAAGTTTCATGAAACAGCCTGAAAACTCAGTGCCCTGGAAGGAAACACTGTGGTTAATTTTAATGATCTACTTTCTTCTTTCAAAGAGTAAAAGCCCTCTTTTAGCAGCAATGATGAAAGGTTTGGTGGTTAGTTTCCTCGGGAAGACCCGCTCAGTGAGGAGTCAGTGCTGAGGGCCTTTGTTTCTTTGAAGTTAAACAGCAACATCTTCCAGTAATCTCATGGATTACCCAGACCAGAACCCCGAGATCCATGTCATGATCAAGGACACACTGACACAGCACCATGCCAAGTCACAATAAACATTCTAAAGAGAAAACTGTTCCACCAGGCACAGTGGCGGCTGCCTTTCACCTCAGCACTTGGGAGGTAAAGGCTGGAAGGTCAGGAGTTCAAGACCAGTCTTGCCTCCATAGCACCTTCTTGGCCAGCCTGGACTATACAAGACCTGTCTCCAGAAAAACAAAAACAAAAGCAACAGAAAAAAAAAAAGTTTCACCGGCCAGTGTGGGCCAAAGACGAAGATCTGGCTCCGTGCTATGTCAACTCTGTTCCAAGCCAGTGCCAAGCTCAGCTGATCTGGAGCTGACGCGTTGGTTCCTGGGAAAGGAAGAAGTGAGAGTGTCCTCACTTGTGTCTGGACCACCTGAGTTTGGCAGGCTCTGGGGTGGGAACTTGGACTTCCTAGGGGGAACTGGTTTGGAACTAAGCACCTGCTGCTTCCTCCTTTCTTGTCCTAAATGCCCACCAAAGCTAAGAACTCTGATTTTTTTTTAAAGGTTTCCCGAGAGGAAGCCAGAGGCAATCTCATCCCAAGCCAACTGGGCATAGTTTCCTGGAAGGGATGGAGGAGAACCTACCAATTCAATTCGTTCTTTTCTCATCTGAAAAGGAGAGAAATCTGAAACTGCCGGACATCTGCCAGGCTGGGCCAAGGATCATAAGCCCCTAAGCAGCACAAAGCGCAGGACAGCATCAAGTCTGTAGTGGCCCTCCTCTTGTCACTGTGTCCCCAGACTAGCTGAAAGGAAGGGCGGAAATGCACTTCCCATAGGGAGACCCCACTGTATCACAAGCTCCTGATCACAGCCTGTCGTTAGAGCTGGGGTACAGTGCTCAGGAGTCAGACTATCCATACTAGGACAGCTATGGATAGAAATGACTCTGACAAGTCGGTAACATCCAGGGGTCCCATCAACCCTCTTCCACAAAAAGCTCTCTCAGAGTCTGGTCATTCCAGCATTTCATGCTGAGGTCACCCCAGGCAACCTGGCTGGCTCAGGGTTCTGTTACCCAAAGTCCTTGGTAGGATGGGAAGCAAAGGAACACTTGGTATTGGCAAAGCCCTTGCCAGACAGCTCTGAGAAGACAAAAGACAGAATCGCCACTTCCCCGAAGCTCACCTTTCAGCAGGGCAGTTAAAATGGCCATCTCAACGTCTTGCTGACCCTCAGCACCCATCCGAAACACAGTGACCTAGGAACAGGTGAATGGGGGAAAGACAGGATCAAGGCAACATTTGAAACCAAGAGGAAGAATTGAGCTGTTTTTTTTTTTTTTTTTTTTGTTTTGTTTTGTTTTAAACTGAACACAAAGAGTGATGCAGTGAACCAGAGAGCTGGTCAGACATTCACAAGAGTTTTCAGTCTCCGGGAGTTTCCGTGTTATTCTTGCTATGGAATCCTTGCCTGGATTTGGAGTTTATTCTTTATCCCACCTTGGGAAGGAGGGTGCTGACCCGGGATCTTTCCTCCAATATCTAAATAGCCAACTGAGCTGGTGAACACGCGTCTAATCAGAAGGAATATGTTAACAGGGCATTTGCGAGTTTAGAACTTTGATTCTGTCGTCGTAAATGAATGAGGGGTGCCAGTGCCCTATGAAGACAGCTGCAGGAAAGAACGAGAAATGAGCCCTGCATTTGCAAAGGGAAGCAGATTTGACTTGGCAACCGCATCTAAAGGGCTGTCACGTGTCTCTGTTCCCAGGGATTTTAAGTCTGATTTATGTTTTGCATCTCTGAGTGGAGAGACATGGTATGACATCACCTCATGTTTGCTAAGGTCTGGGAACACCTAGGACTCTCTGTGGGCTTGTTTCCCTCCCGCAGGTGCACACAGGCAGCTAGTTGAGAATGAGTTTCTAAGTTGCCTTTCGGGGAGGTCAACTGAAGTATGCAGAAGTCCGTCGAGCATGTACGGCAGAGCCAGACAAGGAAACAGCTCTCCCCGTGGAATGTGGTCGGAAACAAATTCAAGATACTCACGAGTTCTTTCTTCTTCATGCACTCCATGATAATTGCAAACAGCTGATGCGATTGTGACTTGCTGTAATTAAATGTTTTCTGAATGGTGACTAGGAGCTGGTCCCTCAGGGACTCGTTTATGATCCTGTTCAAAGGGGGACGGAGAGAGAAGGAAGCGAGGGAATTGGGGCAATTCCCGCGTAAACCAGACAGCTTTGCCCACCCAAATGTTTTTGATTTGTGACTACTAATGGAAGAGTTTTGTGTACAGGAGACAAAAAGTCACCCTGGCCTATTAGCAACATTAAAAAGTGGCCTCAGTTTAGCTCTTTGGGAGACTTATAAGGGAAAACAAAGTTAGAGAGAGAGAGAGAGAGAGAGAGAGGAGAGAGAGAGAGAGAGAGAGGATTCGGCAAGGAACCTCACACTGACCTTGGGAACTGGAGAGGAGATCAAGAAAACTCCTTCTGAGTTAGACATTTCTGAGATGTCTGAGCGGATCAAGTCAGATGGTCCCCCTCAGCCTAACAGAAAGCATTAAGAGCTTGCCCTCATCACATGCCAGTCTTACCCTCCTTCTTCGCAGTATTTGTGTGCGAAGGACAAAATGTCGGAGGCGCGTCCGCTGCCGTCGCAAACCACCACGGGGACAGGGGGGTCTTCTCTGAGGTATTCCAGGACAACAGAAACCACATTGGGGCCGCCCTCCACCACGAGGCCCACGACAGGCACACCCTGGCCCAGCCCTGCGACACAACCACACAAGCCAGTGTGGACATGGCCAACTTGTCTTAAGTGCCGAGACAGCAAAAAAGTACACGCTTCCAGCCCCAGGGCTCCCCCTGTGGCGTTAGTGTTGACCAACAGCCGAACTAAGGGGTGAGCTAAGTCAGAGGAAGCGTGACTGTGTTCGCCCTTGCATTTGAACTTCATATCATGGCCTCGCTGTAAGCTCCAGAACCTCAAAACTCGTGAGCTCCCCGACACGCCCGTGTGACCTAACTCCTGTAAAGAACCTGACACAGGGACACCTGGGAGTGAGTTTTAAGAGTCATTGATACGAGTGCTCCTCTTCTGCCTTGCCTGGGGGTGAAATGCCCACACTGGAGGCTGTCTTCTGAGAATGATCCAGTGTAAGGAGGGTTGGGCAGCTAGAGGGGAGCTAGGCCAGTCCAGGGCATCTCCCGTATTGGCATCACAAGGTCAAACCAATGCTCAAAGCACCATCTTACAGATGAGCAATTGTAAAAGGAACGACACCCCACTTGACTCATGAAGAGCAATGGATCTGGAATATAAGAACACATTTGCCTTTGGGACCCTGAAGAGGCACACACGTGGAGAAGTATGCTCGGGTTACTGCCACCAGGGCCTGGGAGAAGGCAGTAGAGGTTAAGCATGCCCAATCTAAATATCTGAAGTCCAAAACTGAACGCATTTTAGGCATCAACATATTTTTGATTGGAGACAATCAGTAGTAAATGTTATGCAAATATGACAAAATTTCATCAACTCTGAAGTCTGAAACACTTCTGGCTCCAGTATATTATCTTAGGGTTGAAAACATGGACCCATTTTTAATGACTTATTTCCAGGGTCTGCCTCTGCTTTAAAATAAGTAAATAATTGGGCTCTTCAAGAACACATTAGGAATAGACAAAGGTTTGGTGATAGAGCCAGTAGGGTAGGCGCTAGGAAGTAGAGGGTGGTAGAATTCTGGGAAGCCGCGATCGTACTGGGAGGAGAGTGAGAGAGAACTCTTCATGACAAATTTGCCTACCTGGAAATGTCAGCCCTGCCTGGCCAGGACATGTTACATAATTGTTCCTTGGCATCTACTGGGGATTAGTTCCAGGACATCACACTATGCCCCTGGACACCAAATTCAAGATGCTCAAGTCTCTTATGTAAAATGGTGCATTATCTACATCTACATTCTCCCGTGTGCTTCAAACCACCTCTAGAGGACTTATAATACCTGAATGATGCAATGGCATGGAAGTAGTTATTATACTATGTTGTTTAGGGATAATGACTAGGAAAAAAAAAACTGTACACATTAATTAAAGACTAAATTTCTCTCCTGAATACTTTCCATCTGTGGCCAGTGAAGTTCTGGGCTTTAGACCCTGTTAGGATTCAGGGTCACTGGTCAGGTTTTGCCAGGTTTCCATAGTTCTAATTAACATTACAAGTGGCAAGTGCTATGCTTTCCCGAGTTGATACTTAAGTATTTAGAACAGCTTTGTTATCTCCTGCTGAAAGAATTCCAGTTAGGTTTGGTTCAGCAAACAAGCATTGAAGGTGGCCATGAACAAGAAATGGATGAAATGGCGTTGCTTCTGTCTTTGATATTCCCATCCAAGCAGGCCTGGGCTCTTACATCTTCAGAAACGTGGTGACTTCGTCTCTGGAAGCAGAGGTGAACTTGTTCTTGGCTCAGGCTCCCAGAGCTCTTTGGAGTAGGGGTGACCACTGGGCCCCCCTTTGCTGTCCTTGCCCCACTCAGAGGCCTAGGCAAAGGATGACAAAGGGAAGCCCACAAGTCACGGGTCCAGGAAGAACTCACAAGTCCGAAACAATGAAAGTGTAAACCAAATGCAACTGATTTATCAAGATCTGATTCTGAGGACCACACCTCACTCACAGCAGCGAGGCTGTCTGCGCAAGATCAAGCCGATCCACATTTCAGCATGGAACTGGGGAGGGGTTGACAGGTGCATGGTTTCTGTGAGAAGGAAGTCAGCTATCTTCAGGAGTGTGCCCCCTCCCCGTAGGTTGACCACTCGCCAGTGGATGGTCCCACACCCGTAAGTGCATGGTCAGCACAATAGGACACAATGGCTGTTTTTAAAAAGAGGGCATGAATTCGGTGGGTAGGGAGGTAAGGGTAGATCTGGGAGAAGCAGGGAAGGGCGGTGTGAATATAAAAAAAATTGTATGAAATTCTTAAAGAATCGATGGAAATATTTTTTGACTGGTTCTTGGCAATCCATAGCCTTTCATGGAGGCCACCCTAGTCCTAACCACTTCCTTACATTATGACCATTTCCCAGGCCTAGATTGTCGTGAAAAAAGATATTACTGGTGATATTAAGAATAAAATATTCTGTGAGATGATTTAAGAATTGTTTGTCAGAATTTTTGCATGTGGCCATGTCCCAGGAGGTTATGCCAGCTCCCTTCGTTTTAACAAGCTCTCATCCTTTCGTCTGGTTGGGGGCCAGTCCTTTCTCTCTATCTTATCCTCAAATTTACCCCAGCAGTGAGTGTTCTTTCCTCATAGCTGTGCCAACTAGACCAAACAAGGATGGTGCCCATCAGAAACAGATGGCCCTGCAGCCAGGCCCAGGGACTTCCTCATCTGGCCCTCTCAGTCCATGAGAGAGACTCAGACCTACAGAGATGTTTAATGACCCTACAACACTTATCTGTTCATAGGATGAATCATACTAAGTCTTTGGAGAGCAATTTTTTTTTCCTGATAAAACATTAAAGAAAAAAAAAAAACCAGCCATAACTACAGTAAACAAGAATGAGGACAAGATGATGGGCAGTGCCCGCCCTCACCGTAACAAACAGTGCAAAGGGTATTTCTCAGACCAACTTGTGAACTTAGGCAAAGCGTCACCTGGCTGCTTGTATGAAGACAATGATAGGTGGCTAGGGCAAAGGGTCTGACCATGGTCCATGGACCTGGCAAGAATCAAGACTCTCAGCATCCCTGACTAACTTCCTCCTCAGCGGGCATCCATTCTGGTGGAGCCGGTCCGCAGCTGGCGTCCCCAGCCTCCTGGGACTTACTTGTGTTGATCTTTTGGAGGGAGATGTGTTTCTCCAGCTGTCTCCGTAGCTTCACCTCAGCACCGTACTTGCCCAGGGTGCCGTTGTCAGCCAGGATGAAGTGAGTGTGGGAATTGTTGAGCACCGAGAGCTTGCTCAGAGGGTTGGACATGGTCTGGTAGACTCTCGTTACCTAACGAAAAGCACAATGTAAATGCAAGCTGTAGGACTTAGACATGAAGAGCCACAGGGCACTCAAGCACTGTGTACCACGTGCACACTTGGTCTCGTTTCTGTACCGTACACACTGAAGGCTGTGTTCTCAATCAGCATGTTAAGACAGAAAGCAACTTGTTTGCTCCAGCGGCGGCTCTCAACCTTCCTAATGCTGTGACCCCTTCATACAGGTCCTCATGCTGTGGTGACCCCCAACCATGCAATTATTCTCATTGCCACTTCATAACTGTAATTTCACTACTGTTATGAGCCGAAATGTAAATATCTGGTATGCAGGGTGTATTTTCATGGTTACGAACTGACTCAAAGGGGTCGCGGCCCACAGGTTGAGAACTGCCACTTTAGATGATGGCAACCCAATAATTGAACGCTTATTTATTGCAGGGAAATGAAAACTGGCAGTAAAACAAAATCTTGAGCACACATTAGTGTCTCTGTGTGTGCCTCTATGTGTGTCTGTGTGGTGTATATACATAGATATTTGTGTGTGTGTGTGTGTGTGTGTGTGGTCAACCTGAGCATCTGCCTCATTTGCTCTCCACCTTATTTTTTAAGACAAGGTCTCTCTCATTAAACGTGGAGCTGACTGACTTGCTAGGCCGGCAGACACTGAGCCCCTAGAACCCTGACTTCTAAGGATTACAGTCACATGCTATCATCCTGGCTTTATATATGAGTGTTATGAATCCAAACTCAAGTCCTTATGCTTGTTCAACAAGCATTTTATCCACTCACTGAGCTGTCTCCCCAGCCCTCTGAGCACACATTTTATAGCAACTTTATTTTTAATAGGCCAGCTATAAACTGTGTGAGATGTTCTTCAAGAGACAGTGGTTAAACAGTCTGTAGTAGCATATCCAGATCACAGAACACAACACCATTCATCAGTGGGAAGGGACACATGACAATCTGAGTGTCCTGAGAGTGACATCGGCTGGAAAAACCCATCCCTATAAGGTTGCATATTATGTGCTACCATATCCCGAAAATAACAAAAACATTATAGAGATATGAAACACATTGGTGATTGTCAGTGTTAAAGAGGAAGCAGAGATGGGAGGAAATTGGTATAGATATTTAAGGAGACAGGGGGCTTCCTTGGGTTGATGGCTATGCTCTGTGTCTTGATGGTATCAATGTCAAGGTTTTGATTGTACCATCATTTTGCAAGAAACTTCCACCAGAGAGATGAGTGAAGGGTGTGCCCTGGTATTTCTTACAACAACATATGAATTTACAATGATCTCAAAATACAGAGTTCAATTTTTAAAAGTTGTTGATGTCTTCAGAGAAAACTTACGTCTTTCCCAACCAGGTCTTCCTTGTTCTCCACCATGCCCCACGGAGCGATTCCTATAGCACAGAGCCGGCCTCTAGACTTGGAGGAGTGGTCTTTCAAGGCATCTCCCACATGGCTGACAACACCTGCAAGCAGCCCATATGCCACATTTCAGGCCCTTCTATGCCACATCACATCACCACTGACAAACTTCAGAGACACATGCCAGCTGAGCCTCCATAATCCCTGTGGATCAGGGGTGAGACCTGTTCTCTTCACGAAGAGAACACACCCCACACAGGTCCTTGCTCAACATAACCATTGATCCTGTGTTAACTCCTGAAGTTGGAAAAAAAGAGCAGACCCCAAAACAGTTGGGCAAGGAGTTCCTCTATAGATTTCTATGATCCAAAGCTGGAATTCACTGAGATCTCATCCATAGTCCTTGGCTGCATTCTGCTAACAGCAGGAGATAGACCACCAGTCATATTCCTCATATATTTTCAGTTTATTTCCCCACAAAGCATGGAAACAATGAGTATTGATTGGCTCATGGAAAAGGACACTTGTCCATGGCTATGCTCAGAGGATGGCACCGACTGAGAGACTCAGATGTTCACTGCCATCACTGTTATTCCCACTGAGGTTGAGACCTCAAATGTCCCCCAAAGCCCCATGCTAGATGCCTAGTGTCCAGCTGGCGACTGTTGGGAGGTAGTGGAAACCATAAGAGAAAGGACCCAGCGTGTGGTTGGTGGGTCACTGGGTGTGCCCTTGCAGAGCTGGCAGCTCCAGTCATGCTCTCTGTTTCACTTCACTGCGTGCTCCCACCGTGAGGTACTGACTGCCACAGGTCCAAAGCAGTGGGGCCAAGTGACCACAGGCGGAAACCTTTAACACTGGGAGCCAGAGTAAACCTCTTCCCTTTATTAGCTGATTATCTCAGGTGTCTCTGTTGGGTGATGGAAAGCCACCTAACAAAATTATGTTTAGACCATTTAAGCAGATCAGCCACAACAACAACAAACCCCTGCTGCATAAAGGTTCCATTCTTGTTACAGCGGGGATCAGGAGTCCATGTGTCCCGTCTCCTGGCCACTCTTACTAGGAGCCCCTCTGCGACCTGAGTTGAGTTCCAGGGGTGTAGATTCCCAGCAAGGGCGGGGCCCCTCTTACCCGTGCTCACACCCCCGGTGAAAATCCAGGCCCCTGTGGTCATGGCAGCTTTGATCAGGCCTTTCCCAAACACCTGCTTCAGCTTGGGCTGCATCTCAAAGGTCTGGAGGCCGCCATGCACGGATATCAAAAGCTTGGGGAGCTCCAGCTGCCAATCTTTCACCATGAGATGGAGCAAGGAGTCTGGCTTGGTGTCGTAGGAGACGCGGATATACTGCAAAAGAATGTGTGATGCTCAGCCCCTGCTCTTGGTTTTGTTTCTCCTATCAGAGGGGAACATGAGTACCACATGTGTTCAAGCAAGAACTCCCTCAGGGCCTCGAGGCCCTCTGTGACCTGGGTCCTCTGCATTAATCTTTAGCCAAGTGACTAAAGGGAACTTGGGGGAAAGATGGCCAGATTTAGCAAGGGAAAACACAGGACACCAGGGCTATGATCTAAATGTTTGTGTTACCCTGACAGCCACATGCTAAAACTCTATCCCAGTGCAGCAGTGGTAAGGGTCGGATAAGGGACAGTGTTCCAGAGGCCCATGGAGTTTATTCTTCCATTCTGTATGCGAACATACAGCAAGAACGTGTCATTTATTAAACAAGGGGCAAAACTGGATGAACTGGGACCTTGACTACAGGCGTCTTAGCCTCTAAAACTGTGCAAAGTACATTTCTGTTTATAAATCCCCCCATCTAAAGTGTTGCAGTATCCGCTGACCAAGCTAATATGCCTGTCTAAATTTGAATTTTTGAATGGTTTAAAAATGAATATTTTAAATAATTTAGCACAGTATCTTTACTCAAAGCAGCACATCACATATAGAGTTGGTACGGAACTGTACTAAAAATTGTCTTCTTTTGTCTGACATTCACACACATCTGAGTACCTTATACTTGTTTGCAAACTTAACCTTGAAAGAATCAATTCCCAGTTGGCTCAGCTAGAACAATGGTCCAGGATGTCGGGCAACGCTATCATTGAGTGAGTAGGAAAGGGTCATGAGCCCACATGTGGACTAGCCTTCTCCTCAGGGTGAAAAAGAAATTAATGGTCGGAGTCTGTGTGTGTTACCTTTTTGTATCCATGCTAATACATAGAGTGCCATTCCAGAAAATTTTGTGTTGTGGTATTTGAAACATAACTGAGATTTATTTGAATACTAATGCTGGGCCAATGAAATGAAATCGCAAAAATAGCATTGAGAATCAGCAGCATGGCATTGTGGGCTGGCGCCTCCCCTCACTGCGGGGCCCACCAGAAAGGGAGCTAGTTTTCCCTACCTACAGCAAACTGTGAGGGACTGTTCCTCTCCTCTTGCTAGCTGAGAAGAGAAGACACAGGGAAGCTGACTTCAGGGGAAAATGCTTGTAGAGGCTCCCCATGTGCCAAGGACGGTGGCAAGTCCATGGTTATTATTACTGTTTTAAAGAACTTTCTTATCACTAGGTGTACCGTTTTTTGGTTTTGTTTGTTTGTTTTCTTTTGTTGTTGTTGTTTTTGTTTTGTTTGTCTTTGTTAACTCGACATAAGCCAGGGTTGTCTGGAAAGAGGGAACCTCAACTGAGAAAATGCTTCTATCAGACTGGCCTGTAGGCAGGTTTGTAGAGCATTTTCTTGATTAATGATTGATGTGGGAGGGCCCAGGGCACTGTGGGTGATGCCAGCCCTGGGCAGGTGGTCCTGGGGTATATAAAAAAGCAGGCTGAGCAAGCCATGAGGAGCAAGCCAGTGAGTAGCACTTCTCCATGGTCTCTGCTTCCGTTCCTGCCTCCAGTTCCCTCAGTGATGAAATGTTACTTGGAAAATAAGATGAAATAAACCCTTTTCTCCTCATTCCTCTTGGCCACAATATTTATCACAGCAATAGAAAGCACCGGAGGACACCAGGGTGGGGCAATAGAGAGTGTGTGCAAGGTTGGGCTAGGGCGTGCCTTGTGGTTTAGAGCTTGGAGTAGATTCATGGAGGCTGCGTGTACTTTACAGTGATGTAAAATCCATCCGCGCAGATTCACCTCATGGACCTGCAGTAATGTGCCTATGAAGGTTTAACTGTAAGCCTGAGGAAGACTCAGGTCTCTGCATCCTGGGGGCCAGGAGACAGGCTCTGGTGAAGGCGGGGTCCCTGTGCATAGTGCCCCATCACCCCTCTTACCATGGCTTTATTGGAGTATCCCCCGCCCTGGAATTCGAGAATCCCATAGGAGTCTGTTGGGTAGCTCTGGGTGTGTTTGCTGACAGACCATTTCCCCGCCTGCGCGTCCACCTGCTTGCTCTCCTCCCCTGTTGAGCTGGGAGCCCCGCTGGGCAATGGGGGGATGTGCTGGTTAATGAGCTGACCACAGCAACACCTGAAAGAAGAGCAAAGCAGACTGATCAGCAGCGTCTCTGTCTCTTCCTTCCCTCTCATGAGTGAGTATCAACTAGCTTGCATGAATGAGCTGGGTCCAACCAGGGCCACAAGAATATCTTCATCATCAGCTTCATCAAGGACAGAAGTGATGATCCCTTTGGTTCTCTTTCCAAAAGAGCGACACATCACTACTTATATACCAGTCTGCTTACAACACAATGGATGGCTGTTCTTTCTTCCTGAATGAGTGAGTGGTCATCGTTTACTGTCTTGAGGATATTAACAGGAGCTGGGCTCTCTGAACACTGCTGAACATTTTGTGACAAAGTACAACCACAGCTCTGGAGCAGATAAGTTGCCTTCTGTAATTCTACAATGCTGCAGGATTCTTCTGTTTTTTAGTGAAACTTTTTTTTTCTGCCTAAGTAGCACTGAAGATTGAGTGGTCCTGTCCTGAGCAGCCATGTTTGGGCTTTGCAGATCTTGATTTTCAGTGTCTCTCCACAACTCAGCCAAACTCTGTCCCATGCTCCTTCCTAGTCTCCTCTGAGCATGTCCCTTGGTCTTTCCATTCATGCCCAGGGTTTCCTTGGTCACTGTCATGGTTGGCTGACACACAGTTCATGCCTGAACCACCGAAGCTTGGAATGCCCCTTAGGGAGAACAGCAGGGGGGCCCAGAATGATGTCTTGGTACATGTGGGGGGCTCTCCTCCCCTTCTGGTTACTTCGCCAGTGTGCTGTGAGCTGATATTTGGGGGTTCTCTCTCTCTCTCTCTCTCTCTCTCTCTCTCTCTCTCTCTCTCTCTCTCTCCATCCCCTTTCCTTCCCTTTCTTTACTTCTCTCCCTCTTTATTTCTTTTTTTCCATTCCCTTTTCTCTTCTCCTTTCCTCTTCTGCCTTCCCCCTCATCCCATCTTTTCCCTTCCTTCCTCCCTTTTTCCCTCCCCCCTCCTCCCCTCTTCCTCCCCTCCCTTCCTTTCTCTTCCCTTCCCTCTTCCTCCTCCCTCCCTCCCCCTCCTGCTCCTCTCTTTCCCCCTCCTCCCCTCTCTCCCTCCCCCATCCTCCCCTCCTCTTTTCCCCCTCCTCCCCTCTCTTCCCCCCCTCCCCTCCCCTCCTCCCCCTCCCCCCTCCCTTCCTCCTAATGTTTTTCACCAGTCTGGAGTCTTACAAAAGCTCATGTGCATTTTAGAACTCGATTGCCAACTTCCATAACAAAGCCACTCTGGTGGGGCAGTGTTGTTAGACTTCTGTTCCTGCCGAGGCGGGACAAGGAGGTGTTGTGGGAGATTCCTTTGTGTTGTAGCTCTGAGACCACCAACGAGTCAGACCTTGGTCTCGAGTCCACATCCTGCTGCCTAAAGAGACATAGAGCTTTCTGGCCAACTCCGAGGAAGATCAAGGGACACTCAGGAGGAATAAGGAGGGGCCCAAAGAGACGCACATCCTTTTCGATCGGGAAAGGTAGAGAAGCGAGGGAGGTGATGTTTCTCTGTTGCTCTGTGGATCTTTCAGGTTTATTCCCTAATATCTGACTCCCGAGATTTATTTTTCAATAAAACAATAAAAGAAGCCACACTTAGGAAGAAAGGTTTAGTCCACAGTTTCAGAGACCTGTGGAGGAGGAACAGAACCAGTCCCCTCTCTGGCCAGGATGCAGAGAGAGAAGGCCTGTGTTAGAAGTCCTCTTTCTCTCTCTTGCTGTACCAGGGCCCCGGCCTTGGGGGTGGTGTGTCTCACACTCAGGGCAGATTCCTCCCTTCGCTAGCCCTTTCTGGAACCACCCTAACAGACACACCCAGAAGTATGGGCCACTAATGAAGGTGTTCCTTAATCGAGTCAAGCTGACATCGAGATTAGCTGTCATCTGGGGATTAAGTTGAATTTGTGTGTCATTTTGTGAGCCATTTTAATCATGACACATCTTTGGATCTGTGAGCAGGGATGTTTTCCAAATTGCTTAGAACTTCATTCATTTCTTTCACTCATGTCTCAGTCTGGGAATCTGTATTACTGGCTTCATGCAACTAGCCGGCAGAGTGTCGTCATCGCCCCCCTCCCCCTGCAACATGTTTTGGGCAGAGCTTATGGAGAATTTGTGTTGATTCTTCTAGAGTGGCTTCAGAGGTCAGTAGAGAGAGACCACCTGGACCTGGGCTCGTTCTGATTACTAATAATGACCAATGGGGAGGCTTTCGACCACTGACCCTGACCGCACCCGTTACTTAATGTAAGTGTATTTCCATTGGATATTTCTCCCCTGAGCTAGCTTGGGTAGTTTGTACCTTTCTGGGAATTTGCTAAATTATCTAATTTGTTGTACAAATGACAGTATTGCTTCGTGCTGGTTTCTGTTTAAGACTGCCTGCTACTCTCTCGCCTGCCGTTACATCTTAGCTCCTCGGTCCTTTTCAGTTTGGCTAATTGAGTCACAGATTCCTGTTCTTTTCCAAGAACAACTTCTGGCTTTTGCCACCCAAGTCCCTCTGCCCTGCAGCATGGGCTGGACAGGCCTCTCCTTCCTCTTGAAGCATGGGCATCTTCCTCTGCTTGCTCCCTGTCCACTCTGCTCCTAACTGCGTCTTCTGGTGGGTGGCTATTCAGAAGTTCTCTTCTTTCTTAGTCCAGGCGTTTATGGGCACAAACCTCGCTCTCAGCCCATGTTAGTGCATCTCCTCAGTTTTGGTGTGTCATGTCTTTATTCCCATTTGTCTTGGAGTATTTTATTCCCCATCTGTTCTCAGCTTTGATCTACCGGTTACAGAGAAGTATCTTCACTTTGTGAGGTACCAGTTTTTTTTTCTTTTTCTATTGATTTCTAACTTTACTTAATTATGGTTGAGGACCATGCTTTGGCGTGTTTAAGAATATTAAGGCTTATGTCACAGCTTGGCCTCTGGTCTGTCTTGGAAACGATCACCTGTACTTGAAAAGATTGTGTTGGTCACGTGTTCTGTAGATACGGTTGTTCCGATCCTCCCCAGAGATAGACGTTCCTTTCATATAAATAAATTAGGGAGTTGGACTGCAGACATCCCAGAAGATTTCCTGAGACTTTCAAAGATCTAGCTGGGAGAGAGCCCAGGGAAGAGCTGCAAAGAGGAATTCTCTGTCAGGGCGTTTCCGTCTCAACAGAGATGCTTATTAGCCCCATGACTCTTTATTAATGGATCCTGTGGGGACAAATTCTGGCATGTCCTTGCCTCTTCGCTCTTCTCCCACAGACATGAGAAGAATAGTTGCTGAGGCATGCTCACAAGCCCTGACTCAGACAATGCCTCCACAACAGCCTCTGACATACCTGTTTGGGTCCTTCGTGCTGGGAATGACAAAGATGCATTCCCTTTTGCAAAACGTTTTCTCTATCCAAGCTTTCTGACCCTGGAAGATAAAGGAATGAAAATTAGATTCCATAAGCCATCATCAGGGTTCATGAAAGAAAATCACATGGCTTGCAAGATAGGTCAGAGGGTAAAGGTATTTGCCACCATGCCTGATGACCTGAGTTCAATTCCTGGGACCCACATCTAGGGAGAGAGCAGACTCCTGCAAGTCTCTGCTCCGTCTATGCACCATTACACATGAGTACATGCACCCAATCAATCAATCAATCAATCAATCAATCAATGTAATTTAAAAAATTAGCATGCCATTAATAGGAAGTTTCCTCTCGTGTGTGTGTGTGTGTGTGTGTGTGTGTGTGTGTGTGTGTGTGTGTGTGTTTCTTTTTTTTATTGCTGGGGATCAAACCTAATGTCTTACCCAAGGCTGAGCTGTGGTCTTGGCCTTGCGTAAGATATCTGAATGGTTGTTTCAATGGAGAGGTTGCATGTGTTTAGGGATCTGGTGTTTTGAAAGTGAGGTGGCCTGGAAACATGTATTTCTATTTCCCTTTTACTGAACTTAATTCACTGGCATCTACCGGCTGAAGATATTCTTTGTGCAAGGCTCTGTGTTGGGTGCTGTGGAGACTTTCCCAGGAGAGGAAGCAGAGGACAGTGTCCTTCACCCTCTAAAAGAAGCAGGTGACGGCTGAGGAAGCACAAGGGGGAGGGGGTGGGGCAGCATCAGGCTGCATCCAGGCCACAAGGACTGAGATAACTTCCTGTAGTGGCTTCTTTCATTGAGAAGGCCAAGGCCCAGATGCCTCTATCCAAGTTACATTGTTCTCAGACACCAGGAACATCCTCACATGGAGGAGGAGGCTCAGAGCAGTGAAACCATAGGTGGAGAGTCAGCAGATCCCTGCGAGCAGGTGCTGGGAGATCCCCGGCAAAACCTGCCCAGGCTGGCTGGCGGAGCGTTAGCAGTGTGTGTGTGTGTGTGTGTGTGTGTGTGTGTGTGTGTGTGTGTGTCTGTGTGTCTGTGTGTGTGTCTGTGTAAATCACTTGCATGCACACAGTGGGGATCAGTCAGTCCCAAAGCCTTTCATATGCTACGCAAACTCACAACCACTGAGCTAACATCCCGTGCCCAAATGATTTAATGACTGCCTGACGGTGGTTCTCAACCTGTGTGTCATAATTCCTTGACAAACTTCTGTCTCCAAAACAATATTTACGTTACAATTCATAACAGTAGCAAAATTACAGTTATGAAGTAGCAGTGAAAATAATGTTATAGTTGGGGGGGGGGTCACCACAACATGACTGTATTAAAGGGCCACAGCATTAGGAAGGCTGAGAACCACTGGGTCTTGAACATTGTGCTGCTGGCCTTGGAAGCCGGTGCTTTTGTGCCCTTGACAGAAACACATCAGTTCAGAGGATGAAACATGGGGAAGTGAGTAGAAGCTTCATCTAGCCCAGACTTCAGGAGCAGAATGTTAGAGCCCGGCTCCACAGCAAAGCAGACATCCCCTGTTTGGAAGGTAGCATGCTCTGCCTGCTTTGTATGTTATTTCTTGCCTCCCAGAGAAGCTCGCAGAGCATGCTCGTGTTTGATTGTGAAAACAGGGTCATGGTGCTTAGACTGTATGCCACAGAATCTGGAATATGTGCCGGCCAAACAAATCCTAAACTCCTACAACTAGATTACCTTTTCAAAGAAATGCTAAGAGGGCAGTTCTGACGAAGTTCTCTGTGTAAGCTGTGAATGGACAAGTCTAAGGGAAACGAGCAAGTTATGGATAGCCGGAGCTGGTCTTCCACTATTGGAGAAAACAGTACAAATATGAGAAATGGAGAAGAGTTGAATGAACTGGACCCAACTGAAATTATCAGTGTGGAGTAATAGTCTGTGATATGTAGGGTTATATGAGAATGGATGTGCCATCTTTCCATACACATATGGGGACACAGGGCATACATGCATACATCTATATGACGTGGTGTATATATTATATGTTGCTTAATATTACAAACTGCCTCAAGACCTAGAGCTTAAAACAATAATAAGCTATCATCTAGCCTTGGGGATCTAGGAAGTGGTTATGTATAAGTTAGGTGCTTCTGAAGGGTCTTTCACAAGGATTCAAGTAAGCAAGACTGTGGCCTCTTCTAAAGAGATGGGTCTGGGGAGGATCCATTTCCTGACTCACAGAGATTTGACTCTCATTCCATCTCCTGCCACATGCGCCTCTCCATAGGCCCACAACATGGCAGCTGAACTCACCAGAGTGAGCAAGCACAAGGACTCTGTGACCTCGTGTCTGACGTCTATTGCATTACCTTCCCATATTCTGCTCATTAGAAGTAAGTCACTCAGCACCCCCACTCAAAGGTATTAAATAACAATGACCCCACGAGGCAGGGGCCAGTGAAGTCACGTGCCTACCACACACACAATTCAGTCTCCATGTATACAGTGTCATATCCATCCCTTGAAAGGGTCTAACAGCAACAACATTCACACAGTCATAGATACACCAGTGTCCAAATACTAGTTTCTAAATTCCAGCCTTCACAAGACCAGGGTTCCTTTAGAAACAAAGCCAGGGCTGGGGCCTGTAACTCCAGGGAGTAAGGGAGTGTTTGCTTCTAATCTACAAGCGTGTCAGAAGAACACGGGAGCCACACTGGAGGACTCCCATTGGCTTTATCTGAGTGTGAAAATAAGTGATCACAATAAAGAATGTGACCTTTGGCTCGAATGTATACCCATGAATCCACACCTGTACAGATGTGCACATTAGGTAAGCACACGGGGGTCGGGAGAGCTGTGTCTTCCGGTGGACGTATCTAATACTTGAAGCAGATGGAATCAGAAAAACAGCTCTGCACCCATCAATCAAAGGTGTGAAGAGTAACAGTGAACTTATGCATCTGCAAGCACAGGTCATAGAGACTTATTATTAGAAAGGGTGAGTTGGACAGTGGAGCCATTTGGTGAACTCTGAGACTGTGTGCACACCCTCAACACCAGAAAAGTCTAGCCCCTGAATCTGCTCAGGACACTCAGACAGCCTGGGGGACAGACATCCTGCTTGTCACACCCTCCAAAGATGTCCAGCCAGTGGAAAGAGAGAGATTCTGTGCCCAGCACCCACATGGCAGCTCACAGCCATCTGTAACTTTAGTTGCAGGAGATACAGCACCCTCTTCTGGACTCTTTGAGCACCAGGCCCTCACAGGGTGCACAGACACACACCCAGGCAAAACACCCATACATACAAAATAACAAACAAAAGACAAGGCATGCCTAGACTCTCCCTGCTGATGCTTTCCGGCACCCTGGAGTAAGAAAGGCAAGAGGGAAGGTACTGGGGAGGTGTCTCAGTGGGTAACCTGAGTTAGGATCTCAGCATACATAAAAAAAGATGGCCGTGGCCCATGTCGGCACCTCCAGTACTGCAGGGAGGTATGCAGAGACAGGTGGGTCCTGAGAGCTCCCTGGCTGTCCAGCCTAGCTGAAACTGTGAACTTCCGGTTCAGTGAGAGACTTTCGTTCAAGGCAACACGGTGGAGAGCATGAGGAAGGCACTGGATGTCCTGCTCTGGCTTTCACACTCACATGTACGGTCACACAACGTGGATAAAGATGCTGTGTGTATGCCCTGACATTCAGGTCTGTGTGTGTTCCAAGGGATGTGGGGTCACAAGCTGCATTAACAACTTGACCTTCTTGTCTGTACTTGAAGGAGGGTGGTCCAACAGGGAGGGCATGGGAGGAAGCAGGGCTGCTAGGACACACTCTTGAGAAGGCTAGGGCCAGGCGCAGGGGTGACATGGGCGGGCGGCAAAGGCAGGGTGTGACTTTGCTCTGGCAGAAACGGGAGAAGCGACTTCCAAGTATAAACACTAGTTTTCTGCTGCCTGAGTCTGTTTACGCAATGGCCATTTCTTGGGCCAAAATTAACAGCAGACTCCACAGGGACACGGCTGCTTTGTGGACCAGTTTGGTCCAGAGAAACCACTCGTTTCATGTGTATATTTAGAGCAGACAACTCAGACTCCCCCCACGGCTGCTCATCCCACACAGGAGCTTGGCCGGACTCTTGCACAGGAAGAGCAGCTAGTTGGCATTAGCACGTAAGAGGAGTCTAGACTTCTGGCTTCTCTTCCTTTTAGCCTTCAGGAGGCGGGGAGACTGGCTGGTGTCCCCGCACACTGCAGGTGTCTGTGGGGTTCCACCCTTGCCTGGATCCCAGGGGAGGCCCACCCGGGGGAGCACCAGCTTGCCAGGGAAGCTCTCCATTGCAAAAGTCGGACAGGCTCCCCAGCCAGAGAGTGCTTATGTGCACAAGGGCTTAAAACCCACAATCATCCCTTCCTGCTCCACCCTCTGCTTCAGGGGAGGCCCTGGCCTGCTGCCAACAGGCCTTTCTGGCTCTTGTGTCTCAAGTTAGACACGGCCTCTCTGTCCCTGTGGCAAAGCAGCCCCTAACATTGCCAGCTTCTGCCAGAAAGTGAAGGTGAGGCTGTCTTCGTAAGGGACTGTAAGCGGGTGTCAGACTCAAGTGATATGGTGTCTATGACGGCATGAAGACCCTATTTCTGGTGGTTCGTTTTCAAAATCCCTCAGAGGCCCAGCCTGTGTGAAATGTCAGGAGTTGTCCCAGCTATCGTTCCCAGTGCCAGGGCTCCCTCTGTCCTTGCCAGGGACATTGCCCTGGGGACACTCCGGGGAGAGTCCCAGATGGGCGTCTCAGGGAAAGAGGGTGATCTTCAAGGCAGGGGAGGGCCAGGTGTCCTCCAGTGGTGTGGACGGGTAAGTTGTCTGTTTCTGGTGACTTCCCTCCCACCCACTCCTAGAAAAGTGACCCCGGTTAAACTCAGTGCGCAACACACAGAGAGACTGGAAGAGGATTAGTTGCGGGGGGTGGAGGGGGGAAGTTAACAGGAGATGGAGGGAATGAAAGAAGGTAGTGGGGTGGATATGAGCAAAATACATTGTGTGCATTTGTGAAATTGTAAAAAAGTGAATAATTAATCGAGGTATAAGACCTAAGTCCTAGAATTTTCCTTAAAGCTTGCAGCTGGGCGCTTTTAGTCCATGTCAGGGACTGTATGACCATCAGCACCATCTACATCAGGACATTTTCATGGCTCCTATAAAATAGTCATGTGGGTTGATGAAATGCCTCAGCAGGCAAGGAAGGCTCTGGCTGCCAAGCCTGATGATCTGAGTGCAGTCCCCAGAATCCACGTCGTAGAAAGAGAGTGCTAACTCCTACAAACTGCCCTGTACACCTGCACTGTGGTACACACACACACACACACACACACACACACACACACACACACACACTAAATGAATAAAAACATTGGAGGCAACCATGCACCTGTTAGTGTTACTTCCTAGCTCATTCCATTCCCTGCTCCTGGCAACAACTGATCTTGTCATGTATGGGTATCTTGGATGATTAGAATTGTATGATCATCCATGCCTGGCTCTTTACACTTACTGTGATGTTTTCCAGGTTTATCCACATCCCAGCCTGTGTCAGTCCCGGATTCCTTTTCAAGTGTCAGAAACAGTGCATTGCAAACACCCACAAAGCCCTGGCTGAGGCAACTGTTTCCAGTTTCCCACCATTGTGATCAATGCTACAAGAAATCATTATTTTTAAAGGAATGTTAAAACCGCCAGGGAAAGGGTGAAGGGAATTCATACTTGTTGGTAGGGAGTGTATGATTTTTTTTCTCTAATTTCTTCATTGTTTCTACTGCATTTTTAATTTTCTAAAAATAAGCACGGTTTATTTTACAGGGAAGAAAAAGAGTCTGTCCCCGGGGTGACCCAGTCAAGATGAGGCAGTTCCCACACCTAGTATCCCCCAGCACCAGCAAGCTCTAAGTCTGGGCTTCTTGTCACACCCTTGGTATGTGGCAGCATCACTAACATCTTCTAGTACTGTTACTGGTGGCCATGCCATATTCAGCTTCCTGCCACTGTGATAAAATCCCAAGGAAATCAAGTTAAAAAAGGAAAGTCACCTCACCTCCCTAATCACTGGAGATTACATGGACCATAGAAGATGTTTGTCTTACCCGTGGATGGGACTCCAGGGAATAACCATCAGGGTAAAGAAACAGACAGAGCACTTGTGGCTGGTGAGATGGAGACTGGGATAGCCATTGGGAAAGCTGGTGTAGAGATTCTTCAAAATTCAGCACAGAATTAGCATAGGGTCCAGCAATTCTATGTGTTTATATCCCAAAGAGTGAGAAACAAGTCATGAAAAGAAGCCAAGAGGTAGATGCAATCCAGTGTCCATCAGTGGATAGATGGATGCACACAATGTTGGGCCAGGTATGCAGTGGAATAGAATTTATCATTTAAAAAGAAAGAAATTCAGACACAGGCTACCACATGGCTGATCACTGACGGGCATTGTGCTAAGTGAAATAAGCCACTTCCAGAAGGACAAATGCCGTATGACTCCACATGCACGAGGTTTCTAGAGCTGTCAGACTCACAGAGACAGGGACTGCAATAGTGGCTGCCCACAGTGCAGGGAGGGGAGATATGGAGTTATTTAATAGGGACAGAGTCTCTGCTCCTCCAGATGAAAGCAATTGAGATTGGCTGTACAGTTATATGAGTGTAGTCAATGCCACCGCAGGTGAAATTAGCCAGACCCAGAAAGACAGACAGCACATTTGCTATCCATGCATCCTAGCAAGTGTATAAATATACGAGGAAGGAGATCGTGGGAGCCAAATGGGGACACAGGAGAAAAGGGACAGTATGGGGCAAATACGGTCAAAGTTCACGATACATTTGAAAGAAATTGTCTTTATGAAACCCAATGTTGGGGTTGGGGATTTAGCTCAGTGGTAGAGTGCTTGCCTAGCAAGCGCAAGGCCCTGGGTTTGATCCTCAGCTCCAAAAAAAAAAAAAAAAAAAAAAAGGAAACCAATGTTATATAGGATGCATATATTCCAATAAAGTTTTTAGTAAAATATCTATAGCTTTGAATAAGATACAGTAAGATGTGTATGATGCATGAAGAAGCAGATTGTTTTGTATTTCAACCAAAAAAGTATAAGAAAATGAAAAAGGTTGAGAGTAACTTATATTTTGTATATTTTGCCACAACTGAAAATTAAGCAGATTAATAATGCTGATTTTCAGTCTGCCCAGAGAACCAGGGCCTAAGAGTGCGCATTTTAACAAGCCCTGTTGTGGGTGGAGGCCTGATCAGTGTGAGCTATACAGCACACACCGTGCCTGTCAGGGGGTCTTTCCAAGGCAGGCTCTCCAGGAACTGCAAGTTCATGTGTTGGAGACAGGTCAGAGAGACCAGTGGCTTGGGGCAGCACCAGGATGATGACAATGTCTAGGCATATGTTGGAAGAAGGAATGTTAATTGAAAAGATGCTTCCATGCTTTTGCCCTGTAAGCAAGTCTGTGGGGTGCTGCCTTGATTAGTGATGGATGTGGAAGGGCTCATCTCACTGTGGGCAGTGCTGACCCTGGGAAATCATCCTGGGTTATGTACGAAAGCAGGCTGAGCAAACTATGGGGAGCAAAGCATCTAAGAGCACATATCCTTGGCTTCTGCTTCATCTCCTGCCTCCAGGTTCCTGCCCTGAGTTCCCTTCATGATGGAACTGATTGGGTCATGTAAGCCGAAATAACCCCCTCTCTCTCCAAGTTGCCTTTGGTCATGGTGTTTATCCAAGCAGTAGGAACCATAACTAAGACAGAGATTTGTACCAGGTCATGGGGAATTCCTATGACAGACCTGGTCATGCATTTGTGGCAGGTTTTTGATGGTACTGGAACTTTGGGCAAGAAAAGCTGTTGCACACTTAAAGCTCAGTGGATTGTTCTGTGGGAGCTTGGAAGGTAAGGATGTTGAGAGAAAAACAGAAGATGAAAGCCTGGCTTGTAAAGTCTAAGAAGGAAGTGAAGACTCTTTTGGGGCCATTCGATATTTTGAATTCAGAATTTGTGTCTGGTCAGCTGGGACTGAAGAGCCAGTGTGATTAGGAAGAGACCAGCATTATGAAGGTTATAAATCTGAGAATATTTCCTCGGAGCCAGCACACAGAAGCTGTGATCCAGAGGGGGCCAAGGCTGCACCCCATCTTGGCAGACAAACTTCATAATGTGTGAAAGTTACCCAAGTGATACTGGGTTTGAAAACATGAAAGAGTCATGACGAACAACCTAGGCTTTGGCCCTGTCGCAGGCCATGGGAGGCCACTGGAGAAGGTGCAGACTCAGTTGCAGTTGAAGCTCCAATGCTGAAGGGGTCATGGGAAGAAAGCAAGGCCTAGCACATGTAGTGAGGTTAGAGTCCCTGAAGAGAGGCCAGGGAGGCTATTGGTGGAACTGCATCCCAATTGCTGTGCAAATCCCAACATTTTGGAGATGCCAGTACCATGGACATCTACCAAGGACAGCAGCAGCCATGCAGGAGTGCCTACCTGAGCCACATGACAAGCTGTGGCTTGTGTGTGGTAGAGGGCAGAGGTGGACGGGTGCCACGGGCAAGCCCTGTGGAGCCCACAGGATTACGAGTGGGTCCCAGATGTGAAGAGCTGAACTTTTTACATGATCGGACCTTGGTTTTGTTTTATTTGTTTGTGACTGTGTTCTGATTCTTCCCTCTTGGAATATGAAATTATGTAAGTTGTTTTATTTTATGGGAGCCCATAGTTAAGACACTTTGGACTTTTAGAGAGACTCTATAATTTCAGAGAGGCTGTGAACTTTGAAAAGAGACATTGGATGTTTTAAAGAGAATGAACTTTTATTTTTATTGTTTTTTGAGACAGGGTAGATACAATTTTTAAAGTGTTTGAATTTCTAAAGATTATGGAACTTTTAAAAGTTGGAATGTCTTATATTATAATACTAATATTAACATGGGGTCTTAGGAATGAACAAGAAAGGAAGGTTTATGGTTTAACAGTCATGTGTTGGGCGTCAAGTGGACAAGGGGTCAATTGTGCTGGTTGATTTTTGTCAACTTGACCCAAACTAGATATATCTGGAAAAGGAACCTCAACTGAGGAAATGCCTCCATGAAATTGGCCTGTAGTTATTGACTTGATTAATGATTAATGTGGGAAGGCCCAGCCCACTATGGGCATTGCCACCCCACCCCCGGCAGGTGGTCCTAGGCTGTGTAAGAAGGCAGGATGAAAAAAATGGGCTATAGAGCTAAACAAAGAATTCTCAACAGAAGAAGCTCAAATGGCTGAATGACATTTAAGAAATTGCTCAACATCCTTAGTCATCAGGGAAATGCAAATCAAAATGACTCTGAGATACCACCTTACACCTGTCAGAATGGCTAAGATCAAAAACACTGAAGACAGCCCATGTTGTAGAGGATATGGAGCAAGATGAACACTCCTCCATTGTTGGTGGGAATGCAAACTTGTACAACCACTTTGGAAATCAATATGGCACTTTCTTAGAAAATTGGGAATCAACCTTCCTCAAGACCCAGCTATACCACTCTTGGGCATATACCCAAGGACACATGCTCAACTATGTTCATAGCAGCATTATTTGTAATAGCCAGAACCTGGAAACAACCTAGATGCTGAAGAATGGATAAATAAAATGTGGTACATGTACACAATGGAGTATACTCAGCAGAGAAAAACAATGACATCATGAGGTTTGCAGGCAAATGGATGGAACTAGAAAAAAGTCATCCTGAGTGAGGTAACCCAGACTCAGAAAGACAAACATGGTATGTACTCACTCATAAGTGAATACTAGATGTAAAGCAAAGATACCCAGACTGCAACTCACAACCCCAGGGAGGCTACCTAGGAAAGAGGACCCTAAGAAAGACACAGGGATTGCCTAATTATGGAGAAATGGATGAGATCTACATGAGCAAACTGGGAGTGAGGTGGGGTAATGGAGGGCAAGTGTGGGGGAAAGAGAGCTTAGGGGAGTGGGAGGTCTCAGCTGGATCAGGAGCAGAGTGGGAGAATGGGGACGGAGATACCATGATGAATGAAGACCCCAGGGGAATAGGAAGAAACAGAGTGCTAGAGAGGTCCTGAGAAATCCACAAAGATACATACACTGTAGACTATTGGCAATGGCCAAATACCCTAACTGTCATGATAGAACCCTCATCCAGTGACTGATGGAAGCGGATGCAGAGATTCACAGCTGAGCCCCAGGTGGAGCTCTGGGAGTCCAATTGGCAAGAGAGAGGAAGGATTATATGAGCAAGAGATATTGAGACCATGATTGGAAAAAGCACAGGGACAAATAGCTAAACTAGCAGAAACACATGAACTGTGAACCAATAGCAGAGGAGCCCCCATGGAACTGAATCAGTCCCTCTGGATAAGTGAGACAGTTGATTAGCTTGAACTATTTGGGAGGCCCCCAGGCAGTGGAGCCAGGACCTGTCCTTGGTGCATGGACTGGCTTTTTGGAGCCTGGGGCCTATGCTAGGACACTTTGCTCAGCCTTGGTGTAGGGAGGAGGGAACTGGACCTGCCTCATCTGAGTCTTACCAGGCTGGGCTGACTCCCCAGGAGAGACCTTGCCTTGGAGGAGGTGGGGATGGAAGGTGGATTGGGGGGGAGGGCTGGGGGGTGGGAGGAGGGAGGATGGGAGAATCCGTGGCTGATATGTGAAATTAAGTTAATTATAAAATAAAAATATTTAAAAAAAAAAAAAAAAAAAAAGGAGGCAGGATGAGCAGGCCATAGAGAACAAGTCAGTAAATAGCATTTATCCATGACCTCTGATTTGGTTCCTGCCTCTAGGTTCTTGCCCTGTTTGAGTTCCTACTTTGGCTTCCCTCAATCATGGACTAAGATTTGTATAGGTCAAATAAGTCCTTTCCTTTCCAAAATGCTTTTGGTCACTGAACTTTACCCCAGCAAAAGAAAACAAACTAAAACAATAAACGCAAGGAAACACATCTTTGTTCACTCATTAGGAGATTTAACAAGATGACTTTTTATTGTTTATCCTGAGACAAGGATTCCCACAGTCCAGTCTGGCCTCATGCTTGCTAATGTAGCCCTGATGGCTTTGAACCCATTATTTCCCTGCTTTCACCTCCCAGGGGCTGCAATTACAGACCTGTGTCATCACATTTGGATAATATGGCAACTTAGAGAGCAAAACAACCCACGACCACATTCAGATTCGAGGCAGCTCTCTGGAGAAGCCACAGGCCTGTTTTGTGGAAATGGAATGAGTGCTGATTCCCAAGTTCAAAAGAGGTTTCAATGGCTAAGTGGACTATGAGTCCCTGAAAAACGAAAAGAACAAGATTGGAGAACTCAGGTTTTCCAGTTTCAGCCGGTGCTCACAACAGTGTTGTACGGGCATAGAGCTAGATGTATAGATCGATGGAAGAGGGTTTGAAGTTCAGGAATAAAGGTAGGGTCCTCCAGATCCACCCCCCCTGCTTGCCTTCAGCCACCACCCCAGCCACTGTGCCACTCCAGAACCAGGTGGGTTCTTTGCATACACAGCCTGCTAGAGATCTTCAGATCCAGGAAGCCCTGGTGATGCATGGTGTCCTGTGTCCCTGAACCCAGATAGAAACCTCCAGCCCGGCCTCTACCCAACCGAATTCCACCAGAGGTTGGTATGGCATCTTGGTCCTCACCCCCATGAGGCACTATTCACTGGGACCCCAGCCTCTGCCACCCAAGGGCCGCCTGTGGGACCAAGTGAGAAGGTTGACAGTGAGAACCTTCAAAGCCTACAGAGGGTTGCTCCTGAGCTCAGAAGTTTTACCTGTATCACTCTGACACCTCATTACCCCATCAATACAGAGTGTCCCCAAGACTGAACCCCATGCGCTTTTCATCCGGTCCACAAATTGACAAGCTTGGGTAACAGCAAGCAAAGATCCAAGAGCCCACTCAACAAGGCAAGACCAAATATCCACACCAAGAAACACCACCAATCACCTAACTCCAGATGCCCAGATTTTATAACAGAAACATGAACAACATGAATAACCCAAACGTCTCCTCCAGAAATCAAATGTCCCACCATAATGTTCCCTTTGCTGATGCACAAGATGGTAATTTTCAAACTTCAGTTATAGATGTGCTCAGAAATAAATCCATATATCTATGGGAAATTTTGTGTAATGAAGGTGTCAGGATCTTTCTGTGGTGGTCTTACAATAAATAGTGCTTGGGAAGTTGTATTATACACACCAGCAAATACATGTAGACCCTTACCTCACACCCTTCATTCACAAAACTAACTCAAATGGAATCAGACCTAAAATTAAGGGCTAAAACCATAAATCTCTTAGAAGAAAGAGGAAAATGGGGCTAAATCTCCATGATCTTGGACTTGGTGGTGTACATCTGAATGACACTAAAATATGAGCAACAAAAGAAAATAGACAAATGATTTCATTAAGTTAAAACTGCCTAAAGTTCCATCCAAGGACATCCCATAGAACAGGAGTAAACATTGACAATCATGTATCTGGTGAGGGTCTGGTATCTAGATTGTATGAAGATGCCTTGTATCAACAACAGAAGCACAGGTGAGCTGAAAAGGAGTCAACGGAGGCACCACACCGTTTGGTCACAGGACTTAGCAGCATCAAGCTGGAACTGGCCTGAAAGCCTTCTCCCTGCCAGCTAGATTTCACAGTGCTGGAAGGTGATATGCATGCCAGTGGGGGAGAAAAGATTATTCTTACCCAGTGCTGGACCATGCGACAATATCAACCTGCTAGGCAAGACATGTCCACTGGTACGATAGTAGCATAGGAATTCTGGGGACAACCCACTTATTTCTGGTCAGACCTGAAGCTTGCTCCAGAGCAGAGAATTCATGCCTGGTACCGAAAACCTGGTCAGAAGCCAAGGGCTTGGGTAGTCCGAGGTCAAGGGGGAACCTACTACGGTTGATTTGTTAAACAAACATGTTGAATGGCCTCATACCATTTCCAGTTATACCCATAGATCAACGCTGCCTTCAGCCTTGGCCAGAGCATCCCCTTTCTGCAGGGGGTGGCAACGCAGACTCATAACTGGTCCAAGTGCTGAGAATTAGTGATTTCTGGAGTGCTCAGCTCTCAATGGGACATCTAAATCAACCTCGCCTTCTGCACGTGGCTCAGGGAACATTTAGGAAGGGGAACAGAAAGAATGTAAGAGCAGGAAGATGGGCAGGAGTGCTGTAAAATGCTGTCCTCTGCATGTTGCCTGCCATACTTACAGACTTCCTGCAGCTGCAGTTATTTATGCCAGACCTGCCCAAGCCAAGACGATCAGTCAGCTTTCTAGAAGGTGGCACTAACTGGACTCAGTGGAATAAAAAAAGAAGGAAGGGAAGGAGGGAGGGAGAAAGGGAGGGAGGGAAGGACGGAGGGAGGGAGGGAGAGAGGGAAGGACGGAGGGAGGGAGGGAGGGAGGAAGAAAAGAAAGAAAAGACATGAAACTGGGAAAGAAACAGAGTGGAAAGTATCCTGAGGGTGTGGGAAGAGATTTGGGGTTGAGGATGATCGAGACACAGTGTATACATGTCTGAAATTATCAGAGAATAATTGATACATTCTAAAAGAAAAGTCAGCAAAGGACTTTAAGAGGCAGTTCTCCCTGGAAATCACAGTAGCCAATAAATACCTGAAAAGCTGTTCAGCGTCACAAATCATTAGGGAAACAGAAATCAAAGCCACAGTGAGATACTGTCTACCTTCACTATTGCCCCATCCTCCAAACAGAAAGCCAGGCCAGCGGGCACCCGCTTGCAGTCACAGTGCCAGCAGGGGGGGAGGGGTGGTGCACAGAGACAGGAAGGTCCCGGGAGCTCACTAGTCAGCCATCTTAGCCTCATCAGCAAGTTCCAGGCCAGTGAGAGACCCTGTCTCAAAACAGCCAAGGTAGATTTGTCTGAGTAAAGGCACTCAAGAAAGACCTCTGACCTCTACATACACATACACACATGTACATGCTCTACATACACACAGCAGCAACCATATGTGTGTATACCATTTATACCCACGCATGCAAATGCACACACACATATACATACAGACATGCACACATGCTGGAAACCAGTAACCAGTGCTTGCAAGGATGTGAACAAACTGATAACCTCATACACTGTGGTGGAAATGTAAAATGGTGCAGCTACTTGGAAAAACAGTTTGGCAGATCCTCAGCAAGTTCAATAAGGAATTATTGCATCACTCAGCATTTCTGTTCTTAAGTATACTCCCACCCCAAAGGGATGACAACAGGGGATTCAAACAAATACATGTTCGTAGCAATATTCACAGCAGCCAAATACTGGAAACTGCTCAAGTGTCTATCAATGCAACAAACTGTGGCCTATGTACACAATGGAACAGTCTTCAGCCGTCCAAATGAAACTATGAAACCCCTCCATAATATGGATATAACACACATGCTCTTACAGTAAGAGTCTTTAAGAGGTAGAAGGAGTATACTCTAAAGAGATAAGCAGTACAGCACTGTGGACACAGGAATCTTTTTTGTTGTTGTTGTTGTTTGTTTTTGGTCACTATTGAATGTTGTATACTGTTCACGCACTGGGTTTTACCCTATCATCTCCACATAACCACAGTGATGCATTGTGATACAGCTTATCCCTGGCTGGAATATCTCTGGTGTCAGGATTTGTCCGCTTCATCACAACACCTTGAGACCTTGCCATCCACACAGTCTGTTGTTAGTAGAAAGATGCACGGGACTGCATTTACAAGTGCTTCATTTCACTGTCAGATAACTTCAAAGAGGGAGAAATGGAGCCATACTGCCTGGGTCTGATGCACCCCAACACCCTTCTTCTGCGTCACTGGCTCCGATCTGATTGGAGCACTGAGGGACCCCAACATAGACCTTGAAGCCCATCAAGAGCACCTGCTCAGGGTTTGCATAATGCTGCCCAGCAGGCTCACACAGAACGCCAAGGTCATCAGGAAGACACAATGCAGAGGGCCTCCCTTGGCGGGCCAAGAGGGTGCACCTCGGGGCCAGCTCCTCTCCCCAACGGGCTCCCATGGCCCACACCCTCTCTTAGTGTGCTCTGTCCTTTCCTACTCCTTTGGGTCCTGTGTCCAGTACTTATCTCTAAAGCCTCCCAGAACGCAGGAGGCTACTCCACTAAACATGTGAGGTACCAGGACCTGCAGGGTGGCCATCCTGCCCCCCCACCCCCCGTTAGTCAAGAGTGAGGATTAATCCAAACCGTGGGTTATGCAAATGTAAGACTAAATAGAGCAGTAAGTTCTAGGAAGCGTAAACATCTCTGTCGTTGACTGGAAGAGATTATGTCAAGATCCTTCCGATAGGATCTGATTTTATGGAAACACACTTGCTGATATGGAAAGAGCTAGAACTGGTTTGTCTAGCATGGCATACCCATGGCTCAGCACTCGAATGTGGGCTCAGCTGCAATATGCTGGGTGGAGGGGAGATCATCACAAAGCCATTCACCATGACCATGTATGCCCCAGGGTCTGCAAGATTTCCAAGACCTTGTGCAGAAAAGCGACATGAAATATCACTTTTATTGAGTTCAGTAAACTGTAGAATTAAAGTTAATTCACTCATTTTTTTTAGTGTAGCTTTATCTCATTTACAATCACGGTAGCATCTCATGCATGCTGTTTCAATTCGTCTCAAGCTGAAATTGCCTCCCCCCACCCCTTGAGACGGAGTCTCACTATGTAGCCCAGTCGACGACCCCTCCTGCCCCAGCCTTCCAAGTGTGGGCATCTCAGAGGTGTGTGTGGTGTTAAACGATGCTGACCAAACTCCATGAGTCTCACTGTGGCAGAGCAGGTGAGGAGAAGCAGAGGCAGGCAGTCCTCAGCTCTCCCGTCGGGTTGTTTTCTTGTTTTGTGGGTTTTTTTGTTTTGTTTTGTTTTTTGAGACAGGGTTTCTCTGTGTAGTTTTGGTGCCTGTCCTGGATCTTGCTCTATAGACCAGGCTGGCCTCAAACTCACAGAGATCTGCCTGGCTCTGCCTCCCGAGTGCTGGGATCAAAGGTGTGTGCCACCGCCACCCAGCTTCTGCTGTTTTAACAACTCATGGGCTGTTCTCCCTGAACACAGCTTTCCTGCCCTATGCTAGAGGATCTGCCTGTCCTGATGCTCTGTTATTAGGAGGAGGGCCCCAGACATGAATGTAGTCTTCAACATCCAGCATATCAAACATTACCAACCCCAGTGTGGAGGGGCAGGCACAGGAGGACAGATAAACAGATAAACTGTTGACAGAGGATGCCTGTGCTTCCCATGTCAATAGAGGGGCAAACCTGGAGGGTGACAACCCAGAAGGAGGGGACATAGGAAACACAAGAGGCCCAGCTGCTGGGGAGAGCATGCAACTGAGGATAGCTCCTGTTCTCGAAGTGGCCTCTAGCACTGTAAACACACACACACACACACACACACACACACACACACACACACACACACATATGCACGCACGCACGCACGCACGCACGCACGCACGCACGCCAACTAAAGATGATTTCTGGAAAGCAGTGAGTTAATACTAATCTACCCTTTCTGCGGGAGCCCAGTAGAATTGTCCCTGACTATGAAGTATCTGGGACATGGACCAATCCCTTTCCCGGGGCCATGATGGCTTCCAGCATTGCTCTGCCTCATCTGCTCACTGCCCAGTCCAGCAGAACTAGTAAGCTTGTTGGAAAAATCTATCTTCACCCAGTTCAGCCTGGGGATGACAAGTGACCTCAAATGTCTGAGTGCCTTCCCTTTTCTTGTACTACTTATGAACATAGAAGTTAAAGAGAGTCAAATCAAGTTCTAGATTTCTAGAAAATAATCAAGCAAACAACAATTATAGCAAACACATGTGACATGAATTGACATTTCCAGTGACATTTTCTTACTTCTAAAATAAGCTGCAAGAGAGTGGCCAACTCACGCTACAAATATAACTGCAAATGCCACGCCAAACACTGCCAGAGACAAGCCTTCCCCAGTCAAAACTGGCATCCCCCTGCGGAGAGCCCGGGCCTTAGTACCGCTGCTGCCCTGAGTCCAGACAGGGTGCGCGTCTCTCCCCTCTCCCCGCCTTCGTTCCCGGTGCCCATGCCTCTACGCACAGTCATTCTCCCCATTAATTAGGTAGATCTCTGTGGCTTAAAAACATGCATATTCGATTTAAAGAAGTTGTTATAGGGGGAGATGGCTCTGTGGTTAGGAGCACTGACTACTCTTACAGAGGACCCAGGTTCAATTCCCAGGACCCGCATGCCGACTCACAACTGTCTGTAACATCAGGATCCAACACCCTCACACAGACAGGCAAGAGACCAATGTACATGAGATAAAAATCAATTAAGAAATAAGTTGTTATAGAAACTTCCAGAAAGGGGAGACATACAAAAGAACAAATATGCAGGTGCTCCCAAGGCCTCCATCCTAAAGTGACAATTGGTAATGCTCCCACGTGCTCACTCTGCCTTTTTTTCTGCAAATGCGTTAGACATGTGGTTAGAGCTGGCAGTACAAATCTCAAGGCTATGAGGGAGTCTTCTGTATGTGATAATTATACATTTTCTCTATCATTTAAAAATGTCTCATAATATTTCCTATGGATAGGCCAGGATTTATGTGTGCTGTTTTTGGCCGACCCTGGGTTGCACTGTGGTGTACAGTGCTGGATGAATGTCCTCATGCCTCCAGGTCATTTCCTCAGGACAGATTCCTCCATGTGGGATCGCTGGCCTTGGCACGTGCTGTTGAACCCGCCAAGGGTCCAATCTACACTTCTGTTGTAAAGTAATCAACGAAAGGGAATGGGGCCTCTACCATATTTCCCCCGAGCCTAATTAAACTTTATCAGTCGAACGTTCTGCAGTTGGAGGCTTCTAAGTACACACCCTCACCCTGTGAAGTTCAGTGTTTTGGAGATTTTAAGGAAGATATCTGTTTCCCCAAAGGAAAGGCGTGGAGGTAAGACACCAAGAAAGGGTAGGTGCTGCCCAGCCCTGGAGTTGGGGCTTCCCAGCAAATCCCAGGCACCTGCCGCCCAGGGACACTCAGAGTATTAGTCATTCCCTGACCTGACAAACCCTCTCCTCTGCCAGTCAACCTGCAGGCAGCTTCGAGCCTCTGGGAACCCAGGCTGAGCCTGGATCCAGTCCTCACTCCCAGGAGGCCCTGAGGCCACCTTGGCAGAGAGAAGCAAGGGGCTGAAGGAGCCAAGCTCCACTTCTGGCTTACCTGCCTCAGCTGCCATGCAGGAGGGGTTCAGCCTGGTCTTCTCCAGCCTCTTCCTTGGCCCAGGCAGGAAACTGGGTGAGGGGGGCTCACTCTTTAAGAGGAGCAGCCCACATGAAGAGCATGTGAGTGTCTATGCCCGCTCCTCATGATCCCCGTGAGACGATGGCCCCATGACCTGGCTCCCAGGCTGCTCAGTGTGGTATGCACAAAAAGCCAGCTCCCTTTGAAGTGGTCCCCACCTCCCCTGCCCGAGTCAGGCCTTCCAAGCTGCAAATGTCAGCCCACTTTGCATAATTGAGACAATTGGACATAATCATTCTTTCAGAAGCCCCACGTCAGGCGGCCAATGCCCCGGCCCTCATGAGCCAGGAAGAGGAGCCACATGCTTCTAATTACTGCTGAGCCTTTTCAAGTTGATCAGGGCTGGGCCAGGGGTTGAGATGAATCCAACGGCAAATGCTGGGAGAGTCCCACATGACTTTCAGGCCCACGTGAAGCTTCTAATCCTCTCTGTCCCTGCCCTGCCAGCAATCTGCCTGACTGGGGTCACAGTCACCCCCAGGCCACCGCAGTGAGAGCTTTTTGGATGTGCTGTAACAACACGCCTGCTTCTGACATGCCTTCTCCACTTGGGCAAGGCCAGTCCGGAAAGGCTCCTTGACATCCGCTCCCTTCGGGCCGCTCTTCACCACGGGTCTGGGGGGGGGGGCTCCTGGGAGCAGGCCCCTCTCTCCTTTACCAGGAACGTGTGTAGTTGCAGACAGCTGGGCTGCCCGAACAGGTCCCTTTTGCAGAAAGGGACACTGAGGGTAGGGAGTGGCTGACTTGCCCAAAGAGCACGCGACCTGGAGCAGGCCTGGCTGCTCACTCCAGGTTGTACTATTCACAGTAGAACCCTAAGGACGGGAAAGTCTGAACCTGTAGACCTCCTGATAGCCAGCAAACTGCAGAAGATCATGGCAGGAGTTGGGTGTGCGTCCAGGGCCATGGGGAGTCTGAACTCCCCCAGAGGATGCAGCAGGGGGCTCCCAGCTAGGCCAGAGACTAGGGCGAGTCTGTCCTTTCCTTTCCTTGGTTCCTTTAAGCTCTGGGCCCATCAAAGGTCGGCACCTGTTGTGCTAATGGACAGGAATTGTGGACCAGTGATTGACATCCCAGGCGCTGAGCCGGGTAGACACCTGGAATGGCAGGCCCACATCACAGCAGCCCGGCCGCAGGTCTGGTTCTTCTAGGCAATGAGTATTTGGCTCCAGTGGGAAATGGTACCAGGAGAAGAAGGATGCTGCGAGGCTGCTGTGGTTCTACCTGAACAGGTGGAGGCTGAGCTTGTGAGGGTGGTTGTTCCCTAGGTGCAAGAATCCTGCCTGAGAGTGGCCAGCAGAGCCAGTGCGGCATTCCTTGTCAGGAGGAAAAGAAAATCAGGGGCTTGGTTTGGTGTCACTGTAGGATCTGAAGTGCTCCAAGGGCTGCTTGCTGCAGGCTGGATGATAGTCATCGAGACTTGCAGGGTGGCGAGCTGTAATGCAATGGACTCTTCATTTGAGAACTAGAACTTAGCTTGAACAAGAAGGTTGCTCACACAGCCGAAGCAGGGAAACGGCTCTCATTTTGAGACGTGAGCTGGATCCTTGGCCTCATCTCTTTTCTTTGCTCCGACTGTCAGTACAAATGTATGGTTTTGAACATGTTCAATGCATCTTTAATCCACAGATTCTTCTTTCCTCACTGTGGCTCCAATTGTCCAATTTCATGTGGGCTCCCAAGTCCTGCTGATACCCCCCAGGAATGTCTCAAAGTGTCCCTGATCTCTGACATGGAGACCTGAGGTGTCCATGATTCAGGCCCAGGTTTTGCCACAGATCTGGACTCCACCAGTCCCCCAAGCAGCCCTGGTTTCACAGTACCTGCTTCTACACAGGACTGTTTCTAAGCACAAGAAAGAGAGTGCAATGTGCAGAGCAACTGAGGGGTGTGTGTTGTGTGTGTGTGTGTGTGTGTGTGTGTGTGTGTGTGATGTTAAAATGTCTCAAGAGCTCAAAATGTCAGTTTGCAATTCACACAGGGACTTAGCATACTTAATGCTCCATCCGAGTCTCTTTCTTTGCTCCTAAAGTCTCCTTCCTAACGGCTAACACGGTTTCCCCTTTCCACGGGTGCAGGCTGGGAAACAATGCCAGCTTCCTTGCTAACTGCTGAAGCAGTTTCAAATGTTGTTTTCTTGCTCTTTTCAACTTTAGGAAAAGACTCTTAGGGTTCTTCTAAATCTCTTAACAAAAATTCTCTTCTAGCTATTCTACAAATGTCTCACATAGTAAAGTTTACTTGCTTAATTTTTCTTTGGTTTTTACATGAGTTGGCTTTTAGATTTAAAAATGAGTTATACTTATAGGAAACATTTTCCTCACCGTAAAGTCAAATGTGCAAACAAGATTGATTCTGCAGAGTCCGGCTACTGTGTCTCTTCTCTCCCTACCTGCTTCTCCACAAGTGAACCTGAGGGGTGTTCTGCCTCCTTTTGATCTTCAGTGTGCACACGTTTGTTTCCCTCCTCTTCCCACAGGGACCTTCACACCGCTTTCCTGCCTTGTTCTTGTGCTTAGCAGTTCCACTCTTCTGGGGTTATAAATCCCTTCATCCCTGCACAGCTTTGCAGCTGGGTGAACGTATGGAAGCTGGCAGCCATGCTCCCCCCCCTCAGTGACTCTCAGGGAAGTTGATGGAGCCCGTGCCCTCTGGCGGACTCTTGGGGGTTCTCCGTCTTACAACCCGCACTGCAACCCAAAACCTCCCCATGCATCTTTTTATACTTGCCAGTAATCTTTAGGTTAGACTCCTAGAAATGGGGCTTCTAGAAATGAGCAGTAAAGGGTAAACGAATGTTCCATCCTTTCAAGGTTGCTTTTTACCAACGTTTATGGAGGTTCTTGGCTTTCTGCAACCTCGTCAGTCACCACAGGATAATGCTTAGCCTTCGACTGACTTTTGCCAATCTCATTAAGAATGCTATCTCAATAGGGGTTAGGTGTAGTTTTCCTTCCTCATCTGGCTTTGCAAAGCAAAACTGACCTTGGAGAATAAAGTGAGAAGCACCAGGAAGGGTGGTGGGTTTAACAGAACTTACCAGTGACACCATCCCTGTATTTTCTGGGCACAAAGCTTTAAAATCACAGTTGACCTCTATCTTTCTGTTCAGATTTTTAAATCAGTTTCAATAATTTATTTCCTCCAAAGATTTTTTTTTTCCATTTCATTCAGTTTTTTTTTTTAATTTGTTGTGCACGGCCATTCACGTTTTTGTTCCTTTCATTTCTCCTGGCTCACCTGTCTGTCTCAAGGCTCATCAGCTATGCCCACCATCTCACAGGACCAATTGACTGACAGTTATTTCCTCTGTGGTTTTTTTTTTATTGTCTGTTTTATCAATGCATCGTTGACTTTCCCTCTGCTCGACAGCGGTTCGGTTGTTAGTTTTGTTTTCTAAAGTTGAAAATGAGGTCACACACTGTTTACAAGTTTACATTAACTGCATAAATCACGAGATTTGGCTGTGACACTCCCACGCGGTCTTAGGCCTGCTTCCGCCTTTCATGTGGACACTCAAAGCGGCAAGCTTCCCCTTAGGCATTGCTTGAGGTGCATCCTGGAAGTTTTAGTAAGTTTAATTTTTGTTCATTTGAAATTTTTTCCATTTTTTTTTCTCAATACTTCTTTAACCCACTGGCTCTATGTGGCTATATTGTTTGATGTCCACATATTTATGAATTTCTCAAATTTCTATTATGGGTTTCTAGTGCAGTCCCATGTGTGCGAAGATATAATCTACATGATCGCAGTCCTTTAACGTCTACTGAAACTTGCTTTGTGGGCTGGCATATAGCAGATGCTGAGGGACATTCCACGTGCACCTGAGTAGAATGTATGCCTTTGGCTTGGTGTGATGGCTCAGCCAGTAAAGGTTCTTACCTCACAAATACGGTGATCTGAGTTCAGTTCCGGGAACCTATCTGTCTTAGATGGGGTTTCCATTGCTGTGAAGAGACACCAGGACCACAGCAGCTCTTATAAAGGAAAGCACTTGATTGAGGTGGCAGCTTACAGCTTCAGAGGTTTAGTTCATGGCAGAGAGCATGGCAACATGCAGGGAGACGTGGTGCTGGCTACATCTTGATCAGAAGGCCACAGGAAGTGTTCTCAGTGTCTCACTGAGGGAAGCTTGCTGTGGGATGGTCTGTATGTCAAATGTGTCCCGCTCTGATTGGTCAATAAATAAAACACTGATTGGCCAGTAGCCAGGCAGGAAGTATAGGCGGGACTAACAGAGAGGAGAATGGAGAGAACAGGAAGGCTGAGGAAGTCACTGCCAGCCACCGCCATGACAAGCAGCATGTGAAGATACCGGCAAGCCACGAGCCACATGGCAAGGTATAGATTCATAGAAATGGATTGATTTAAGATGTGAGAACAGTTAGCAAGAAGCCTGCCACAGCCATACAATTTGTAAGCAATATAAGTCTCTGGGTTTACTTGGTTGGGTCTGAGCAGCTGTGGGACTGGCAGGTGACAGAGATTTGTCCTGACTGTGGGCCAGGCAGGAAAACTCTAGCTACAGAAGCTTGAGTAAAAGAGACCTCATAGCCCACCCCTACAGTGACACACTTCCTCCAACAAGGACACACCTACTCCAACAAAGCCACACCTCCTAGAAGTGCCACTCCTTTGTGGGGCCATTTTTTTTTTTCAAACCATCACACCATATAAGTGTGGAAAGAGCATTGACACTACAGAGTTGTCCTCTGACCTCCACACAGCGGTATGAATACACAAACACAATGATAAATAAAACCGTAAAAGAGTGTACATATTCTTTTTTTTCCCCTTGGACAAAGTGTTCTACTGCATGCCTCTTAGGTAGGTCAGTGTGGTTTAAATATGTTGATTTTCGATGTTGCAGGTAAGCATCTTTTCATATTTGAGGGCCATATGGCATTTCTGTCTCCGTGGAACTTTGCACACCTCCTGCACGTTTCTCCATGTGGTACTTCTCCTCCACCCCCTTTAGAAGAAGCTTGGCATTATACTAAAGGATTGTGGTGCAGGGACAAACACGTGCAGTCCGTCACTCATCCCTCAACTTTACCTGGGCGTCCTGGCTTGTGGCTGCTTTCTCATCCACAGTCTACTGTCCTAACTCATGGATGTCACTCTATGCTCTGCACTGCTAGTGCCGTGTGTGCTGGAGGTGTGACTCAGAAATGACCTCCAACTTGTCACAAGCTGGCTGGTAGGTGGTCCCCCCAGGAGCACACTGGAAACAGGCATCCGGAGGTATATGTGGGGGATAAGCTCCAGGTACCACACCCCTCAGATGTTCAAAAAACGTTACAGTATTTGTCCAGAAGCTACCTCCACCTTCTCGTAGATGTCAAATCATTTCTAGCTGACTTAGAATACTTAACTCGATGCAAATGCCATGTAAATAGTTGTGTCCAATACAGACAAAAGGTTTCTGTACACAGTTTGACCTGAGCTTGGTTGAATCCAGTGATGGAGAATTTGGAGACCAGGAGGACCAAATGCTCCAGAAAGGGGAGAGGAGGCACTTCCACCAGACATGCAAGGCGGAAAGGGAGAGAGCCTCTCATTCAAGAGAAGCCAGAGGGCTCCAAAGTGTGGGGGTGGTTTGGATGGGAGTCTGGGTGGCACATTAGGTGAAGCTGCTGTCATAGGAAGCTGTGTGGCTTCAGAGAACCTAGAGTAGAAGATGGAAATGACTATTTTAATGTGGAATTTCCCATAGTGCCTTGTGAACAGAGGAAGCCAGGTGGCAACTTTAAAATCTTTGATTTTGTTATAAAATATAATTTTGAAAAATTACAAAAGGTAGTTATGAGTGACTAGATGAGACAGAGATCAAGAGATTGACAGATGCCATTGATTGCTTTGAACTTTATCTGTTTCTCCAGGGACTGACTAAATAAAAATGTTTCCCCAGTTGGCGGAGAGTACGATCTTCAGACTTTAAGAGTTCAGGCTTTGGGAATTCCTCTCTCTGTCTGAAGGGCAGAGGGTCTTTCCAGGGAGCAGACTAGTTCAGCTAGGCAGCAGGTATGAGCCCACAGCATCTGCTGGCCAAAAGAATGCAGGTCGGCGTTCTTCAAAGAACTCCGGCCTATCAATAATTTAGTATCCCAGCAGCCTTCCCCTGGGGAACACAGCCCTCGGCACAGTTCCAGGCTAGCAGGAGCTGTATTAAGTCTTCTGCCTGAGGGGGTGCAGGTTCAGGAGAGCCAACGGTGTAAGAAGAGTCCATGAGCAGATTTCAAGTGGGCGGTACCTCCCTCTCGGCTTGTAAGGGTTTTCTTTTTCTTTTTTCCCTCCCTCTTTCCTTTCTCTTCTTGCATCCCAGAGGGTTATGTTGTAATGCTGGCAGATGATGTGCTCTGGGATAACAAACACATTGGTGCAAAGGACCTGCCAAGTCTCGAATAGGCTTTAGTTTTCAGGAAAATGTCTACAGTGAAGGTGACAGTGGTAACTCCCGCCCAAGAGCGCTGCAGCTCTGTTGATTTCCCACGATGTCATGCATGTGCATAGAACTGGCGTGCCCCTGTGGGCAGGCCCCGAGCTCTACAACAGAAGGCAGCAGCTGGAGCTTCTGGATGTTCCAAGGAGAGAGCCTTGGAGACGGCGCACCATGTTCCCACATCTCATCCATCCCCCTTCCACCACTGGCTGACTTCCGAGCGTCACTGTGCTGGAAGTCAACAGACCCAGTGTGACTGATTGACTGCCCTCTGCTGGGACCCAGTGAGGACTTTCAAACACTGTGACTCAGGCTTCTTCAGTCACTCGGGGCTGTGGTGAACCTCCCAGAATGTGGGTCTCATTACAGGCAAGTCAATGTGGCCTTTTCCTCTTTCAAGATGTCTGTGTTCCTGAGCAGAAATCTGGGCAGGAAGCAGAGTAAGGACTTGCTTTGCCTAGGCCTGGCTGCAAACTTGTTTGGTGGACAGCAGTTAACCAGGCAGGCAGCTGTGCCTCCTCACAGGCAGAGTGAGATGCTGCCAGTGTGAGTGAGGAGCGTGATGCTTGGGGGATGGGGCCACGCTTCCAGACAAGCCGTGATTTCTGTTCCGTGCGCTGTGCAGAAACAGGAGCGCTCAGAGGCATCAAGAGGGTCTTGTTCCAGTCACAGCCTATTTGAGTGATGTGTCACCACCCCTAAAATGTGGATTTTTTATTGCAATTTGGGGAATAATAACCTTTAAAAATATGAACCTGTATTAGTCAGGGTTCCCTAGAGCTTGTCAACAGTTCATCCCAGTTCCCTGGGCTGGGAGGCTTCGTTTAGCAGTTCTCTCCTTTCCACAGTGTGTGGCTCCTTTTCCCCAAGAGACAAAGTCACCTTTCCTAGTGACTAAGATGAACGGCGTGACATCTATTTTGAGGCATCCCTAACTCAGAAATGACCCCTCCTGTAGGAGCCAAGGAATGGCATCCTCAAAACTGGCCTAGTCAGATCTTGGGCCTTTTCAAAAACCCTCTCCCTGTGAACAGAGTTTAAGGGACTTGCATGTAGATTTTCCTCTTGAGGCTCATAATATATATGCAGTTACTAGAGCACCGAGGAGTCTCCCAGTGAGGAAACTTCTTTACTTCTGGGCAACCCAGCCTCTCCCTAAACATAACTGCAATTTCTCTTTTGTTCTGAAATCCTTGTCAGACCCAACGTGGCCCAAGAAAGATGCTTCACTCCTCAGACACCAGAGCTTTGCAACCCAGGCTGACGAGTGCTCTGCATTGCACAGCAGTTGTCCAAGTTTCTCATGGAAGGCAGGAGGCTTCTGAAGGTCCCTGATGTGGGCCCCATCGGCTCTGCTGAGGTGAGAATCACTTCTCCCACTGATGGCTCTACAGAAACTACTTCTATGACCACTAACTGCATGTCTGCTTTAGCTGATGGATGGAGGCTTCTAACCATTTGAAGGATAAGAACGGGAGGACAAGCTGTCCTGACTTGTCCAATCTTTCTTATCCTCTTTCTGGCATGATCTAGCGAGAGCCAGCATCAAGGGAGCCCTGGTGACCGACCTCTGCATAGAGTTCTCAGAAGACTACTTGTATTCAGAATGTTCTGCCAGCCCAGCCTTTGGGTTCTACCTGGTGGCACCTACCCAGCCAGTTAATCCTGTCCTTTCCCTTTATAGGTCTCCAACATATGCTGCAGATCTACTTTTCTTCTCGGATTGGCCTTTGACCTTTCCCGTGGCACATCTGTGAAGCCTCTGCTTCTCTCTCCATGGGAGTGCATGCTGTCCACAGGAAGGCCTGGGCAGAAACCTGCAGCTCGCCTGCACACACCCGTGGCACCACGGACTCTATCCTTGCTCTGTCCCATTGCCTGTAGCGTCTATGGTGGGAATTAGCCTGAACTTGCCTTTTCAGTGATAAATAGTTGGGGAAAGCAGGTGGATCTAACTTTTACTAAGCAGCATTGACTCCACTTGAGTCCACAATGTAATTAAAAATGAGCTGGAAGCCTGGCACCTCTGTCCTTCCTTCTTTGGAGAATTTGTTTACCACTCAGAGAGTGTTTATCTAGAAACACGTGATACTATCTCATTCCCTCTGCACTAAAGGCACAGAGAGCCATTGTCCAAAACCTGCATTCGTCGCCTTGGATTTGAGGATGAGCAAGACCTCACAGGTGGGACAGAATGTCCACAATATGAGAATAATTGCCTGTGATAGAGAGGCTACATCCTGGAGCAACTCATCGTGTAGATGACCAAATTGGTCCTCTTAGGAGATGACTGTCATGACCAGATTCACAATTTATGGACCACTCTGTGGGGCTGGAGCTGGACCATGGGCAGGACCACACCTTGACAAGAACTGTGGCATCAAACTTGTCTCTTACTCCTGCTCAAATCTTCTTCTCTTTAAACCAAAAGCTCATATCATTGGATGCCCTAAAGATGGAATTGGGGGTCACTGCACCCCTTTATCACTTCCTCATCCCAGTGTGCATTGATTAATCCATGGTCTCTGCTTTTCATCATCCCTTATCTCCTAGGTTGGTATTTTAAGGTGGGTGGCCAAGCCTGGCTTTCTGGGGCTCCTGGAGACAGCACCTTTGCCTTAAAACTCCAACCACAGATCCCATCTTCCTTAGGAAGCTGTACTCCGCAGGGGAGGGAAGGGACTTTTTCTCAATGCTGAGCAGAGTCCTCTGGCTCTCAGGCCTCAGTAGGGACTGTCATAAGCTCCCTGAGCTTTGCATTTGGGTTGTAAGAGCCACCCTGTGCTGGTTAGGTTTTTATCAGGTTGACACAATCCAGGGTCATCTGTGAACCTCAATTGTGAGAATTCCCCCATTAGACTAGCCTGTAGGCAAGTCTGAAGAGGCATTTTCTTGGCTAGTGATTGACATGGGAAGGCCCAGCCCACTGTGGACAGTGCTATCCCTGGACATGTATATAAGAAAGCAAGCTGAGCAAGCCATGAACAACAAGCCAGGATGCAGTGTTCCTCCATGGTCTTTGTTTCAGTTCCTGCCTCCAAGTTCCTGTTCTGATGGCCCTTTGTGATAGACTGTAGGCTGGAACATGAAATAAATCCTTTCTTCCTCCACTTTGCTTTTGGTCATGGTATTTATCAAAGCAACAGAAAAACCTAAGTAGTTCACAGTCCCTCAGGATAAGGGTGGATAAACCAGTATGCATAGCACTGCCATGGATTAGGGGTCTTCTGGGTTACCCCTGAGATCTTGGCTTTTAGAACTCAAAGTGTTTGGGGAAAAAAAAGAAATGAAAATCCTCTCTGGAGAAAGATGACATGGTCTTATACCTCAAATAATTTCTACCAAAATTTCAAGAATGCTTTGTTGTATACAATTAAATATGAATAGACACTTTTGATTAAAACAAACCATGACCAAAAAAAAAAAAAAAAAAAAAAAAGCCGGGCGGTGGTGGCGCACGCCTTTAATCCCAGCACTCGGGAGGCAGAGCCAGGTGGATCTTTGTGAGTTCAAGGCCAGCCTGGGCTACCAAGTGAGTTCCAGGAAAGGCACAAAGCGACACAGAGAAACCCTGTCTCGAGGGAAAAAAAAAAAAAAAAGAACCATGAAAAAATGACTTATACTCCATTCTTCCTCACAAGCTAATATTGCCCTCTCTTGGTCTCCTTTCTAAATGCTGTGCTAAACCCACACTTATGCCTGTTCACATATGTTCATGTACATATTACAGGATATTACAGGTTAGGATCCTCATATGAGGAAAATATGTGTTTTTTGTTTGTTTGTTTGTTTTTTGTTTCTAAAGTTTGGGTCACCTGGCTTAATAGTATACTTTCTGAATTTGTACATTTTCCTTCAAATACCTTCTTTGTTTGTTTCTTGAGACAGGGTTTCTCTGTGTAGCCTGGCTGTCCTGGAACTCACTCTGGAGTCCAGGCTGGCCTCAGACTCAGAGATCTGCCTGCCTCTGCCTGCTGAGTGCTGGGATTAAAGGCGTGTGCCACCACCGCCCAGCAAATTCCATTTTTCTTTACAGCTTAATAATAATCTCTTTTCTATGTCACCACATTTCCACCCTCTATTTGTCGATGGGTGTCCAGGCTAGTCCCATTCCCTGGCTATTGTAAATACAACAGCAGTAAACACAGATGTGAAGACATCTCTCCAGCAGTTTATGGTGTTCTCTGGGAGTGTGCCCAGGAGTGGAGGAGCTGGGTTATTTGATAGTTCTATTTTTACTGTTTTGAGGAACGTCCAACCTGCTTTCCACAGAGGCTGTACTAACTTTCACTCCCACCAGCAGTGAGAAGTGTTCCCTGTTCCTCACAGCCTCGCCAACGTTTGGTGTCGGATCTCTTGGTCTTAGCCATTCTGAATGGGAAGAATTGGTGTCCCAAAATAGTTTAAATTTGCATTTCCCTGATGACTAGGGATGCTGGAAAAAATTTTAAGCAGTTATTGGGCATTTGTTTGCTTTTTTTGGGAAAACTTTCTGTTCAAGTCATTAGTGCCTCTGTTGATTGGAAGTTTCATTTCCTTAGTGTCCAATTTCTGCAGAGCTTTGTAAAGTCTGTATATGAGCTCCCAGTCTGCAGTGTGGATGTATTGTCCCCTGTTCTGTGGGCTGTCTGTGTGCTCTGCTGATGGCTTCTGTTGCTGTGCAGAAACTTTTAAATTCCGTGTCATCCTTCTCTCGATGCCTGGGCTGTTTCCTGTTCTGTTGGGGTTCTATTCAGAAAGTTCTTATCTGTCTAGAAATCTTAAAGAGCATTCCCTATGGGCTCCCCCAGCAGGTTCAGTGTTTTAGGTTTTCAGCTAAGGCCTTTGATCCATTTTAAATTGATTTTTGTACAAGGTGAGAGCTATGGATCTTATTTCACTCTTCTGCAGGTGGATAGACTATCTGTTGAAGGGGCTTCTTCTTTCCCTTTGTCAAGAATTACAGGAGACAGATTTGTCAGTTCCGGCCCAGGTCTCCTTTGGTTCCCTGTTGTCTGTTTTAATGCCAGTGCCAGGCTCTCTATCACCATAGCTCTGCGGTGTATAATTGGAGGTCAGCTATTGTGATACCTCTGTGTTCTCACTCCTTAGGATTGTTTTTAGCTATTTGTGGCCTTTTGTGGTTTCACAAGAATTCTCAGAGTTTTATAGATCTATGAAATATGAAATTGGAATTCCGATGTTCATACCTTAAATCCATAGATTAGGCTGAGTGTGGTGGTGCACGCCTTTATTCCTAGTACTTGGAAGATAGAGACAGATGAATCTCTGTGAGTCCAGCCTGGTCTGCATAGTGAATTTCAGGACAGCCAGGACTACAATAGAGAGATACTGTCTCATAAAAACAAAGAAACATAAATTATCTGTAGATTATTTTGTAGTATGGCCATTTTGACAATATTAATCTTGCCAGTCCAAGGACATGGAAAGTCTTTCATCAGCTAGCATCATCTTTGGCTTTATTTTTCAGTGGCCGGATGAGTTCTTTTTAGAGATCTTTCACTTCTTTGGTTAGACTTATTTCTAGGTACTTCATATTATTTTGGAAGAAGGATGGATTGCAGGCAAAAAGATACTTGAATCATGAAAGAGCATATGAAGCTAAGTTCTTTTTCTAGTTCCAACTGTGCCATTTTTTTCCTTTGTGGTGGATAGGTGAATAAGATGTACTTGATGGTGAGAGTGAAAAACCCCAAATGAAGGTCCACGGCTTCAGAATGGCCATTCTAACTGTGTAGAAGGTCATTGAGATGTGAGAGTTTGGACAAGTGTTTGAGTGACTACCTTAAACTACCTGTGTGGTATTTTTATTTGCACATTCATTACAATAAAGTGATTCTATTTAAAAAAAAAAAAAGCTATGAAAAAGACTTGTAGAAGTAACAGATAGAAAAAATAAAGATGCTCCAGGAAGGTAAGACCTCGAAATATACGACTATAGTTATGAGTGAGTGTAGTGACTGCTAGCCAGAAAAGGGCAGCCTGACACAGCAGCCGCTGTCCTCCACCCTCTACAGCAGCCTTCCCACCCCGTTCTACCATCCCATGATCACGTCTGCCTTTTGACAGAGAGAGAGAGAGAGAGAGAGAGAGAGAGAGAGAGAGAGAGAGAGAGAGAGATGCAAAAGGCAAGTGAGAACAGCAGTCCCCAAAAGAAGAGATGCAAAGGGAAAGAGGGGGAGAGAGAGAGAGAGGGAGAAGGAGAGGGAGAGGGGGAGGGAGGGAGAGACAGAGACAGAGAGACAGAGAGCAAGTCTGCACCGGTATTAAAGATTCTACAGCCCCAAATGAGTTAATTTCAAGGTTAAGGAGAGTCAAAAGGTTGCAGACTAGAGTCAGATCATCTTAGGCTGTTTCCAGTCCCTTCGAAAGCCACCCACTGCTCACTGTGTCTAACTAACTTCTTTGTGGCTATCAAAACCTTACTATGTATTCTTGGCAGACACTAGCTTCCACCAATCCAGAACCCAAGTGCGACATCAGATAGCATCTGAAAGCTACAGCAGAGTCCCCGCACTTGGCTGTTACCTTCCCATCTATGTCCCCACAAGGTACGTGGCAAATAATGTGATTTATACCTTCCTTTGTTCCCTAGTTAAGAGAACGTCAGGTGACTACTTTCATGGTGCAACACAGGATGTGAAAACTGAATCTGTTCCCTAACCATGGTCACTCATATTTGGCTCCAAGATCAACTCTTACTTCCTTCGAGCTAAGTATTATGCTTTTTGTGTACATACACAAGAAAGAAAAAAAAAGAAAGAAAGAAAGAAAAAGAAAAGAAAGAAAAAGAAAAAAGAAAGAAAGAAAGAAAAGAAAGAAGAAAAAAAGAAAAACAGACTGAAGAGAACAGCCAATTGGTAGATTCGGGTAGATACCTTCCTTCCAAGAGGAGGTACTTGATTTTAAGTGTAAAGTCATAAATTAAAGTAAAAATATAAGGGAAGTTTTATTATGCTAATACTAGTCAGAAGAATGCTAGAGTCACTACAGTCATTTCAGAGGAAGCCGTCTTCAGGAAGAGATGAAGATGCAGTAAATAATGGCAGAGGGTCTGCTCCCCAAGAGGACATACATACCCTTCATGAGTATGTAGGTGCCTGATGACAGTGCCATCTGTAGGAGGCAGAAGCTGGTGAAGCTGTAGAGCTGATACACAGAGCTATTAATACGGCAACCGAGAGCACAAACGACCTCTATCAGTAATTCATCCTTATAACTGCCCAAGAAAATCAGTAAGGGCTTAGCAGTGAAGACTCGACTGAGCCGAACAGCAGCGTCCATAGACTGGAACTAGACTTACAAAAGACTCGTCCACTACTGAAGAATGCCTGAATACAGACACCCCTGAAGGTTCGCCAAGAGACTGTAATTTGAGACATGAGACAGACCTCCTTGGTGTGGCTCTCAGACCTCACACCTGATCGAGGAGCAGAGAGTAATGTCACTGGAGTGCTCAGGCACAAATAGATGCCCATACGAGACAAACACACACCCAAGGCTCGGGACCATCTCAGAAGAGGAAGCAGAAGGACTGTAGGAGCCTGAAGCTGGGGAAGACCACAGGGATCCAGGCTCTTCCAGACCAGACTGCAGTGCTCAGGAACTCACAGCTGTGGTTGCCTGTACACAATCCACAACCCAGCATGGATGGCAGAGGGGCACACGAGCTCTGACCTCAGCTGAGGACTCAGTGACAGTTGGTGGCTTCTAAGGGAGGGAGAACCAGTTTTCTTTAAGGGTGTGGCTCTTGGTAGGCCAACCCTGCTGCAGTGCAGTGGTTACCCCCATACCCATGAGTACATGGGGGTACAAACTGGACTCCGTGGGTTACAATTAAAAAAAAACAAAGTTGGGAAATGGTGGGTAGATGAGGGTGAATCTGGAAGGAGTTAAGGGGAAGAGGGGGTGAATCTGGAAGGAGTCAAGGGGAAGAGGGGGTGAATATGATTAAAATATATTATTTTCATATATGAAATTCTCAAAAATAATAAAATATTATATAAAACTTCAATAAATTTAAAATAACAGAAATGGAATTAAATCAGAAAACAGTAAAGAAAAGAAATCTCCAAATATTTGGAGACTAAACAACTCACTTTACGTGGTAGTCTTTTCAGAAAATGGAAGCAGCATGAACAATTCCTGACTCATTTTATAATGTTAATGTTACCCTAATATAAAAACTAGAGGAACTATTATGAGGCATGCAAACTACATACCAACATTTCTCCCAAATGTAGATGAATTTTTCTCAACAAAGTATCAGTAAATTGAATCCATGAAAAAGTGATGAAGTTGGATTTATTCCAGGTATGCAAGACTAGTTCAGCATTAATACAATTAATGAAATACACTGTATTAACAAATTAAAGGATAATCATATAATTATATCAGTGGCTTCCCAAACAACATTGGAGAAAATTCAGCATTCATGTATTGATAAAAAAAAAAAAAATCTCCAAGAAATAGTAGAGAAGGCCTACCAGAGCTGGTGAGCAAAACCTCCAACTCACATTACATGTAATAATACAGAGGCAGAATCCTTCCCACTAGAAACAGAAGCAAGACAAAACAGCTAGTCCTCTTCGGGAGGATACCATTGTTTTTCAAAATCATACTGAAAATCATATTAACTGTGCCAAGATAAAATGAAGGTGTATCAATGGAAAGAAGTAAAACTATTCACAGATGTCTTGATGATTTTTCAGGAAACTTTTAAAGACTGGGCATGAAAGTTGTTGAAATTTGGAAATGATTGGCAACAAATTCGCAGGATGCAAGGATGTACTGGTAATAGACAAAGTTGATTGTTTTCCCATGTGCCAGGAATGAACAATTAGCTTTGGAATTAATAACACAATGACATTTATATTAGCACCCAAATGGAGTATCTAGAGACAAACTTAGCAAAAGATGTACAACAAAAACAGGAGGGTCTGGACATAGAAGCACACGCCTCTAGTCCCAGCACTTGGGAGGCAGAGGCAGGTGGATCTCTGTGAGTTCAAGGCTAGCCTGGTCTACAGAGTGAGTTCCAGGGCAATCAGAACTACATAGACTCTATCTTAAAAAACCAAAAGAATAAAGAAAGGAAGGAAGGAAGGAAATAAGGAAAAAAGGAAGGAAGAAGAGAAGAGAAGAGAGAGAGACAGAGAGACAGAGAGAGAGAGAGAGAGAGAGAGAGAGAGAGAGAGAGAGAGAGAGAAAACCATGAGGAAAACTGTAAAACTTCAATGAAAGAAATAAATCAAGTTTTAAACAGTCGGAAGGTTATCTTATGTTCACAGAGAAGAAGAGTCAACAAGCTTAGGATGCCAGTTCCTTTCCACATGCTCTATAGAGTCCAATCAAACTTTCAAAATGCAAGTTATTTTTGGGTACTGACAAACTACAGAGAGGCAGAATACCTGGAAGAGCTAATAAAAAAACAAGAGAAAGAAAAATAAGGAAGAGGAGGAGAAATGGAGAAGAACAAGGCCGGAGTACAGATATCAAAGTGCTTAAGACTTAGCAATAAAGCCACAGTTGAAATAGCACAGTACTGGTGAAAGAGCAGATAAGAAGGTCAATAGAGCAGAACAGAGAATGTAGAAATATACTCACTCATATCAATACAATAAACTCAGCTTGAGCAAAGGCAAGGAATACCTCAACAATAGCTGCAAATTCCTCTGCTTGCCAGCATTGCCCCCTCCACAGCAACTGACTCAAATGGATCCCAAGGCTTAAAAGTGAACCACACAACTGTAAAGCCTTCAGATGACAGCTGACGAGTTACTTTTCTATTGCCAGGACAAAACACTAGGACCAAGGCAAGTTATAGAAGGAAGGGTTTATTGGGGGCTCACAGTTCCAGGTATGAATCCATGTCCATCACAACAGGGAACCCAGCCCCCAGGCAGGCAGGAATAGTGCTGGAGCAGCAGCTGAGAGCTCACATCCTGATCCACAAACAGGAAATAGAGAGAACGCTAGGGATGGTGTGAGGTTTTTGAAGCCTCAAAGACCACCCCGTGACACATCTCCTCTCCTAAGGCCACACCTCCTAATTCTTCTCAAACAGTTCCACCAACTGAAGACCAAGTATTTCAATGCAGGAGCCTATAGGGGCCATTCTTATTCAAACCACCACCCCAACCTATGACAATCAAGGTGACCTTGAGCTTGGTGATGGATTGTTAGATAGCGTCAAAAGAAAGACGTATGAAAAAAAAAAAGATCAAGAGTTAGACTTTATTAAGATGAAAAGTTGGGGGCTGGGGAGATGGCTCAGTGGTTAAGAGCACTCATTGCTCTTGCGAAGGACCCAGTTCCCAACACCCACATGGTGGTTCACAACTGTCTGTAACTTCAGTTCCACAGGACCCAAACCCCTCTTGATGAACACATGTGTTACTCATACATACATACAAACAAACCCTCACACACATAAAATAAAATAAAATAAATAAATCTAAAAATATATTTTGATGAAAATTTACACTCTAAGAGATATCTTTAAGAGAATGAAAGAAAAACAAACTGGAAGAAAATATCTGAAGATCTCAGACGAAAAAGGAATTGGATCAAAATATTCATTGAACTCTTAGAACTCAGGAATGACTTGATGATCTCCAGCAAACTTTTAAAGAGTGGACTTCTGAGTAGAAAAGCAAATAACAGTTCTGAAAATGATCTATTACTAATATGTTGGGGTAGGGGCACATATGTCCCATGGAGCACGCGTGGAGGTCAGGAGACAATTTACAGGAGTCTGTTCTCTCCATGTGGATCCTAGGGAACCAAATTCAGGCCATCAGTTTTGGCAGCAAGCTCTTTTTTTTCCCCCTGGAGCTGGGGACCCAACCCAGGACCTTGTGCTTGCTAGGCAAGCGCTCTACCACTGAACTAAATCCCAATCCCTGTAGCAAGCATCTTTACCCACAGAATCATCATATGAGTCCCAAATAACCATTTCTAAACAGTGGAAAGATCTTAGCACCTCACCAAAGAAGATTCAAGGATGGGAAGTAGCCCTGTAAAAAGATGCTCAGCATCATGTACCAGGTCAGCGGAAATCTCAAATGGCAACAGCACACACAGAAGCATCTGTAAGAATAGCTAAAATGCAAAGAGTGACCCTCACAGATGACAGCAAGGATGCAGATGGACAACCCCCCTTGGTGCTGCTTTGCAATGGCTCTTTGAAGGGTAGGCAGGCAGCCTCTTATGAGCTCAACATTGCCTTGCCACATGCCCCAGTGCAGAATGAAATCACAACTTCAATGTCCATCCAGACATAATGGCACATGAATGTAACTCTAGGGCTCTATAGGCAGAGAGCTAGAAGGATTGCCACAAGTTAGAGGCCAGCCTGGTCTACATAAGCAAGTTCCAGGCTAGCCAGGGTTATAAAGTGAGTCAAAAGCCCAAACAAACAAAACCTGCACACAGATGTTTATGCTAACTTGTTCACAATTGCTGAAAAGCTGAAACAAACAAAATGTCATTCAACAGGTGAACGTTGCACGTCACATACAATAGTATTATCATCACTAAGCGAGAACAAGGCACAGATACTGGGGATCTTAACACAAATCACTTAGTGAGAGAAGTCAGTCTGAGTGGGCCACACAGTGTAAGTCCCACCCTACTGTGTGGGTTCAGGGAGATGGAGGCAAGGATGGGTAAGTCAGCTGAAGCACAGGAGACTTATTTTAAAGTTATTATTGTGGGCGTGTGTGGGGGGATTAGAGAATGTTTGTGGAGTCATTTCTCTCTTTCCACCTTTGCATGAATTCCAAGGCTTCTGCAGCAGCCACTGAGGTGGACAGTGGGGGTCAAGCGTCTGCAGTCTCTGCTGCCGGGGTTAGAGGACCTGGAGTCCCAACATCTGCACTGCCCAGGTAGCTAATACTCTACCTTGAAAAGTTATCTAGCTAGAATCCCAGGTAACAATTAAAGTCTAGAAAAAAGCATAAGCCTTCCAATAGAGAGAAAAAAAAGCAAAAAACATTTAATAATTTTTAAAAAAGAAGCAGAGAAGGAGAGATGGGAATATAGTAGCTCAAACATAAGATACATGAGTTGTAAGATGGAAGACTTACATAATTGTGTCAAAATTATATTGCATGCAATACTACAAATGTTTTACATCAAAGGCTAAAATGTCATGCTTTATTAAAAAAAACAAACTACCATATGCCATTTATAACAGGTCTACTTACAATATGAAGCTGTAGAAAGCGTGAAATCAAAAGGAACAAAATAGAGAAAATTCATCTAGCTCAGTGGTTCTCAACCTTCCTAATGCTGTGACCCTTTAATATGGTTCCTCATGTTGTGGTGACCCCCAATCAATCATAAAATCATTTTCATTGCTCCTTCATAACTAATTTTCCTACTGTTATGAATCATAATGTAAATAATGATGTGTAGGATATCTGATATGTGACCCCTGTTGAAAGGGTTGTTCGACCTCCAAGTGGGCCATGACTCAAGGTTGAGAACCGTCCACCGAGGTAAAGGCCATAAGGCAAAAGAACGAATAATATAAAGATATATACTAAAAATCTGGTTCATATGTAAGAAGGAATACTATTCAGCTCTGTGGAAAAATGAAATCACAAATTTTGCAGGGAAATGGATAGACATAGAATGTATATTAAGTGAAGTCACTCAATCTCAGAAAAAAAAACTGGATATGTTCTCCCCCATGTGTGGATCATTGCCTGTGCTACAGACATGGATATCAATAAACAAATTAATGTGTGGACCTAGTATAACATAGAGGGAAGAACAAGAAAGGGTGCTATCAGGCAATGAGAAAGACCAGAACTCAGGTAAAGAACACGTGAGCTGTGAGAAAGTATATGAAGCTAATGGTTTTACCACTTTTAACTCTGTCATGGAGTTTTCTCTTTTTATGGTAGATGTGTGCATTAAAAATATAATCAACAGTGAAAGTGTAAAATCCAAAAAGAAGCTCCACAGCTTCCAAATGGCTGTTCTAACTGCATAGATGTTCATTACAGCATACAGACCTTTGGTCTGGACAGCTGCTGTGTTAACCTCACTACATGATGTTTTCATTTGCAAGTTCTTGACATTAAAGTGACTTTAAAAAAGGCCATTCACCAACAGCCATGCTACCATGGGAGGGGGAAATCTCATGGGGCCCCACCATAAGCAAAGAATTACAGGCAATTAAGGAATGCTGAGAGTAAGCAAGTCTTCCCCAGGCATGAGCCCAGTCATTGACCAACTAACTGGTCAACCCTAAAATCATCACTACTAAATGGACTGAGTAGGTGCTATTCATATATTTATGCGCATATATGTATATGTCACAGTAACAAAGAAAACGAGGTCATGAATCTGTATGGAAGCAAGTGGGCAGAATTGAAGAGGAAAAGAAAGGGGAAATGATGTAATTATACTTTAATTTTTAAAATATAAAAAGTCGGGGCTGGAGAGATTCCTCAGTAGTTAAGAGCACCAGGGTTCAATTCCCAGCACCCACATGGAGTTAGTTCACAATGGTCTGTAATTCCAGTTCCAGGGGATCTGGCACTCCCACACATACACAGGCAAATACCATACACACAGGCAAAACACCAATGCACTATATATATATTATTCTGACAAAAATAAAGAGAAAAGATTCATGCCAGGCAGTGGTGGTGCACACCTTTAATCCCATCATTCAAGAGGCAGAGGCAGGCAGATCTCTGTGAGTTCGAGGCCAGGCTGGGCTACAGAGTGAGTTCCAGGAAAGGTGCAAAGCTACACAGAGAAACCCTGTCTCAAAAAACCAGAGAGAGGAGAAAGAGGATTCAATTCACCATGTGTACACCTCATCAAGCAGAGGGAAAGTGTTTTGATTTTCCCTGCACTTCCCAAATGCGTCCTCACCTCACCACCTTCACAGCTGCAGAAGCTGGTGGGAAGGACGCAAACACCCGCATTTCTCCAATGGAGAAATCGAAAGATTTGCCCCTGCTGAGTGGAATGTGAATGTCCCAAGCCGAGTTTTCCTACTCTCCTTGGGTTTCTGGGCTGTTGCCTTGATAATGGCAAAGCATAGCTCACAGACCTCCTTGGAAGTCATTACATGTATTTCTAAGTCTGTCATGTGGGGACCTCCTGTGGAAAGCTGCCATGTGGCTGCAGTTCAGAATTGTGCAAGGCCTACCAGTTCCTAGGAAAGTCAATCTCTCTCTCTCTCTCTCTCTCTCTCTCTCTCTCTCTCTCTCTCTCTCTCTCTCTCTCTCTCTCTCTGTGTGTGTGTGTGTGTGTGTGTGTGTGTGTGTGTGTGTTTGCTAGGAATCAAAACCAGAGCAAGTGTTCCCCCACTGAGCTGTATACCTAGCTCGCAGAAATCATCTTAGATTCTGAGCAGTAAGGCTCAGGCAAGAGAATTCTGAGTGACAGCCAACACAGTTCCGCAAGAGAAAGGAGGTGTGGCAGCGGGGTGCTCAGAGGAAACTACAGGACGGGAGCTTTGTAACAGCTGAGGACAGACAGGCAGCTGAGGGCATCTCAGGACGGCTTCAGTTTTACATTATTCCTGAGACTGCACACCAACTAAACCGTCTACAACTGCCCGTGGAGGGGCAGGGACAGCCATAAAAGGGATGGGCTAGTGAGGAGGCAGAGCTTTGTGACATTTGTAGTCCGGAGGCAGAGAGTGGAGGGTGATGGGTAGCTGTTTCCTTTTGATTGGCGTGCCCCTCTCTGGTGTGTTGGGGAACAAGGCCTACCCAACTCACGAGAAGTCCTGTCTCCGAGGCCCTCCCTGGAGTGACAGAAGCAGTAGCCAGTTTCTGAGGAAGAGGAGACTCTCGGGTGGTGCCGCCTGCAAGCTAGGCACGGACTGCAGTGATGCATCTTTTTGCAGTGGTCTGGCTCTCCTGTGCTTCTGCAAGTAATCCCAATAGACTCAATGGTTCACCAGGCTGGAAGCGGCCGCAGGCATTACTTTGACATGCCGTTCCCACCTCTATCTGGGGAAACCAAAATAGTCTTCCCAAGAAAAGTCATGCCCGCGGGTGGGTCCGAGAACTCCCAGAATGAATAGCAGTTGTGGAATGAGAGAGATCGAGTATCAGAGAATCTTGGTCTCCCAGAACATGAGTTAACATGGCTTAAAGGCTAGAAGAGAGCTATTTCTATTGGGCCCCAGTGGCTGGTGGGGTATACGCCAGGAATCCATCCTATTCCTAGAAAGGAAGAAGAGCTGGCTTCTCTGTCTCAGAACCATAAAGTCACCTGTGCTGGCTAGTATTATGCCAACTTGGCACATGCTAGAGTCATTGGAGAGGAGGGGACCTCAATTGAGAAATTGCCCCATAAGAACGGGCTGTAGGCAAGCCTGTAGGGTATTTTCTTAATTGGTGATTGATGGGGATGGGCCCAGCCTATTGTGGGTGGGGCCACCCAGGCTGGTGGATCTGGATGCTGTAAGAAAGCAGGATGAGCAAGCCATGGAGAGCAAGCCAGTAGGCAGCACCCCTCCATGACTTCTGCATCAGCTTCTGCTTCCAGGTTCCTACACCGTTTGAGTTCCTGCCCTCACTGCCTTCAAAGATGAACAGTGATGTGGGAAGGTAAGTGAAATCAACCCTCTCCTCCCCAGCTTGTTTGGGCCATAATGTTGCTTCACAGCAACAAAAACCCTAAAACACAACCCATCACTCAAACCTCAGCTCAGGTGGGCTCTGGGTTTAAGGAAGGCCAAGGGCATCTTCTTGGCAGGTGAACTGTGCTGTCACATGGGGTCCTGTAGGAGCGGGCCTGAAGTCAGGTCCATACTCTACTGCAGTCTTCAAAGTTATGAAAAATTTTAAGACAAGAAGGCGTGCGTATTCTTTGGAGCTGTCACCAACAAATGTTCCAGCACATCTCCAACAGAAGTCCCTCCGGTGCCAAACCACGGGAGCCCCCACCAAGTGCCAAAGGCTTGCCTACACTCAGAGCGGTGGTGGCCTCCTCTGGGGCTTGCAGGGTGGAGATGACTCCAGTTAAAGAGGGACTTAGGCACTTTGTGACAAGCAAGTGTCTCCTGAGTGGCTCATGCCCCTCGGCTAACCGGCTGAGCAGCCTCTCTGCTGCGGGTCAGTTCAGGGGACTCCCAGAGCGTGGGGTGTCTCCTGCCGTGGAGGCTTGGAAGGAGGGCTAGGTACCCTCGAGCAGCTGTTAGTCTCACAACTGTCCCACCTGTGCGAACTGCTCAGCCAGTCCAGCCGGGGAACTCGGCACTCTCCGCATCCTTCCAGGGCCCACCTTTCCCCGCTGGTGAGCGAGGCTCTGCCGGCTCAGCACTCTGCTGCCCCCGCCTGGCTGTCTTCAGAGCCAACCTGACCCCCAGCTGTAGTTTGCGTTCTGTGAAAGTATTTTATCAAATGGCTGCTTTTTCAGTCCAAACACTGACCTGCACCAATGTCAGTTAGAACACGTACAAACCAACCCCATTAGTCACAGGAGTTTTATAAGTAGGGGCGGAAAGACATAGAGGAGTGAAAATATTATGAAGGACCATCCTAAAATACATTCGGTGTACGCCAAAGAAGTCAGAGGTTTGTGGTGGCTCTGGGGCCGTGTGACACCTGGCCCATGGTTTAGAAACCTCTGGAGAGTGTGATGTGACACCCACAAGCCACCCTGACAGAGCTCTTTCCACAGGCTCTGTGGGCTCCTGGAGCCGTAGCTATCACCTGTGTGGTTTGGGCACCCAGCCCCTTCTCCATGTCACAACATAGGGCCAGGTCTTCAGCAAGGGTGTACTTGAGGGGTACAGGTATTCCTAGGTACCCGAGGGGGACTGGTTCCAGGGCTCTAAGGTCTATAAGGGCTCAAGCCCTTTGTATAAGACAAGGTTGCATGTCCATAGCATCTATGTACATTCTTTAAGACATATCTGGATGACTAGGTGTATCTATGCTCCGTGTACATATTGAGTGAAGATGTGCATATATGTATTTTGGTGGGACTAGGGCTTGAACCCAGGTCTTTCCACATCCTAAGTCACTGAGCTACACTCTAAGCCCTATATACCACACAGACCGTGTTACTCTGTATTGGTTAGGCGATAGCAATATGAAAAAGTCGATTTAAATCCGTGGATTGAAATCTGAGCCTGTAAAGGGCTCATGACACATTAGTGTGCTTCCTTGTGGATCAAGAAATAGGTTTTTTTTTTCCAGAGCTGTGGGGCTGCCTGGGCCCTAGGCCAGTCCTAGGACCCAAACATTGAAAGCACCTGCCCCCGGGTCCTGCCTGGCACCTGGACTTTTGCACTGATGGCTGTTTGTCTAGCCAGAATGAGATGAGATGGGCCAGAGCAGGGAGATGTAGGTACAGACTGTTTATTGTGAGAACATTCACTGCTTGCCTACTGGTGGGTGACTTGGTCCAGGGACTTTAAGATGGGGTCGATGAGCAGGAGTCCTAGGACTGAGAACCCTTTTGCCCCTGGCTGCTTTCACACCTCCAACATCATCCTCAGCCCTATCTCCCCTTGTCTCTCTGGGCTGCCTATGAGTACCAGTCTTCCCTCTTCACTGAAATGACTCCCAACACCCAGCATAATAAAGTATTGCTGGTAGCTGGGCTCAGCGGCCAGGCCTGCTTTTCCAGGATCAAAGTCTTATCGACAGCCGTTAATCACATGAAAGCAGATATTCCCAAGGCATTAGGCCCACCAGATGCTGTGCGGTTGCCTGGGCCATTAGGAAGATTATGCTTGGACCCAGCCAGCACCCGGCACCCATGGTCTGGGGATGTGGGACTGAGCTCTTGATCTTTAAGCAGGGGAACCAGCTTCCTCCCTGCCCTCTCTCTGTAATAGCCCCGAGATTTCTCTGCTAAAGGATCGCACCTCCCCAAGAAGATGTAAAGATCCCTTCCCATGGCCTCTGCCCACCTCAGAGTGTATCCTTCTAGCTTGATGCCCAGCCACACTGGCAGCCTGGTAAAGCAGGAGCTCTACCTCCCCCCCCCCATACTGGAGGTTCTGCCAGGCCCAAAGCAAGTGAGTAGCCCTGTAGATGCCAGAGTAGGAAAGGCTGAGCCCAAACCAGGAGCAGGTATTCAGCTGGGTACCAGGGCTGAGGGGAAGAGGAAGGACCTTGCAGGCCAACAGTCACAGTACATGTCCCTCTGCACAGTGGGCTGGCCACTTCAGCAGATTTATCCGGGGCACACCACTGCCCAGCCTAAAGTGACCTCATGGCAGAGGCTCACTGTTTAAGCTCTCCAATTCCAGTTCTCGTCTGTATATGGCCAGGTGTGGTCCATTTCTCTCAGTGACTACCCAAAATGTCCTACTGTTGGACTATAGAGGGTATTGGCCGTCAACAAAAGGAGGGCCCCTTAGTAGTTCCAGCGGGCAACCATCCTTTTGCTAGTAACCATGACAACTAATAGTAAAAAGCACATTCGTTTCAGAGGGCTCAGGACATGTCAGACCCTATAGAAATACACATGTGGAGACCGGAGAGTGCCCTTCCTCATGGGGACCTCTCGGGTCTGGGAAATAATCATGGGAATGGCTGATTCAGAGTCAAATGGCCTGAGGAATGAGCTTAGTGGACAGTGGCTGGCCAGGATGAGGCTGCCAGGGAGAAGGGCCAGCTGGTACTTTGGCCCCTCTCAGGCCAGCTAGTAAGCAGCTGGAGGTCCGTGTGGCTGGAATGCTGAAGGAGTGTGGCCAGGAAAGGCTGTGTTGGCCTAGTAGGGCAGGGGTAAGCCTATGCGTGTTCACTGAGTCCCTCATTTCTCACCCCCAATGTCTCCCAAACGGCTCTGGCTGCTTCTAAGAATCTTAAATTAGATCTTCTAAAGCACAGAGAAGAAGCAGCGGAGACGGTTCAGTGAGCAAGGAGCCTGCCACACAAGCATGGGGACCTGATTTTGGACGCTAAGAACCCATGTCAAACCTCGTGCATGGTGATGTGACTCTAATTTCAGTGCTTCTGCAGAGAGAGGGGAAGTGGAGACGGGAGAATCTCTAGAAGCTCGCAGGCCAGCTAGCCTGACACACAATATCCAGCAGCAAACAACACAAGACCCCGCCTTAAACCCAGTGAGGAGGTGAGGATTGGCACTTTAGCTGATCTCTGACCTCCACATGGGCACTATGGCTCAAGTACATACACACGCACGCACGCACGCACGCACGCACGTACGCATGCACGCACCTGCAGAATAAGCCCTATCCTATTTTCACAGGCCTTTGCCCACACCCTCTTTTCTGTCTTTATTCAAGAGCTGTGTGTAAGCCTGGGGTAGAAAAAAGATCTTGGAGATGTCACAGCTCTCTGGGTTTTCTCTTGTGTATACAGTGGGTGGTCCTGTCATTAAACATCTGTCCCAGTTGCTTGCGTTAATCTGCCTTTTGTTGCAGGGAGTGTCAGCATGGAGAATGCAAGAAAAAAAAAAGGACTCTCCTCCCCCCAGTCCTATGTTAAAAACACTGCCAAGACCCCTGGATGTGTGTGCGATGTCCCCCTACCCCCGCCCCACAGTAGCATACGCTCCCTAGAGCAGACAACTCTGCAGGTAATACACCACCGAAGCTAACGTGGGCTTCTTGGGAGAAAGAAGAAAGCTCGAAGGCATAAAGACAGACCCCTTCCTGAACCTCAAAGCGTCAGGTTGTGTACAATAGAGATACAATTTTTATTTGTCAGTTTAAGAATCAAAACACAAGGCTGGAGAGAGGGCTCAGCGGGTAGAGTTCTTGGCATGTAAACACGAGACCCTGAGTTCATATTCCAGAGCCCACATTTTAAAAGCTGGCTGGGGCAGCATGTGTTTGTAGTCCCCGCATCCCTACAGTGAGATGGGAGGTGGAGACAGGTGAATTTCTGGAAGCCAGAGAGCCAGAGAGCCTGCCGGTCATACACGATGTAGAAGGTGTGGAGCGACATCTAGGGCTGTCCTCTGACTTTCACACACACTGCCTGCATTCGTACATGGGGAGATGTAATACATGTATATGCCATACAAACAACACACACACACACACACACACACACACACACACACACACACACACACGCACGCGCACACACACAGAACCTGTTGGATCCAAGGACATATATGAATGAAATAACAGAAATGCAAGCCAGGGAGGTTGAAGAATTGAGACGTGTTTAGCTCTGTATTAGCCAAGACCAAGATGCACTGCCAATAAAACCCTAGTGTATACACTATCAGGCTGGTGGGGAGGGGTGTGGCCGCGAGGGAGGGGCTCTGCTTCCTTGGCATGGGTGGTGAGGTGGGAAGAGCAGCCAGAGCTCCCTGGTGTCCCCAAGACATCCCACATGACTGTGTCTCCCAGCAGCTTCTGCTGTGCTGGGCTTCTGCAAACAGGAACTTTTGCCTCTGGCCTGAAATACACATCGCAGGCTGTTTACAGCCTCTGGTGCTCATGGGGGCATTTCTTCCAGCTGCCATGCACAGCTTCCGCCTGAACCATCATCTCACAGCTCAAGTCTAGCTGCTTCTGAAGATGACCGTAATAATGCCAGTTCCACTTGCTCAAAAGTTAGATCCCAAGTTGCTCTTTCCCTGCAAACTTCCTTTACTCTAGTGTCAATGATCTTATCGAAGTTCAAAGCCAGCTGGAAACGAAGGCTGCATCATGGCCCGGAGATCCAGCAGGTACCGGGACACCTCCCTTCACACAGCCCTCCCACTCATCTCTATTCCTCCTCTGCCCCAAGTCTCCTCAAACTCTGGTCATGCACTGGCTCTTCCCTTCCGCCAGATGCTCTTCTTGTGGGTGTCTGCACGGCTCCCTTCTTCATCCTTCAGGCATTTGCTCAGTGTGCCCCCTCCCCGGATGTCCAGGCCCCTGCTGACTCTTCTGGGAAGGCCACCCCTGGAGGGCATGCTGCTGTTTTCTGGCTTGACATTCGAGACTCCCAGTTCCAGGGAGGCTGCTGGACACACAGCAATGCTGGCGTGTGCTTGTGAGAGAAAGGAGGCGTGCATTTATTAAAGACCAGCCTTTGTCCAAACACCACAATGGGTTTGCAGAGAAAATTAACCAAGAGCGAGTCACAAACAACTCCTTCACTACAATCAGTTTTTGTGCTGGTTTTGGGTTTTGCTTTTCAGTTGGTGTTGTGAACATTAAATCTATACTTGTTACAAGGGTAGTCTGGTGGTGTAAGGCAGGTGGAAACTGAAGACATCCTCAGTGAAGGACACAGGAAAATCCACCTCATTTTATTGATGAGGAAATTAGGCCCAGAGAGACTGAATAACTTTGCTGTAATCACACAGCGAAACCCTAAAGCAGGAGTCCCGCAGGCCAGGGTAGTCAGAGCCTTGATGCGAAAGCTCTATATGTGGAATGCCATGGCAACCTAGTTTCACCCAGAGCCACATCTCGGCTCTGTGTGGGAGGGACCCGTGGGGGATGTGAGCAGGTGCGAGACCCCACAGAGGCTGGGAAGTCCTGGCTAGGAGCCAACCCTGGAACTGCTCTGCCCATTTCCAAATCCCAGAGGCAAGGGGTGGGGGAAGACAGGGCGGAGGCGAAGCCTGGGGGGAAGCCCCTGCCAGCCGGCCGTGGCCCACTCTGGAGGACAGGCAGGGTTGCCAGGAGTGTGGGGTGCAGTTGCAGAGTTCAGAGGCTCTGCTATGTACCAGTACATCTACGACCATGCAGGGGTGGGGAGTGGACACCTGCCGGCTTTAAGGTGGGGTAAGAGAAAGGGGGGGGGGTTAGAGGTCCTTGACAGCCAACAAAGTCATCCTGATCTCTCAAGTGCCACCTCTGGCTCTGCCCCACCCAGGAAATGGCATCATGGCTCAGAGAAGGATGCATGCGTGTTCTCCGCCTCAACACACTGGGCGTACTGCTTTGATGAAAGCCAGGGCCGTCCTGCCCTCCCGAATCTAGGGGCCTCTGAGCAGAATGCGCTGCAGCAGGGATGGGCCCTGGGCTTCAGAACCCCGCCTCCCCCCGCCTTCTGTCAATGTTGTTGCTTCTGAAATCTGAACATTTTCTTTTTAGGGAATGTCACTATTTCGTAGTAACTTCAGGTGACGACATCTTTTTCTTCTGTCTTTCAGGAACACTTTGGTGTGTCTTCAAGGCAAGTGTTTCTCAACTTTTGGGTTGCGACCCCAGATATTTTACATTACAATTCATAACAGTAGCAAACTTACAGTTATGAAGTAGCCATGAAGTGATTTTATGGTTGGGGGTCACCACACCATGAGGAATTGTATGTACTAAAGGGTCACAGCGTTAGGAAGGCTGAGAACCACTGTTCGAGGCGGTGCTGGGTAGTGGGAGGGGCAGGCCTGTTCTGTGCTGTGTGGTACTGGAGCTCACACCTCAGTTTATTCTCAAGAGCCAACTCTCTCGTCCTCTGCACCCTAACAGGATGCTTCCTAGCCTGGGCTCCAAAAACGGTCATGTGGCCCTCGCAAGGAAAGGATTTCTTTAGGGAACTCTGCTGAAATGCAGGTTTCACGCCTCAAGACTTATCAGAGCCTTCAGAGTCCTGATGTGTACTGGAGGGCTCTCACAGTGTGCTGACTCCATTGGTCTGAAGCTGGAATAGTGTTCCCGGGGTGCACTGGACTTTAGGCTGGGTTGGGGTTTCTGTGAGGTGCTGAACAGGGAATACCTCGGTTAGTTATGACTAGTCCCAAGTCATCTGCAGCTTTTCCTTAAGGCTTAGACCCTCCCCGTCATGTCTCAGGCCAACAAATCTTCCAAATGTTTCCTGGTCTCCTTGGCCAGGATCCTCCCCAGAAGGACAGGGCTGTCACCGAGGGTCCCCATCCAAGGCTCTTCTCCTGTGCGTTTCTCCTACAACCTGTAGGGAAGTGCCTTAGTGTCACACAGCCCCTCCTGCGACATGTACTCTTTAGAGGTACCCTTTGGAGGTCTCCAGGCTCTCGTGGGAAATTCAGTAAGTGTTATGACCCAGGCCATGGACACCCCTCAGCCCTGGCCTGCACCATGGTGCTCCCAACTGCCACACCTGCTCATCCTGATGCCAGTGCCCTACCTGGGCCCTGTCCCCACCCGGTCCTGATGGATGCTTCCACTGTCTCTGACATCTTGCACAGGACAGAACTACACATTAACATGAAAGCCTACTGGGATCCCCCAGATTCCAGTCACCCCTCTGAGAAGTGAGGTGACCTAGAGGGAGTCGGGTCTTGTCCCCCTGCTTGGTTACTAAGGTGAATGATTGTTCTTGGTTCCTTGAGTCAAAGTGTGGCTGCCACTTAAGCTGCTACAAAGGGCAAGGGGATACAGCGGACAGTGGGGTACAGAGGGCTGTGGGGTACAGAGGGTGGTGGGGTACAGAGGATGGTGGGGTACAGAGGGCGGTGGGGTACAGAGGGCAGCGGGGTACAGAGGATTTTTGGGTACAGAGGATTTTTGGGTACAGAGGGCTGTGGGGTACAGAAGGTGGCGGGGTACAGAGGGTGGCGGGGTACAGAGGGTGGTGGGGTACAGAGGGCGGCGGGGTACAGAGGGCGGTGGGGTACAGAGGGCGGCGGGGTACAGAGGGCGGCAGGGTACAGAGGGCGGCGAGGTACAGAGGGCGGTGGGGTACAGAGGATTTTTGGGGTACAGGAGGTTAGGGCAAGTTGGCCAGTCCCCTGTGTGCAGCTTTTGGACTGAGGGAGTGAAGGAGATGCAGAGCCAGTGATGTGGAATTGTTTCTCTGAGGCCGGTGGCAGGCAGAGCGCCCCGAGGGCTTCCGTGCCACACCTGGGCTTATTTGAAAAGGATGAAAACACTTCTCAATTGTGAAGGCAACGCTTTGATTTTAAAATCATAAAACAGGTGAGCTGACAGCTGAGCTCTGTTTAAAAAAAAAAAAAGGAAGGAGGTCAGGAAACAGAATTTACATGCAGCACATGAAGAAAGATTATAGACAGAGCTAACCACCTCTTTCCTGAAGAAACACATCTTTTTTTTTTTTTTTTAAATCTCCTTGTGTATTTTGGAGTTTCTATGAGAGGCTTATTGTTTCAGTAACGTAAGTTCCAGGATTTATCCATTTGATACTAGTGACTTGGCTTGCTCATTTTAAGTGCTATGTAGCATTCCACTCTTCAGAGCAGCAGATGCCCCAGCTCACCCTGGCCAATGAGCTCCCGGGTTCCTGGTTTGCTGCAGCATGAGACGCTGATCTGAACATTTTAGTATATTTCCTTGAGTACCCATGCTGGAATTTTCTAAGGGAATCGAAGGTGCAGTTGCCAGGCTGTGCTACCATTTAATTTGTTCAAGACCTTGATCTTCAACTCCAAACTTCATCTGTACTGTTTAGCCAAGTAAAATCTAGACAGGGCATCCATGTCCCACTTGGCCACCTGGAGGCTTTTCCTGCAGAAGGCTGGCTGTGGAAGGCTGAGCCTCCCGGACTAGAGGCAGCTGGCCTTCCTTCACTGATTCAGGTCCACCGGGTGGTTAACATCTTGAGGGGTGGGGCGGGGCTTAAGAGCAAAGGAGATGCTGCCTAGCAGGAAGAGCTGACCAGCCAAGTCAAAGGCCAAACATGCCCTTTTACAACAGTGGACCAGGCATGATGACCCTCGGAAGGGCACCAAGTCCCCAAGGACAAAGAGGCCCAAGTATCCACGAAAAGAGAGGAAACCACACTTTGCACCCGTGGAACTCGTTCCTCAGTATCCCCTTAACTTCCCTAAAAGTCCTACATACTGGTGGGCATGCTGGCTCACCCCTGTAATCCAAGCACTGGGGAGACTGAGGCAGGAGGATTGCTTTGAGTTCAAGACCAGCCTGGACTACACCATGAAACAAAGAACAGTCTGAAGAGCCATCCTTCATTTTCCCTTCAGGGCCCTCATTCTTGGCCTGAGGACTGTCATGAACAGGCCTGGGCACATGAGCACTGAGCCTTTAACTAGGTCGGGTTCTGGCAGGGAGGGTCTGGAGAGTTTGGATTTGGAGGTTGGGGAGGGAGTACAGGGGGATGGAACCCAGGGTCTCTCACATGCAATTCACTACTGGGCCACACTGCCGGCCCATGCAAGAGGTTACCATACATTGTCCTGGGATGAGGTCACCTTGGAAGGGGAGGTGCATCCTCATATATATATATATATATATATATATATATATATATATATAACATCTTGGCCACAGTCTCCCCCTACACCCTCCCCTGCCAGTACCTCCCCCCACCCCATTTGTCCCCTCCCACCCTGCAATCCCCTCCTCTTCTGTCCCTATCGAGGAAACGGCAGATCTCCCATGAGTTATCAATAAAACATGGCATATCAAGTTGTGGTAAGACTAAGAACCTCCCCGCGTATTAAGTCTGGGCAAGGCAACCCAGTATGAGAGCATCCTCTTCTTAAGTGTGAAGTAAAATTGAGTGTGTAGGAGTCGGGGGTGGGGAGAAGGAGGGAGAAGGAGGGCGGGAGAGAGGGAGGGCAAGGAAGAGGGAAAGGGAAAAGGAAAGACCACGCTCAAAGTGTTTCCTCTCTCTGCTGAGTTTACCCACACCCAGACTCGGCCCGATTCACTGGGCTAAGCACCAGGCAGAGAGCAATCAGAGACTGGAATTCCAGAACAGCACAGCCTGCTTCCTGTCAGCGCTTATCAGCTAGTGTGAGCAGCTGTGTTCTGGGGAGGAGGACCTTGCGGCTCCATGTGGGTGCAGCCACACAGCTAGCGGCATGTGGATGTCGCGTTCCTGCCAAGGGTGGTGGTAGATTTGTGAATGTTAATTTACAAGACACCGTGGGTGTGCAGGCTCTGGATTAAGAATGCTGACTCTCACATGCCTGTGAAGACAGAGAGATGTACTGGCCCCCACCCACCAAGGAACCCTGAGGGGTGGATCTTCTCTGTTCTTGAAACTGGGAAAAAGCCTTAAATATATATTTTTTTAAAGTTTCCCATTTTTTCTGTGTGTGTTTTCGGGATCCCGGGACATCGGACACTGGGAAATCCTTGGCTCTGGATGCATGCCCAGCTGTTTATGTGCAGGGAGACCACAGCCTGGCCAGCTCCTGAGTGATGACCCAGTGTCCTGCTTGAACAAAAACCTTCCCCAGGGCACTCAGCTGGCTCACACTGCTGCCCTGGTTTCTATTTCGACACTGACCAGGGCACTGGCTGGCACTGTTCAGAAAGAGCCCCTGCAGGGAAGCACCCTTCTGATCACACTCTCTCTCCCTCCTGTCCCTCACCCTCTGTAGAGGAAGTGTCTAAGAAGGAGCAGAGGATCAGCACCACCCCAATACCCGTGGACTCAACAAGCGTTCAGGAGCCTCTGCCTCCTGGCTTGGGCTCTACCTGATCAGCTGGGTAAGAAATGACCAATCCAGGCCACCGAGTGCAAGAAGAGTGTAGGCCTGTTTGAATGAGCATTCATGACATGAGCATGGCCATGTCAAGGACACCAGTGCCTCTGACTCATGGGAACCACAAGGCCTTTCCCTGGTCCAAGTATGGATGTTGATGATGGGGTGACCTTTGGCTAAAAACAGTAGCACAAATAATACAGAGCTTCCTAGTCCCCCACTTTGTGGACACACCCTCAGAGGCTGCTCCTCTGCAGAGACCACCTACTGAGATCAGCTGACCAGCCTCCTTGTCCATACTGTATATGATAAACACAGATTAGCTGACCAGCCTCCTTGTCCATACTGTATATAATAAACACAGATTAGCTGACCAGCCTCCTTGTCCATACTGTATATAATAAACACAGATTAGCTGACCAGCCTCCTTGTCCATGCTGTATATAATAAACACAGATTAACTAACCAGACACACAGAGTACCCAGGCAGCTGGTTTGTCTCCGTCTGAGGGCTTGGCCCACTGGATCCCAGTTTTACAGTTAGTTGTATCTGGCTTTTTTAATCTCCGGTCACTCCCAGTCAGGTTTCCAGTACCCAGTTGCCTGGGCCATGGTAGCCTGGAGCCAAAGGACCCTTCTTGCAGCCTAGGGACACCCACTCCTGGGCTAGTGTTCAGTCATCTTGGACAGAAGACGAGTCAGCCTAACAGACATGGTAGGTGGCTTTTACGGAAGAGGACTTCCACACAGCCAGCTCCGAGGTCACGGAAACCCAGGCCCAGCTCAGGACTCACTCGGGGTCACCCTCCCTCTCCTAGAAGCCTCGCTGCCCCCCTTTCTCTGGTGTACTCCACACCCTGAGGGTGAGGCCCACACTGCGGGCATCCTAGATCCCCCAAGTCTCCTCAGTACTTCTATGACTCTGTGAACAGGACAAAGCAGGGGGCAAGGGGGAAGCACAGGAGCCCTTACATGGTGTCCTGTGGTGTAGACAAAGGATGCCATGGCTCACAGCCATGAGGACACTGCCCAAAGGTATCTGTGCAACATTCTGAGTGAGAGAATGGAGACAGTAGACAAGGGACACAGAGACAGAAATGTGGGGTCACCTCCTAAGAAGGGAGCTTGATGCAGAAGAGAGTATATATACACACAACATACACACAACACACACAACATATACACACACAGAACACACACACACACACCTGGAAGGCAACAGTCCACTGCAGCAACACTCAAACAGAACAGAGACCCATGTCCCTCTACCCCGCTGTCCATCTGCCCTTGGGCCTCAAGCAAAGTTCACTCACCTTCTGGGACCCGGAGGTGGAGCTCTTGAGGGAGCCGCGCTTAAAGGAGCTGCTCATTTTCCTCAGGGACCCCATGGGTTCTTCTGCCTTCCCTGTGAGGCCCAGCCTGCCACAGGGGAGTCCCTGATGGGCCGAGGCAAGAGACACACAGCTCTTTTTACCAGGCTGGGCACTGGGGCTCAGAGTGTGGGGGAGACTGGTGGCTGGGTCAGCCCAGGAGGAGTTGGGCTGTTTCCCACCGGCCTGCTGGACTCCCACCCAGTGCTCAGAGACTAGATGGCTTCTGTAACATCTGTAATCAGCTTTAATCCTCCACCACCCCCACCCCGGCTTGGTTTTTACGCGGCAGATTTAGCAAATGGCGATTGAAAGTAAAATCTACTTTGAGAAAGTGGTGGCTGCAAAGAGGTGGTGGGGCCACACACGACAAAGATTTAGGGATCCAGAGTGGTGAACAGTGAGAACCTCCAGCACCGGTGCCCAGCACCCCTTGTTGGGCTGTGTCTTAATCAGTGTTTCCATTGCAAGGAAAACACATGACCGAAAGCAAGTTGGGGAGGAAAGGGTTTATTTCAGCTTCTTCTTCTTCTTTTTTTTTTTAAAGATTTATTTATTTATTATGTATACAGAGAAGGGCACCACATCTCATTCCAGATGGTTGTGAGCCACCATGTGGTTGCTGGGAATTGAACTCAGGACCTCTGGAAGAGCAGGCAGTGCTCTAAACCTCTGAGCCATCTCCCCAGCCCTTATTTCAGCTTCTAACTCTCAGGTCATAGTCCATCACAGAGGGAAGTCAGGGCAGGTACTCAAGGCAGGAACCTGGAGGCAGGGACTGAAGCAGAAGCCATGGAGGGATGCTGCTTCCTGGCTTGGTTGCTCATGGCTTGCTCATTCTGCTTTCTTATACCCTCCAGGACCACCTGGCCAAGTGTGGCACCACAAACCCTACTGTGGGCTGGGCTTGCCCACATCAATCACTAATCAAGGAAATGCCCTACAGATTTGCTTACAGGAAATCTGATGGAGGCATTTTCTCAACTGAAGTTCCTCTTCCCAAATAACACTTGTGTCAAGTTGACAAAACGTGTAATGAGCACAGACTGTGGCCAGGTTCCCAGGGAGTCCATGTACCAGTAGGGTGAGTGTCTAGGCCCAGAGAGGATAGGTGGAACTCCCTCCTAAATGCCATCAAGTTGCACTTCTCTAACTGGGTAACAAAGCAGTTTCCCTTGTGTGTGTCCTGTGTCCAACCTCAAGTCCATTCCACATGTTCTACTTGGGCCATCACATTTCAGGGGTGTGGCCTTCCCTTCTAAAAGATAGGACAGGACAGGACACAGATCTGCTATGCTTCTGTGTGGGATAGGGGACAAGTGGTGGCACACAGCAGATCCAGAAGTGCCCCCCCAGGTCTATTCTAGCCCACCCATGATCCATTCTTTTGGGGAAGCCTCTCAAGATGGCTTCATTGGGTGTATGTGTCAGCTAATGTACAGAGGAGAAAAACAAGGCACAGAGAACATAGACAAGTAGGCTCACTAGCATAGGCAAGAAGAAAAAGAGGAAGAGGACTAGGAGAAAGGCGGAGGAGAAGGAGAAGGAGAAGAAGAAGGAGATCAGCACACAGTGTAGACAGATAAGGTTGAAGGTAAGTAAAATCTACCCTGTTAGGGCCATGCAGCCCAAGATCCAATCCTCTCCTCCTTGGGTGTGGCTTCTTGTCCCAGGAGGACTGCTTGGCTGTGGAGGTCCAGAGGCTAGAAGTGTGTGTGGAGGTTCAGAAGGTAGGTTCATGGCCTTTGGGAGTCTGGCTTAGAATGCTGGGGAGCTGGTCTCCCCAGCACATCCCTACCAGGCAATGCTGGTTGTCCACTCCCCAACCCGTTCCGCTCTCCACACCCTTCAATCATTCAGTCAATGCCGTTGACTTCTACTACAGCCATTTCAGCAGGAGCTTGGGACACAGTGGTGATGACCAGGTGACAGTTGTTGTTCTCCTGGAACTGATCCTTCCTGGTGAGGGGGTGTCTTAGTTGGGGTTTCTATCGCTGCAATGAAACACCATGACCAAAAAGCAAGTTGGGGAGGAAAGGGTTTATTTGGCTTACACTTCCACATTGCTGTTCCTCAGCAAAGGAAGTCAAGACAGGAACTCAAACAGGGCAGGATCCTGGTGGCAGAAGCTGATGCAGACAGAGGCGGCCATGGAAGGGTTCCACTTACTGGCTTGCTCCCTGTGGCTGGCTCAGCCTACTTTCTTATAGCAACCAGGACCACCAGCTCAGGGATGGCACCCCCCACACACAATGGGCTGGACCTCCCTCATCAATCACTAATTAAGAAAATGCCCTACAGTCAGATCTTATGGAGGCATTTTCTCAGTTGAGGTTCCCTCCTTTCAGATAACTCTAATTTGTGTCAAATTGACCTAAAGCTAGCCAGCACCGGGAAACCAGACCCATCATCGTTAAGCAATAAAACACAGCATGGTGGAGGCTGGTGGGGGATGGGGAGAGAAAGAGAGAGCAGTGATCAGTGACGGATTGGGTGGAGGTGCTTAAGTTTAGAGAGGAAAGTCTCAGAAGACCTTCAAACATCTGGGCAGAAGGTGGGTGTAGGATCACGCCTTGACTAGAGGGTGTGCCTGACACATTCCAGAAAGAGCTGGAAGAGCAGGTAGATGGGAAGGAGTGATACAGGGAGAATGGAAGAGCTTAATTGTGCCCCTAAGCCCTGAAGACTGAGATTTTATTCATTCTGGTTTACAGTCTAAAGGGCCATAGTTTCTGGACTGGACTAGATGGGAGTCAAGTCAGAGGAATGACGGCCTCTGGAACAGAGTGGTGGCTGCAGCCTCGTAAGGTGCTGGCCTGACTTCAGGGAGAGTCTGAAAGTAAAGCCAAGAGGACGTGCTGAAGGGGTGGGTGCCCAGTCTAAGCAGACGATAAATGACAGGAAACTGCAAGGCACTGGGCCAGAGCTGCTGGAAGGATGAGGTCCTTCCGATGAGGTGCAGACTTGCAGACAGAATACAGTGGCGCGGGCCTGCAATCCCAGCACCAAGGATGCTGAGGCAGGGGGCGTGTTCTGAGTTCTGGGCCTTGCCCTTTGCACTGTCTGCTGTACTGACTCCCCACATGTACAGCTCAGAGTGAGGCCAATCCTTACTATTCCCTGATCTATTGCCCACAGCTGGTCTGCCTCCAGGCTCCTCCCCTCAGGGGTGGGTACCCCTTGAGGAAAGGATAAAGTCAGAGGCCTAGGAGACTTTGAGATAGTCATGTGCCCTGGGTCCCCCACCTTTACCCTATCCTGGTCACCTCCAAACTGTCTCCCAGATCTCTCAAAAGTCAACCTATGCCGTACTTACTAAAAGAGATACCATTTCAAACCTACAGGTGTGGACACACCCTTCTTATTCAAAGCCCTTGGCCCTTAGGCTAGCCCACCCCTCAGCACCCCAGAGTACTGCTCCTGCCTCCCTCTTCCTGTGGCACTGCTCTGGACCATGCTCCCTGACCTTCCTCTGAGCTCCTTGGGGCCTCACTGCCTCTCAGCAATACCAAGATACTGCTCATGGCCTGTGGGTGTAAAGTTACACAGTGAATATCCCCCTCTCTCTCCTCTCTCTCTCTCTCCTCCTTCTCTCCCTCTTCCTCTCTCTCTCTGGAGCTCTCCGGGGCCTTCCCTGGATCTGTTGGGCTCACGTCTTAATTCTACCATTTCTTTAATTTTTAGAGGGGGGAGGGGTATGGAAACCTTTGGGGCTTATTTGATGGATGGTGCTGGCACAATCCTAGCATAAAGACCTGACCAGGAGAGGGCACCTTTGGCCAATTTGCTGTGAAGCTGTAACAGAAGTAAAACTCATAGCAACTGCAGGCACAAACCGGACCTCACAGAATTCTAAAGCGTAGGCACCACATGACGAGCAGGCCCTACCTTATTACCAGAATGCAAGTGATCTTCGGTGCAAGAAAACCCATTCATACAGTTGAGCACATTAACAGATTAACAAAGGCATTCTATGATCATCTCTGTGCTACAGAAGCCATATGGCCCATCCCAGGAGGGCCAAAACTCAGAAAAAGAGCAAAAATCTCCATGATTGACAACATATAGCCACCAGTCCATACTAAGTCAGGAACAAATAAAAATGCTCAGCATCCTTAGAATATGGGAAATTCTGTAGCTTGTTAAGTGGAGAAAAACTTGAAGCATTCCTACCAAGATCAGAAATAAGTCAAGATGTCCACTTACTCCATTCCTATTCAATATAGTGCTTGGATTCCTAGCCAGATCAGTAAGACAAGAAGGAAATAAAAGGGAAACAAATAGGAAAGGAAGAACTCAAAGTATTCCTATTTGCAAGTGACATGATTCTATTCAGTGGAGACCCCGAAGATTTCACCAGGAAACTCCTAGAGCTGAGAAATATTTTCAGCAAAGTGGCAGTTTACAAAGTCAGTAGCCTTCCTGTACACCAAAGACAGACTGAGAGAGCAGTCAGGGAAGCAATCCCATTCATAATAACCTCAAAGTGAAAGACCCATGCAATGAAAACTATGTAACACTGATGATAGAAACAGAGAAAGACACCAGGAGATGAAGAGCCTTCCCATGCACATGGATTGGTAGGACTAATATTGTGAAAATGGCCACACTACTGAAGGTAATCTATGGGTTTAATGCAATCTCCATCAAAACGCCAATATAATTCCCTCACAGAAAAAAATATATATAGTCTTAAATTTTACGTGTATCCTTGTAGGATCCTGGACAGACAAAAGAATGCTGAACAATAAGATGTTGCTGGTATTGGAGGCATCACCACTTCTGACTTCAAGGTATACTACAGAGCTATAGTGACAGAGACAGCATGACTCTGATGTGAACCCAGACACAATGACCCAGTAGAAACATCATCCTCTTAACATCTCCAGGACTTTTATCATGATGGCATGGTAACCTTCGTCAAATGCTCTGCAGTATCAAGATGATTGTGTGGTTTCTGTCCTTAAATTTGTCTATATAGTGTGTTATATTTATTGATTTATGTATGTTGAACCAACCTTCCTCTCTGGAGTGAAGCTCATCTGGTCACAATGAATGATCTGTTGAGCTGTTGGTCAGAGGTATCCCAGAGACCCCCAAAACAAGGCAGGCCATTTTTCTTGGTTAGCTACTAAAACCTGATAGTAAGACCCTATTGTTGAAGACACATACACACTTTCATCATCGTGCACGAGGAAATCAGGAAGTCTCCTTTCTGCCATCTACCTTGTCGTAGCACCAGAAGAACTGGGTAAGCTGTTGGGAGACAAAGGTCATAACAGTTTACCCAACTGTGAACCTTACGGACCACAATAATGACTGGAGTGGCAAGAGATGGCCATAGATACAGTAGTGGAAAAAAACGTTTTGGGGGTAACCATCCTAACTATAATTAAGCCTTGCACCACAGGAGGAAATGCATGCTTGGTACTGTAAATCTGGCCATGTAAATCCACGGCTGGGGAGCTCACAGGCCCCAGGGAGGAACATACTACTGTTGTCTTGCTCAGTGAACATGGTATCAAACCGCCTTCTAAATCCCATCTCTTTACCGGTAGATTAGTGCAGCTCTCAGACCTCACCAGAGAAGTTTCTCGGTGCAGGGGATGGCCATGAAGTGGGTGATAGAAACTCACACCTCATCAGAGTGCAGAGATCAAGTGTCAGTGTTCAGCCGCAAATGGAACATCTAGATCACCTCCCCCGCCAGAAGAGGGCATCGAAAAATTTTAAGGAGCCAGAGGTTGGAGGTTGGAGGACTGGAGCAAAACTTCTTCTGGACATGACAGGGCCACTGCACTCATGAACTCACAAGCACTAGCCACTAACTGAGGAGTTATAGGTAGCTGATGGCCCCTGGAAAAGGGACAACCAGTTTTCTGTAAGGGTGTGGTCCCCAGTGCCAGCCATGCCACGTTAACTGTCCCCCACACCCGTGAGTATGTGAGCGGCACAAACTGGATTTGTTGGGTTAATAAAAAACAAAATAAAAGGATACAAAGTTGGGAAAGGGTGAGTAGTGAATCTGGGAGGAGTTAAGGGGAGGAATGTGGGTGAATAGGATTAAAATACATTGCATGGAATTCTCAAAGAATTAACAAAAATATATATTTTTAAAAGTTGATTCAACATCACTTGACTTTGAAGGATTTTTGTGATGCATTGTTATATAGAATAAAGTGCAAAGAGAGGTAGGTTATGTAATACAATGTTGTTTTATAAATGTAGTATGCTTATATCTATCACCTATCAGTCATCTACCTAGTGACTATGTACAGATGATACACAGTGAGTCTGCCTTAATTCTAGTTCTATCATTTAACAGTAGATGTGTGTACTGAGTACAGATATATGGAAAATGTATGGACAAGTAGTTCTTGCCCCAGGAGCAATCATTTCTGACCTGAGTGTCTGTGTCTTTGATATTTACTTATGCATCCTACATAATATGCTTTCAGTTTTTTGTTTTTTTTTTATTTTGGACATTAGCTTGGGTTAATATAGATGTTGAACACCATTGCTCTCCACCTCCTCCCTATCCATATTTCCGCACCTTTCTTATGGGTGATAACCTAATTCTGAAGTGGAGTTAATTTAATGTATTCATGACTTTGATTTTAAAATTACTTATGTATAACTCATGTAATATTTCTATAATTCTCTTCCAGCCTTTTTAATGGAAGTTGATACGTGCTGCATTTTCTTTTCTTAAATTATATTTTGAGTGTTTTAATTTGTAACATTACTGAGCCCTACATCTAAACCTGCAATGTTACTCTCAATATTGTCAAGTTGGTGACATATGTCCTCCATTTTCTTCAGGGTTATTCTGTATGGTTAATCCAGTGCTTGCTACACAATTGTAGTATTGGGATTTGTCTGACCATCTTTATGGGGTTTCCTGACACCTGGCCTGGATCCCACAAGTTCTTATTTCTTGATATGCTTGATTATTTGATAATAGTGTTTTAAACAATAAGATATATTTTTAATTGTGTGTAGATATGACTTTTGTGGGTATGCGCACATGAGTCTAGGTGCCCAAAGAGTTCAGAAGAGGGCACTGGATCCCCAGAACTGGAGTTGCAGATGGTTGTGGGCTGACATGTAGGTCCTGGGAACTGCATCTGGGTCCTGTGGAAAAGTTCTCTTAGCCAATCTCTCTGGCCACTGGTAGCAGTTTTTGGTAAAGGAAGTCTAGGGAGTACATTTTCAAGACACTGAACATCTGAAAGTGTCTCCATTCAAATTTTGTATCTGATTACATCTAGTTGGCTGGGGTGTAAAACCTTAGCCAGAAGTTAGTTTCCAGTTTAGCATTAATGAGCATTGAGAAGTGCCATCATTCACAACTTTCAGGGGACAGGGCCTTATTATTCAACCCAAGCTGGTCTGGAAGTCATTACGTTGCTCAACCTGGCTTTGGACTTATGATCCTTTGCTTGTGAGTGCTTGGATTCCAGGCATATGGCACCATGTCTGGCTGATTCACAATCTTTTGGATGTGATTTTTTTCCTCTTTGGGGATTATAATTCTCTCTCTCTCTCTCTCTCTCTCTCTCTCTCTCTCTCTCTCTCTCTCTCTCTCTCCAAATTTTGAATAGTATGTGGTTTGTCTCTTTAAAAAGTCTGTTATTATGCTGTGTACTTCATGGGCCCCTAGCTCTGTGTGCGTCTCTTGTGCTGCCTAGCAGTTCGCTGATCTCTTTGTTCTCTAGGGCTAATGCCTCTGTTATCCATTTGCTATCATTTTAGTGAGGTTTTTGAGAGGGAGCAGAGGTTAATGCATATTTTCAATCTACTATGTTTAACCAGAAGTCCATAATAGATTTTAAAAGATTAGTGCTTGATGGAGGTGCGGAGTGCAAGGGAGAAGTTCAAAAGAAAAATGAATGCGTTTTTAAAAGGCGTTTAAATTTTTATAATGCTTGTGTGATACGGCCCCATCACCATATGTGTGTGCGCGCGCACGCGCACACACACACACACACACACACACACACGTGTGCATGCACTGTAAGATGTAGACAAAAATGGCCCTCCATTGCTAATGCTGGCTCTCTTGGGGTAGCCAGATTTTATAGATCTCTATCTGTATCTATATATAATTACATGTATTAAGCGTTTTTCTTTCATTTGCTTGCTGTTTTGTGAGAAGGGGTGGGGACTATAATCCCCTTTCTCAGCACCCTTCCTGCCCACCCCGGAGTTCGCCTGCAGATATTTCCAGATGCGCTGAAGTTCTGCCTCCTGAGTCAACTCTGACAAGCCCAGCTTTTATTTAGCTTCCTTCCTTCCGGGGCGCTGCTGAAGAGCCCCTGAAGAACAAAGAAACCCATGCTCCAAGATGCCTGGCTGCCTTCACCCAGCAGACAGGAGACTGTGCTCCTGCTTGAATGGGAGTTTAGCTTGCTCTTTAAAAAGAAAAGGAAAGTTCTCTCTAGCCAGACAGCAAAGTGCATGGTGTGTTTGTTATTTTTATTCTGCCTGAAGCTAGAGGTACTCACTGTGAAAGAATCAGGCCAGAGGATGACAGAAAGGCTGGACGCAGGCCTTGGCCCGTGGGACTGGCACTCCAGCATGGATGAAGAAACTGATGCCCAGGGGAGGGCTCTGTCTGGCCTGGTCAGATAATTTGTTCACTGCTTTACCCAGGGAGGGCTCTATGAAGAACCCCCAGGGCTGTATGGCTGGGGGCTGGGGGGAGGGGCAGGATTCTGCACCAGTATTTGCCGCTCATGGGTCTGACCCTCTTGTTTCTTCTGATTTTTGGACCTCAAGAACTTAAACGCAGAGATCTAAACCTAACCCGCTGTCTTAGTTGCTTCCTTAGAAAGACTCCCAACAGACTTAGCAGGATGAATCACGAGGGCTATGGAGAATGTCAAAAGAGAAGGGCCAGTTGTCAAGATGTTACGTGTTGTGTGGGTCAGTTGAAAAAAAAAGTCACTCAAAGACGAAATTTTAAGGCCTGTGTGGCACCAGGAAGGTCCAGCCTCTGATGAACCGATCCCCGAACAACTGTACAAAGGTGTATTTATTGATTGTCACACAAAGTTGTGTTTGGGTAAAGTATTTCCTCATACCAAGGTCCCTCCCTAATCTAATCTATATGTCTCTCTAAAGGAAAGCATCGCTTGCCCTCATGACTTTAGTCCTTTACTGTACCATTTGCAGTACACAATACTCCAAGAGCCTCACGTGTGCCAGAGGTGTCTTGGGACCAAAGTCATGGGATGGCTGCAATGTCCCTTCATAAAAACATTTCTACAAATCACGGAAAACAATCACTGTCTTCTACAAAGATTCTTCATTGTTTACCACAATGATTCTTCGAGGCCAAAGTACTTCCAGAAAACAACGATTCATTCTCATGTCTGCCCCAGATAGAGTGGCTCTACTAAATTTGCTACAACAGCCAACTCTGTCTAGTGGAATCACAGCAGAGGCGCTTGTCCCTATGCACTATAAAAACAGGTCAGCCGGACTTTGTAGAGCCAGGGGCATGAGGAGCTGGACAGGGTCAGTGGTCCTTGTGGGACGGCTGCAGGGCAAAGGACAGTCTGAGCTAGTGATTGGAACCCCTCTCAGAGCTGGACTAGGACAGACAGATAGACAGACAGGACAAGGCTGCAGACACCAACCAGTTGCATGACATTCCTGGGGTGCCAGGTGGGCCATGCTTGGAGCCTAGCAGGCGTCCATGACTGCAGTGTCTTGATCATTTGGCTCACAGGTGTGGTGGGGTTCTCCAGTGTCCAGGTTACAGTTTTCATCCCTGACAGCACTAATGCAAGGAGAAATACTGTGATCTCCGTGTGTGCTCTTACCAAAGTGGCTATAGGTAAAATTCTATAAGGCCAGGAATTTTTCTCAAAATAATACTGAAGGGAGAAAGTAGAGGAGGCAGGGACAAGCCTGAGAGTATCCAGATGGCTACCAGGATGTGATATCCAGGTGTGCTGAGCAAGATGAAGGGGGAATTGCAAAGCTGTTTTCCTTAATCTGTCCTAATTGTGATGTTTTAATTAATCCAAAAGTCCAGTTGTTCAAGACTTAACACACATACTGATGTAACTCTATTTACTTGAGACTTTTATTTTAGCCTACAGCTATGGAGTGCAGTGCTCCTTGGGTTCTGATGGTTTTCATCCCAGTGGGCCATCATAGACTGAAAATACCCTAAGTAGGAAACAACATTTTAAGCTACCTAACATCAAAGCTCAGCAACAGGACACTCCAGAGCTCTGGTTGTTTCCTCTGTCACATGGCTGACTGTGGTCACTGCACCTGCCCAGAACTGGAGAAAGAACTGTGCTGAATCTCTCCAAGCCTGAGAAAGACCAAAATTCACAAGCACAATTTCCACTGCCACAAATCACTTTCATATTATAAACCGAACGGTTTTGACTACCCCGCTGAGTCCAAGGAGAGCTGAACCTGCAGTGGGTTCCGAAGGCCCCATTGCAACGCTTCACCAGCCCACCTACCGTTCTTTGATGAACACACTGTTGTTACGGAATATTTGTTTACACCGTGAAGATGTGTCTTTGCCAAGATGCCTTCTGATTTAATAAAGAGATGAATGACCAATAGCTAGGCAGGAAGAGGTTAGGCAGGACTTCTGGAGACAGAGAGGACTCCGGGAAGAAGAAAGGCGGAGTTGCCAGTGAGACAAGGAGAGGAAACAGGAGGTGCAAGATAGAAGACAAGTTACGGGAGAGCAGGCCCTGCACCTCACATGGGCAGCACAATAGACCCAACCTCATTGGCAGAGGTGTGGGTGAGCCATCCCTGAAGTTGTGAGCAAGGGAGAGCTGTCCCCATCACTCATCTGTCACGTGGAGGCACCGGCAGGAAAGAGATGCCCTCCCCCTCTCCCACTCATCAACACCTGAGGCAGGTGGGACAGCTGACCCTGAGGTCAGAAGGGTGGATGAGCTGCCCCTGCCCTCCACCAGCTGCAACACTCGCAAGAGCAGGCCTTGCCCTGCGAGTGGGTAGCACAATAGAGCCAATCCTACTGGCAGAGGTGTGGGTGAGCCAGCCCAGAAGTTATTAGCATGGAAGAGCTATCCCCATTACTCAGCTGTCATGGGCAGGAGAGAGAAGCCCCCTCACCCACCTATCAATGCCTGAGGCAGGTGGGAGAGCTGGCCTTGAGCTACCCCTGCCCCTCATCTGCTGGAGCACTTGGGAGAGTGACCCCTATGCCATGCTTGGGCAGCACAGTAGAGCTGGCCCTGAGGGTGTAGGTGTGGGAGATCTGACCCTGAGGACATGAAAGCAGGAGAACTGACCCCACCCCTTGCTCATTGCTGCAAGGGGTGAACTCACCTGGACAATGCAGGAGAGCTCCCCCTGGTGGTGAGGACAAGGGAGAGCTGGCAGGCTGACCAACCCTGCAACTACCCAGGCCCAGAACAGGATTACGTGTTGGCCTACCTCAACATCCACCCCATCTGTGATATGCTGGAGCATGTGACCCAAAGCTGCAGGATCTCCACAACACAGGGCAAACAGCAGGATAGCCAAGAGGAGCTCCAGTGAGGGCCCAGCATTGATAGTGTAACAGAAAGCAGAGGCCTCGAACCAGACCAATAACAACCAAAGGTGTTGACTGTGTGACCCACTGTGTTACATTCCACATGATAAGATTTTCTTCTTTTTTTCACTCTTCTTTTTTTCTCTTAAATTTTATTGGGGAGAGGAGCTGCAAGGGCAGAGATACAGGGATGGTAACTGAATGGGATCGAGATGCATGATGTAAAAGACCCAACAATAATAAAAAAGAAAATTTAAAAGATACATTAAAAATAAAACAGGTAACTGCACAATTATTAAAAAAAAGATGGAAGAGAGGTAATGCCACATGGCAGAATGTAGGTTAATATAAATGGGCTAATTTAAGTTGTAAGAGCTAGTTAGGAATAAGCCTAAGCTGAGGCCAAGCATTCATAATTAATAAAAGTGCCTGTGTCATTATTTATAAGCTGGTGGCAAAAAGAAAAAAGTCTGTCTACATATTTCCTGTGTCCTCCAGCTTTAAGCATGGAGGTTTTTCTTCCTTCTCTCATCTGACTCAACCGGTGACCCCATCCCAGCCTTTCCAGACCACCGTGGCCTCTCCTGTCCCAGAGAAGACTATTTATTCCCTGGCTGCTTCCCCTAATCTGATGAAAGACACTGGAGTCTCCTGGCAGACTTCTCACATCAGCTCCAGGAACCTGTGGCTTGAGCTGTAGAACATAGAGTTGGGGGACAGGGAGACTGTCTTTAAAAGAATGAGTTCTAAGGAGCGCCACTTTCAACTTAGAAGCCACTGGTTCAGTTTCATTCTGAAAAACAAGCCCTGCCACTGAGGATCTTCACTCCTGCTAGAGGGAAGTCTGTAATTACCAGGAAGAATAGAATACTGCTCTGCCTGAGGCACCTGCCAAACACAGCCATGCCTCAAAATCCATGGGACTGGCTCTGGCCTCTTGCTCGGATACCAGAATCTGTGGATGCTCAGGTCCTCTGTGTCAGCGGCTCTCAACCTGTGGGTCCAACCCCTTTGGGAGTGGTACATTGGATAACCTGCATATCAGATATTTACATTACCATTCATAACAGTAGCAAAATTACAGATATGGAGTAGCCATGAAATAATTGTATGGTTGAGGGTCACCACAACATTAGGAGCTGTACTACAGGGTGGCAGCATTAGGAAGGTGGAGAACCACTGCTCTATGGGAAGTGGTTTCTGCATCTCTCCCATGCACACACATCCTGTCCTATTAAATCTTTAAATCTCTCAACAACTTCAGATGGAGGGCAGTGTAAGAGCTATGCCCACCGTTGCTAGTCTATGTCATTAGGGAATTATGGCAATGAGAGAAAACAGTCCAGATTTTTTGTTTCTCACGTATTTTCAGTCTGCAGCAGGTGAATTCATGGATGCAGTACAGGTGCTTTGGAAGCCTGGCTGTGCGTGGCCATGGCTGCCTGGCACTCTGGGTTGGGAAGACACTGAAACAACTGTGGTCACTGTGGCCTGAGGTGGCCTGGGCTGCGTGTCTGCTCTCAGGGCCTATCTCTCTCCTTCCTCCTCCTCAATCTTAGTGCCCTGCTACCTGCCCCTTAAAACTGTACAGTTAGACCCTCGTATTCACAGGCTGTGCTCATGATGAGTCAATGACTAACAAATTGAAAACATTTTTAAAAAATGTTATCTGAGTCGGGCAGTGATGATGCATGCCTTTAATCCTAGCACTCCAGAGGCAGAGGCAGGTGGATCTCTGTGAGTCTGAGGCCAGCCTGGTCTACAGAGTAAGTTCCAGGAGAGCCAGGGCTGTTACACAGAGAAACCCTGTCTCAAAAAAACAAAAACAAAACAAAACAAAATTTTATCTGCATCAAACATGGAGGGTTTTTCTTGTTATTCTTTATGTATTATATATAGTATGGTGATTATTTACACAGTTTGTATCGCATTATGTATTACAAGTGGATTAAAGATGGTTTAAAGTAGTTAGGAAGACCACACACATTAGATGCAAATGTTATGTTACTTTGTATGAGGAATGTGAGCATCCATAGGTTCTGGGACCAACCCTCCATAGCTGGTACGAATTTCCATAGCTTCCTAAATAAGGAGTGACTGTATTATCTTGTCAGGATTCAGAAAACCTCTACTGATTTGGGGCCCAGGAGCAAAGTCACAAAGCAGTAGCACTGGCTGGGAGAGTTTGGCAGGAGAGTGCTTCATAGGTGGGAACAGGTTAATTCTAGAGGCAGATAAGCCTGGAGCCTCCTGCAAAAATAAACCACAAGAAAGCTCATGACATTAAATGTACTACCATAAAGCTCTGGGCCCCACGTAGTGGGAAGAATTAAGTTCACACTAAGCCCAAATGTTATTGCTCTTGTCCATTCCCCAGGCTTAAGCTCCCTGCACTTTGGAGGGTACTAAATCGGGATTAAAGGCAAGCCTGTCCACCAGGCAAAGCTGAGCCCCTACATGAAAGCTGGAGCACACCTGTGTTAGTTATCCAGCAGGGCTAGGGGTGGAGGTGGGTGCGGGTTCTTATCTCTGAGGCACATCTGGCTGTCCACCTGCCCCCCCATCTCCCCCACCCTCTGTGTCACAGGACAAGACACAGGTGGCCAAGCTCAGAGAGCCTGCATGCTCTGCTAGTCAAGGACTGAGCCAGCACAAGTCCCTTCATGGGAAGCTATGACCTTTGTGCAGTTTTGTTTTTCATAACTACCAGAGACCCTGGTTTGGGTAAGTGCTCCTAATGTGTGCAGAAGTCACCTATAAACTATAGAACATTCCATCATTTACGTTGGTCCTGGTTTGATCTCCACTGCTGGGACAAATACCATGACCAAAAGCAACTTAGAAAAGGGGTTATTTCAGTCTAGAGAATTCATAACTGAGGGAAGTTGGAGCAGGAACCTACAGAAGAAATAATGGAGGGATGCTCTTTGATGGTTTGCTTGATCGCTTATGCTGAGCTAGTTTTCTTAGACAGCCCCAAACCATCTGCCTAAGGAATGATGCTGCCCACTGTGGGATGGGCCCTCCTCTGTCAATTAACCATCAGGATAACCCCCACAGACATGCCCTAGGCCAATCTGATCTAGGCAATTGAATTACTTAACCAAGGCTGTCCTCTATCTGAGTGGTGTCAACTTAACAAAGCTAACTAAGACAAAGGCCTAAAGAATGCTGAGACCCTGCGCCTCACTTGGGCATCACAACAGAGGCAATTCTGTTGTCAAAGGTGTGGGGGAGCCGGTCCTATAGTTGTGAGCATGGAAGAGCTGTCCCCATTACTCAGCTGTCATGTGGTAGCATGATGAGCAGGGGAGAGATTCTCCCCACACACACACCCATCAATGCTGGAGGCAGGTGGAGGAGCTGGCCTTGAGGTCATAAGAGCTGGAGAGCTACCCCTGCCCCTCATCAGCTACAGCACTTGGGAGAGTGACCCCTATGCCATGCCTGAGCAGCACAGTAGAGCTGGCCCTGAGGACATGAAAGCAGGAGAACTGACCCCAACCCTTGCTCATTGCTGCAAGGGGTGAACACACCTGGACAATGCAGGAGAGCTCCCCCTGGTGGTGAGGACAAGGGAGAGCTGGCAGGCTGACCAACCCTGCAACTACCCAGGCCCAGAACAGGATTACGTGTTGACCCACCCCAACATCCACCCCATCTGTGATCTGCTGGAGCATGTGAAGGGACTGGTTCTGCAGACCCAAAGCTGCAGGATTTCCATGACACAGGGCAACAGCAAGATAACCAATGACTCTTTGCAATGAACACTTGCAAGTAAAGATATATGGATAAAAGTGTGTCACATTACAGCTTCCATGACAAGATTGATTTTCTTCCCTTCTCTCTTTTGTTTTTTCTCTTAAATTTTATTTCATTTTGGCAGGGAGGTAGCAAAGAATAAGCCTAAGCTATAGGCCAACCTTTCATAATTAATAAGAAATCTCCATGTCATTATTTGGGAGCTGGCTGGTGGGACAGAAAAAGACTTGTTACACTCCCACAGTCTGGGGCTTAAACAACAGAACTTACTTGCAGTCCTGGTTGCTGGAATTCCAAGATCCACGAGTCTGCAGGGCTGGTTTCTCCTGAGGTGTCTATCCCGGCTTGCAGATGGCTGTCCTCTCCTTGTGTCTTGACACAGTCTTCCTCTGCAAGTGTCTTTGTCTTAATAATGCCTTTGTCTTCTTCTAAGGAAATATTGGATCAGTGTCCCAGGTCTCATTTTAGTGTGGTCACCTCTTTTAAGGCCATGTCTCCAAATGGAGCCGCTAGGAGGTTTGGGGCTTCAACACAGGGATTAGGGGGATTTACCCCTAAGGGAGGTCCCTTCCCAACTTCAGTCTCTCTGCATATAACCCCTGGGGCACATGCCCTAAGGAACCCCCAGCCAAGTTCTTCATGTTGCCCATTAGCTGCACTGCTCTCTTGAGTGCACGAAGGGACCTGTGGCAGGACCATGTTTTCAAAGCTCAGGAGTCTTTGGTCCAGTCCTGGGCTTTAGGGCACACAGAACCAGTATTGGCCTAACCACCATCGAGCGAATGAGTTAGTGAGTGGCATTCAGAACACTGCTTTCCTAGAAGCCCGAGCTGGCCTGGTGAGGGGAAGAGTCTGCAGGGGGAAGGAGTACACTGTGGTTTGGTTGCTGCTACAACAAAGCCCCTCTGAGACCTGGCTTTGGCTCCTGATGTCTGGCCTCTTTCTAGTAACGTGGTGTTTTAGTTGTTACCCTCATCCTGGTCCTTGTCTTTGTCCTCCTCCTCTTTTCTTGTTCTTGTTCTCATTCTCCTTTTCTTCTCCTTCTCCTCCTCCTTCTTGTTATTTATTTTTATTGTGTGTGTGTGTGGGGGGGGGTATTTTGCCTGTGTGTATGTCTGTGCGCCATGTGCATGCAGTGCCTATGGAGGCCAGAAGGGGGCATTGGATTTTTGGAACTGGAGTTTCAGGTAAGTATTAGCTTCCACATGGGTGCTGGACATTGAACTCAGATCCTCTGGAAGAGCAACCAATGCCCTTAATGCCTGTGCCATCTCTCCAGTCCAACATCTTACTCCTGAGATCAGTTTCCCAGGGCCTTTGAGGATGCAGGAGCTTTGGCCTGATTTCCTGTTGCTGAGTGCTCTGGACTGTCCTTTCTCACTCCTCTTTTTCATGGATCACTTTCACTGTGTGTGTCGGCACATCACCTTACTCCTACCCAAAGATGGGCGGGAAGGAAACCTTCTTCAGTCTGGGCCCTAGCAAGGACTGCCACTGATCACACACCTCTTACGTTTCTGGTGCACACAGAAGGAAAGACCCAGGATTCGCCAAGCACAAAGCTTGTACCATCTGGAAGACCCTTCTAAAGAAAGCAAATATCACTGGGGTAAAACACCATGACCAAGGCCACTAATAAGAGAAAATGTTTAATTGGGCTTACATAGGTGTGATGGCTGATTATGGTTGTCAACTTGACTATATCTAGAAGCAATTAAATCCCAAGCAGATGGGCACACCTGCAAGGGATTTTCTTGATTGGATCATTTGAAGTGGGAAGTCTGACTCTGTAGCACGAATTATAAGTGGTCTTTTAATACAAAACTTGGAGCCAGATATTGGGGTAAATGCCGACAGATAGGAGAAACAAGGGAACAAGCCACTGCCACGTCTCACCTCGCCAGCTCCACGAATCCTCTGACTAAATGTCTCTGAGTCCTCGGCCGAAAGGAGTCCAGGCAAAAAAGCTCTAGCTGAAAAGGCTTCAGTTCCTGTCTCCTCACGCCTCATATACCTTTCTCCACTCAGCCACATCACTTCCTTCCTAGTGCTGGGATTAAAGGCGTGTGCTTCCCAAATACTGGTACCAAAGGCATGAGGTCCCAAGTGCTGGAATTAAAGGTGTGTGCCACCACTGCCCGGCTCTCTTTCTCTCCTAGACTGAGCCAATCCCATGTGGTCCAGAATGGCTTTGAACTCACAGAGATCCAGACAGATCTCTGCCTTCCGAGTGCTAGGATTAAAGGTGTGTGCTACTACTGCCTGGCCTCTATGTTTGATCTAGTGGCTTGTTCTGATCTCTGATCTTCAGGCAAATCTTATTAGGGTACACAATATGTCACCACATCACTCTAAATCTGAGCCCCACTTTCTGGCGGCAGCCCACATAAAAACACGTAGGAGAAGGCAGCTTTTGCTTTTTGCATGCTTGCCCTCACTCTCAATGGCAAGTTCATCTATCCTGCCACTAAGACACTCTTGTTGGTATTAGAACCTACTTCTTTTGGAATCCAGGCTAGACTGAAGACCCCCTGAGACATCCAGCCTTGTAGATTGAACAATTACTTCATTCTTGGCCTTTCCCGTGAGAGACAGACATTGTTGGACTAGCCACAGCCTGTCAGCAACTCTAACAAATCTCTTTTTAATGAGTATTCATTCTATCAGTTCTGTTTCCTTAGGGAACCCTGACTAATACTGAGGGTTAGAGTTCATGATGATGGGGAAAAGGCGTGGCAGCAGGAACAGCTGAGAGCTCACATCTCACACCATAACCAGGAGGCAGAGAGCGCAGAAAGCTTTTGAAACCTGAAAGACTGCCCCCCATGACATACCTCCTCCAAAGCCACACCTCCTCATCCTTCCCAAACAGTTCCACCAGCTGGAGAGAGACCAAGTTTTCAAATATATGAGTCTATGGGGGCCACTCTCATTCACACCACCACACCAACTTACAGATGCCTCATTACGTACACGGCCTAGGCAGAGGACACACATGGAGAGGCCCTGTCTGAGCTTCCCTTGCTCTGTGTGCTCATAGGAGTCAGGGCTGCAGAGGCCCCTGGCCATACACACATACTGCACCAATTTCATTTTCTTATATTTGGTTCTGGTGTGTGTGTGTGTGTGTGTTGGCTAGAGAATAAGCTCTGGTTTTATCCTCAGAAATACTGCCCATCTCTTTTGAAACAGGGTCTGTCGTGGCCTAGAGCTCTAGCTGGGCTGGATGGCTGGCCAGAGAGCCTTACAGACCCCATTGCTGGATTATAAGAACAGCCCACCATATCCAACTTCAAAAATGTTCTTTAAAAAGTTGAGAATTTGATACATGTATATGTGTTTTGATCAGATCCACCACACTCCCTTCCCTCCAACTTCTCTCACACCCCTTCATCACTTTCCTCTCCCAACCTCATGGACCCTCTTTTAAACCCACTGAATCCAGATTAGGGCAGCTGTCTACACTCATCAGAGAAGCTTCTTCTTATGGTTGATGGCAGTTACTATGTCTGCCATTTGTATGTGGGTCCCGGAGATTAACTAGGTCCTCATGTTCATGAAGCAAGCACTTTACTGAGTGAGCTGTTTCCTAGCGCCCCACCCCCACCTCACCCCCCAACCCCCCACCCCCACCCCCAGTTTTGTTTTCTGCAAGCAGTAACCACCACTCACTCCCACCACTGAAGCAGTACTGAGTGTCTGTCGTTTGCTGACATACAATGTATATTGTGAAGTGGGCAGAGGCCCCTGGAAGGCCATGTAGGAAAGGAGAAGTGCTGGGTCACCCTGTTGCGCAGTGACACTTGCGGTAACCAAGGGCTGGCTGCTCTGTCATCTATCTGCGTTGGCTCCTTTGAAAGGCTCGCATAGTTAAAATGAAACCACGCTTTTGTGCACAGATCTACAACCCGCCCACCTTTGGCTGTGACAGAATCTAGCCATTGTTCTCTCTCCATTAAGAAGAGAGCCAGTGGGCGCGCTCATGCTGAAGGCACGACGTCATTCAGATGCACTCCTGAAAACCCTGGATGCTGACACACGGCTCACCGCCCTTCGTCAGATTGAAAGTGAAATTGCAGCGGGTTCTGAAGACGAGCATTTCAGAGCAGAGATGACTGCAGCACATCGCTTCATTCAGAGCACTGGAGAGCTCCCGAGCCTCCAAGGCTCAGCTACAGAAATGTCAGGACATGTTTGAAGCACCAAACCCCTGAGAGAGCGGGAGAGGACCCAGACCATAGGCAGGGCCGTGACTTGGGAGGCCCAGACAGTTGTTGTCTTCTGTGAATGTCCACAGAGGCCTCTGAACCCCTGCCCAGGGACAGTGAGGGACACCCGTGTCCCACAATCTGTACCCCGCTGTTTCCATATCCCATACTTTCTAGCCCCTGCACCCCATCATCTATACACTACCTGACCAAAGGCCTGCACCCCACATCTGCACTGCTTACATCAAACACCTACACTCTACAACCGGCACCCTACTGTCTATACCAACTGCCTGCACCCCACCCTACTGTCTATACCCCAACCCTGCGCTAATCCTGTGTAAACCTGTCTGTGCTTCCCGCACCCTGATGTCCTCACCATCCTGCTCAATGAAGGCCGGTTCTAACAGGATTCTACCAACCCTCAGAATTAGTGCGGCCTCCTAAAGAGCAGGTCAGCCACCCCCAAGGTGGTCAGTCTTTAATCTTCAAGCCTCCGTCTCGATCTCCTGGGACATGCCCTCCTCTAAGATGGGCCGCCATCTCAGTAGTACGCACGTGATCTCCAGAAGATCTTATTAGCGCTCCATTTCTTAGCAACACTGCTGTCCCCAGACCATGCATTGTTCTGTTTTGTTTTTTTAGACAAGGTTCCTTATGTAGCCATGGCTGGCATGACACTAGCTGTGCAGATTAAGCTGGCCTCAAACCCGTGGAGGTCCTCCTGCCTCTCGCTTCCAAGTGCAGGAAATTAAAGGCATGTGCCAGCATGCCCAGACTGAACCATGAGCCACCGTGCCCAGCCTGAACCATGAGCCACCGTGCCCAGCCTGAACCATGAGCCACCGTGCCCAGCCTGAACCATGAGCCACCATGCCCAGCCTGAACCCTGCTTTGGCTAGCAGGAGCCTGAACAGCTGTGCCCATGAAGAGGCAGGACTGAGTCACTGCGTGTGCTCCAGGGCTGCTGTCAAGGTCAGCTGCAGGAACTCTTCAGCTTGTCTCTTGCCGTAGCCCCCGGAGCTTTCCTTCAGGGAAGCATTTCCATTTGGCTACGCATTGTGCCCTGGGAAAATGTGTCCTTCTTGGCCAATGAAAAGTAAAATTTGCCAGATGTGTGTGTGTGTGTGGGGGGGGGTCTTCTGGGAGGATGCTCTTCTTCCTCTCTGCTGCTTCCTTCATCTCCCCTCTCTGCCTAAGCACACCCTGGGTTCTGCAGGTGGGGGTGCTGCTTTTCAAGTGTGAGGACAAAAATCATTCACTAGACAGAGAACTATAGGAGCTTAAGTCCTGAGGGTGTCGCAGACCTTGGGAAGGGAGGGAGGGAGGAAGACAGGCAGGCAGGCAGACCTCACTTGGCTACTTGACTGTTTTGCAGGTTTCTTCACACTCCATCAGGAGAGATTTTAATCAAGGATCCCCACTTGGGAGTTTCTTGGCCCATTAAAGGGAAATGTCTCAGAAGAGACCACTCTAATAGGATGCAGGGTGCATTGGAAGCACGCACCATTGACTGCCAATGAGCCTGAGTCTTCGCACTCAGCGATGCTGATCGAACTTCATTTGGGACTTAATGAAAACAGGGATTACTTGAGAGGAACGAAATGCACTCCGTGGATTACAACTGAGAGACTTAAGCAGCACATTTGGAAAAAATAAATTAAAAAAAAAAAAGAAGAAGGGCAGGTCCTACTGAGTCTGGTGCCTCCCAAGTAGGACCCAGTCCACCAGGAAAACAGGGGTGCTTCCCTTCCTTTCGGGGCTCCAGGATGCCCAGACCTTCCCACAACTCTGGGAAGGACACAGGCATCGTGATGGAATTGTCTTCTTTACTATATTCATAAGAAAGAGTTGTTCTACTGCGTCTTGATCATAACTAAACGTGACTTTCTGTTTACATTAGACACTTTAGACTTGTCCTTCCCCTTCTCCCCGAGAAGTCCAATTAGACATCCTGGGAACAACAAAGACAACAAAAGAAGAACTCAGAAAGGTATTCAGTGAAAGCAAACTGGTTAGGGCCCCCCATCAGAAGACCTCGGCCCAGGGCTTCCTGAGGTCAGTATAAGGTGGTGGGGGCAGACCCCCCCCTCCAGCTGATGCCTGAGTTCCACCCCTATTATGGTTAGGGTTTTCAATGTCTCTCGCAGACCCAAGGTTTGAACACGTGTTCCTGAACTGCTGGTGCCATTTGGGGAGTCTGTGGAAACATGAAAAGGGATAATGTAGCTGATAGAAGTAGGTTATTGGGGGGTGGGCCTTTCCGGGTTGTACCCAACCTGGGTCCTCCCTGGATTTCTGCCTCTTGGTCTGTTGAGATGAGAACAGGCTCCCCCACAGAGTCCTCCTGCCACCAACTGAAATATCATCATCCCCTCCCCTGGGAGATGACTGAAGTCCTCCGGAACTGCAGGCCCACACAGACCTTTCCTCCTGAAATTTTCCTTTCCGGTGTTGTCATAGCAACAACTTTCATTGTTTAAATCTAAATGTCCCCCTCTGCAGTCCATCATTGGGCTGTGACTGTTTAGTCCCACACGTGTGGCACTGCTGGGAAGGCCGTGGGGCCTTGGGAGGCAGGGCTGGCCTGGTGGACGTCATTCTCTAGGGGTGGGTCTTTGAAGGCGATACCAGCTTCCGGCTCTGAACTGCTCTCCCTGCTGCCTTTTGAAGACGGACACGCCAGCCACCATGGGTGAATTCTCCTCCTCCTCTTCCCCACTATGACAAACTGAAACACCTCTGAGACCACGCACCGAAATAATCGTTTCCGCCCTGAAGCTATTTCCACGAGATATTTCATCGCAGTGGTAAGAATAGTAAGTAATACAGAAAATTGGTTCCCAGTGAGGTGGGGCATCGCTATGATTTCCTTAGCCCTTTTAGAGCTTTTGGAGCTGGTTTATGGAGGGAATGTAATATGGAGGTTTATGGAGGGAATGTAAAGGGTTTGGAGATGTGGACTAGGAGGCTCTAGAATGTTATAAACAGAGCTTAATGGAAAATGCGGGGGGGGGGGATTCAGAAGATCAGAACGCTGATAGAAGTGCAAGCCATAAAGATTGCTCCTAAGGCTTTGAGTGGGGGCAAGAATTCTGTCAGGAAACAGACAAGGGGCCATTTGTGTTACATTCTGCAGATGAAAACGTCTGGCTGTTTGCCCCAGAAAATCTGAGTGAAGCTCACTTAAAAAGCAATGGATTAATTTATTTGGCAAAAGAACTTTCAAGACATTGTATCGGGGCTGTGGTGTTGTTATTGCACATTGCTTTTAGTCAGATTCACAGTGAGAATCCGGCAGGAGCAGGCTGGAGACCAGAACAGAAAGATAGGCGTAAGTTAGTGAAGGAAGGCGCATAAGCACATTTACAACTGGCTCAAGGTGAATGCGGGCGAATCCTCTGCAATTGTTAAAGAGATGAGTGCACTAAACAGAAGCCACATTCTTCGGGCCACCGGGTGTGCAAATGTAAACTCATTTGAGAACATTTCAGTAGAAAGTCTCCAGGATGCCCCGCTGGAAAGCTGCCACATAGGACAGCATCTTTCCCAGCTCACCATGCAAGCACTAGATCCAGTACAACCGAGGTCACAGGAGAGGTGGCACTTCTTGAGTGAGCAGCAGTACCTGGTATCAGCCAAGTAGGATGCAAGAGTTATGGGGTGGTGGGGGTTTGCACCAAGATTCTAGGGAACGGAAAGCCTGTGGGAATGGGCAACATGCAGTCTGGTCAGATCTCCTTCATTTGTCTGAGCTCTTAAGTAAGTGATGGGAAAAGGAGTGAAGATGAAGCCTGAATTTCATTTAAGAGTCTTGGATGTTGGACACGTTAGCAAACTGGGGTGCCTGCTGAGGAAGATCCCCCACTGATGATACCCATCCTGTGAAAGGCTTCCCTTCCCCAGCAGGTCCAAGACCCGTCCCCACTTTCATTACATGGCATGGGAGATACCGTGAAGGGGCAGAGGTGACCTGAATCAACAGGGGATCCCACCACTGCTGTGGGATGTTCTGTATGGCAAATGTGTTGCTCTGATTGGTTAGTAAATAAAACACTGATTGGCCAGTAGTCAGGCAGGAGGAAGTATAGGCGGGACAAGGAGGAGAAGAATTCTGAGAAGTGGAAGGCTGAGTCAGAGACACTGCCAGCCGCCACCATGACAAACAGCATGTGAAGATACTGGTAAGCCACGAGCCATGTGGCAAGGTATAGATTTATAGAAACGGGTTAATTTAAGCTATAAGAACAGTTAGCAAGAAGCCTGCCATGGCCATACAGTTTGTAAGCAATATAAGTCTCTGTGTTTACTTGGTTGGGTCTGAGCGGACTGTGGGACTGGCGGGTGAGAGAGATTTGTCCTGACTGTGGGCCAGGCAGGAAAACTCTAGCTACACACCACATCAAGAGCTCATCCAGGAAACTTCTTTATCCCTCGAAGACTATGGCACCAGACAGTGGACAGCACGATCAAAGACGAATGCAGCCACAAAGCAAGTGCTCGGTCCCTGCACAAGCGCTGAGCCCAGGAAGAACACGGCCTCCTAGGACTGGAGAGCTTCTTCCTTCTAGAAGCAACGGCTGGGGATGAATTAGGTCCTTCTGTCTCTTCAAGCACCACCCAAAGGGACCCACTGGAGACTCAGCCACACGAGAAAAACCAGGCAAACTGAAACAGCACAGCAAAGACTCTGAACATCAGATGTCATGCAACCACAGCCCACAGAGTATATCATACCTGCACTCCTGAACTTAAACACGGTGACTGACTGCTAACGGAAACGGGCTAGGTACGACTGGGCTCTTCTTATGGAAGAGTCAGCATTTCACGCCACAATAGAACGTGACACACAGCATACCAAGAGCCAAGAACACTGACATCTCAAAGAGTAATTGACCCTAACACTGAAAAGAATCTGATCTTGGAATTATTTAAGAGAAACATTTTAAACAAGCATGCTCAAAATGATTCAGTAGTTAATTGCAAACTTCCTTGAAATAAATGGAAAAATAGAAAAACCTCAACAAAGAAACAGAAGTTATGAAAATAACCAAATGCTAATTATAAAACTGAAGATGGCGAGTGGACTGATGAAACATACTCAGTTTGAGCAACCAAGGGGAAAAAGGCCTGGGAAGATGAACAGAGTCTCAGGAACTTGTAGGAATAAAACAAAAGACCCAGCACGGTCTTCTTGGGCGACAGCTGAGCTGGCATGAAGATGGGAGTCCCAGCTCCAGGACCCACATTTAAAAAGCCAGGAGTGGAGATGAGGGCTTGTAGTCCCAGCCCAGCAAGGCAGAGTCAGGAGGGTCCCCGGAGCTCACTAGGCAGCCAGTCTAGACTGTTGGCAAGTTCCAGGCCAGTGAGAGAAAACAAGGGGGATGGTATCTGAGGAATGGCAGCTGAGGCTGACCGCTGGCCTTTGTACACGTGTGTGCACACACATGCATGTGCCACAAAAGAGCAAACAGACACACAGAGTCATAGACAGAGAGAGAGAGAGAGAAAGAGGGAGGGAGGGAGGGAGAGAGAGAAAGAGGGAGGAGGGAGAGAGAGAGAGAGAGAGGGAGAGAGAGAGAGAGAGAGAGAGAAGAGAGAGAGAGAGAGAGAGAGAGAGAGAGAGAGAGAATCCCCATGAAGATTGAAGAGGAACCTGAACTGCAATGAGGCCGACTAGTAAAGGTGCTCTTCCTCAGAGCCAGACTACAAAGCCTGGGAGAATTGGCTGCTTTTGAAATAAGTGCATATCAACAGAAAAGCTATGAGGCATACCAAGAAACAGGAACTATTTGAAGGGACAAATGTCCCTAAAGAAACATTTTTTTTTGTTTGTTTGTTTATTTAACTGTTTGATGATAATTCTTTTTTTTTTTTTAAACAAATCCTGCCTCAAGTTTATTTGTAAAAACAGCATGGGGTCCTGATCATCTGCAAATAGTGTGTAGGTGTGTCACACCAGTCCATCTGTCTGGCAGACAGGAACCTTTTCTATGGGGCCTTCACAGGGGCCTGGGCACCTTTGGGAGCCTGAGCTGGAGCTGAGGCCTCTGCCTTGGTTTGAGCCTTGGGCTTTGGTTGGTAGAGCCTACGACTCTTGGCCATGTAGCTTCTAATCCGCTTCCCGAGCTTGGGGTGAGCGATGAAAGCAAGACGGCTGAGCTTGTGGCTGGGGCCCTTTGGCATCTTGGGCTTCACCGCCTTGGGCTTCACAAAGGCCTTGGTGGCCTCTGCACGAGCGCTCACTGCGTTTGCATTGTTGGCCTGCATCTTCTTCAGGCCTTTCTTGTTGTGCTTCTTGGCAAAGCGCATGTTCCTCAGGAACTTGGGGTCCACCCCCTTAAGAGATTCGTATCTTTGTGACCAGGGTTTCTTGATACCACTTCTGTGCCATTTTTGAGATTGGTTATGTGTGGTGTGGTTCTTGGACTTGGCCATTTCAGAACGGTAACCGGCAGCTCCCAAAGAGCCTGGGACCGAAAGAGAAAGAGAGCTTGATGATAATTCTAAACAAGAGGAACACCCCTCCATTGCTGGTGGGAGTGCAAACTTGTACAGCCACTTTGGAAATCAATATGGCAGTTTTTCAGAAAATTGGGAATCAGTCTACCTCAAGATCCAGCTGTTGGTGTTTGTTTTTGCTCTTTTGGGGGGCCCACCATCCAGTTCCCAAATAAATCACACATGGAGGTTTATTCTTAATTATAAATGCTGGGCCTTAGCTTGGCTTGTTTCTAGCCAGCTTTTCTTAAGTTATCCCACCTACCTTTTGCCTTTGGGCTTTTACCTTTTTCTGTATATATATATATACACAGAAAACATATATATATGTTTTTCGAGACAGGGTTTCTTTGTGTAGCTTTGCGCCTTTCCTGGAACTCACTTGGTAGACCAGGCTGGCCTCAAACTCACAAGATCCACCTCTTGCTCCGAGTGCTGGGATTAAAGGCGTGCACCACCACCCGGCTAATGTGTGTGTGTGTGTGTGTGTGTGTGTATATATATATATATTACTCTTATTCCACGGCTGGCTGTGTAGCTGGGTGGTTGAGTGGCTGGCCCGTGAAGTCCTCCTCCTTCCTCTCTCATTCCTTGATTTTTTTCTTCCTCTCTTTTCTCCCAGATTTCTCCTTCTATTTATTCTCTCTGCCTGCCACCCCTGCCTATCCTTTCTCCTGCCTCACTGCTGGCCATTCAGCTCTTTATTAGACCATCAGGCAAAGCGACATAGCTTCACAGAATTAAACAAATGCAACATAAAAGAATGCAACATATCTTTGCATCATTAAAACAAATATTCCACACCATAAACAAATGTAAAATATCTTAAAATAATATTCTCCAACACTCAGCTGTTTCCAGTTTCTGGTTATTATGAATAGAGCAGCAATGAACATGGCTGAGCAAGTGTCTCTGCAGTAGGATGCAGAGTCTTTTGGATGTATGTCCAAGAGTGGTACAGCTGGATCTTGAGGTAGATCTACTCCCAGCTTCCTGAGGAATAGCCATATTGATTTCTATAGTGGATGTACAAGTTTACACTCTCACCAGCAATGGATGAGTGTTTCCCTTACCCCACATCCTCACCAGCTTGAGCTGTCATTTGTTTTATTGATCTTGGCAATTGTGACTGGTGTAAGATGAAATCTCAAAGTAGTTTTGACTTGCATTTCCCTGATGACTAAGGATGTTGAACATTGTTTCTCAGCCATTTGTGTTTCATCCTTTGAGAACTCTGTTTATATAAGTACTCTGTTTTAAATTTTATTTTATGATCATTGATGTTTTGCCTGCATGTATGTCTCTGTGAAGATGTCAGATTGCCTGGAACTGGAGTTATAGACAGGTGTGAGCTTCCATGTGGGTGCTGGGAATTGAACCTGGGTCCTCTGGGAGGGCAGCCAATGCTCTTAACCATTGAGCCATCTCTCCACTCCCCAAGTACCCTGTTTTTTAAAATTGGTAATTTGTAGGGTTTTTTTTTTTTTGGTTCTTTGTATATTTTAGATATTAGTCATCTATTGGATGTGTAGTTAGTAAAAATCTTTTCCCATTATGTAGCCTGCTGCTTTGTCCAAATGGGTGTCCTTTGCCATTCAGAAGCTTTCCAGTTTCATGAGGTCCCATTTATTGTTGATCTTAGTGCCTGTGCTGTGGTGTTATGTTCAGGAAGTTGACTCCTGTGCCAATGAGTTCAGGATTAGTCCTCACTTTCTCTTCTATCAGATTCAGTGTATCCAGCCTTATGTTGAGGTCCTTGGACCATTTGGAGTTGCGTTTTGTGCAGGGTGATAAGCATGGATCTACTTACATTTTTCTACATGCAGCCATCCAATATGACCAGCATCATTTGCTGAAGATGTTGTCTTTTTTCCACTGTGTGTTTCTGCCTTCTTTATAAAAAAAAATCAGGTGTCCAAAGGTGTGTGGATTTATATTTGAATCAACATGGCTGTTTTTATGTTAAACCATGCTTTTTAATTTTTATTACTGTAGTACAGTTTGAGGTCGGGGATGGTGATACTTCTAGCAGTTCTTTTATTATTCAATTTTCTTTCTTTCTTTCCTTTTTTTTAAAGCTGTCCTCTGTGTGTGTGTGTGTGTGTGTGTGTGTGTGTGTGTGTGTGTGTGTTTTCATATATAGTTGAAAATTGTCCTTTCAATTTCTGTGAAGCATTGTGTTGGAAGTTTGATGGGAATTTTATTGTAGATTACTTTTAGTAGGATGACCATTTTCACAATATTAATCATACGTATCCATGACCATGGGATATTTTCCCATCTTCTGATATCATCTTCAATTTCTTTCTTCAGTGTCCTAAAATTTTTATTATACAGGTCTTTCACTTGCTTGGTTAGAGTTACACCAAGATTTTTTTTTGAGGCTATTGTGACAGGTATTGTTTTCCTGACCTCTTTCTCTGTCTATTTGTCATTTATATATAGGAAGGATACTGATTTTTGTGAGTTAATTTTGTATCCTGATACTTTTTTGAAAGTGTTTATCAGCTGTCAAGTTTCCCAGTGAAGTTTTTAGGGTCATCTGGGTATACTATCACATCATATATACATAAAGGTATTTTGACTTCTCCCCTTCCTATTTGTACCCCTTGATCTCCTTCAGTTGTCTTACTGCTTTAGCTAAGACTTCAAGTACTGTATCAAATAAGTATGGAGAGAGTGGACAGCCTTGTCTTGTTCCTGATTTTAGCGAAAATGCTTTCAGTCTCTCTATGTTTAAAAGGTTGGTGTGAGTTGTGGGATTTCTATAAATCATCTTTGTTATACTGAGGTTTGTCCCTCAGGACTTTTATTATGAAGGGGTGTTGGATTTTGTCAAAGGCCTTTTTTGCGTCTAGCGAGATGATCATGTGGTTCTTGTCTTTCCATCTGTTTAAGTGGTGGATTACTTTTATTGATTTACACATATTGAACCATTCCTGCATCTCTGGGATGAAGCCTACCTGACCACGGCAGATAATCTTTTTAATGTGTTCTTATTTTCAGTTTGCAAGTATTTTATTGAGGATTTTTGCATCTATATTCATAAGGGAAATTGGTCTGTAATTTTCTTTCTTTGTTGGGACTTTGTGTGATTTAGTTAACAGGGTAGTGTGGCTGTGTAAAATGAATATCCAATGATCCTTCTGTTTCTATTTATGGAATAATTTAAGAAGTATTGGTGTCAATTTTTCTTCGAATGTCTGGTAGAATTCTTCACTAAATACATCTGGTCCTGTGATTTTTTTTCTTGGGAGACTTAATTGCTGATTCTATTTTACTATGTGTTTTGGGGTCTGTTTAAGTTGCTTATCTGATTTTAATTTTTCTTTGGTAGGTGGTATATATCGAGAAATGTATCCATTTCTTTTAGGTTTTCCAATTTGGTGGAGTAGAAGTTTTTAATGTCCTTATGATTTTCTGGATTTCCTTGGTTCTTATGTACCACCTTTCATCTCTAATTTTATTAATTTGGATCTTCTCTTTCTGTCTTTTAGCTAATTTGGGTTAGGGTTTATCAATCTTATTGATTTTCTTCAAGAACCAACTCTTCATTTCACTGGATTCTTTGTATTGTTTTTGTGTGTTTCTATTTTATTGATTTCAGCCCAGAGTTTTATTATTTCTTGATGTCTATTCCTTTTGGGTATGATTTCCTCTTTTGTTCTAGAGCTTTAGGGTGTGCTGTTAAGTTGGTAATATGAGATCTCTCTCTCTCTCTCTCTTCTCTCTCTCTCTCTCCTCTCCCTCTCTCTCCCCTCATCCATTCCTCCTCTATTTCTATTCAGAAGAGGGCAGGCCTCTCATGGGTATCAACCATACATGACATATCAAGTTGAAGCCTAGACAAGGTAACCCAGTAGGAAGAAAGGGTCCCAAAAGCTGGCAAAAGAGTCAGAGACAACCCCTGCTCCCACTGTTAGGAGCCCCACAAGAAGATCAAGCTACACAACTGTAACACATATGCAGAGTGTCTCAGGTCAGTCCCATGCAGGCTCCTTGGTTGTCAGTTCAGTCTCTGTGAGCCCTTATGAGACCAGGTTAGTTGATTCTGCGGGTTTTCTTATGGTGCCCTTGACCCCTCTGGTTCCTACAATCCTTCTTCCCCCATCTTCTGCAGGATTCGCTGAGGTCCACTTAATGTTTAGCTGTGGGTCTCTGCATCTGTTTCCATCAGTTGCTGGATGAAGCCTCTCTGATGACAATTGGGCTAGTCACTAATCTATGAGTATAGCATAATATCATTAGGAATCATTTCATTTCATTGATTTTTTCTTTGCCAGTTATGTTTGGTTCTATCCTAGATCTCTGGGCTATCCAGCCTCAGGGTCCTGGCTTTCCAGGCAGTGTCAGGGTGGCTGCCTCTTGTGTCATGGGTCTGTCTCTAGCCAGATCAGTCATTGGTTGGCCACTCCCACAATTTCTGCACCACCTTTACCCCAGCACATCTTATAGGCAGGACAAATTGAAGGCTATGTGGCTGGTGTCCCAACCCCTCCACTGGAAGTCTTGCCTGGTTACAGGAGATGGCCAATTCAGGCTGTGCATCTCCCATTGTTAGGAGTCTTAGGGAGTCTTAGATCTTCATAGATTCCTGGGAATTTCCATTGCACTAGTTTTCTAGCTCTTCCCAGAGATATCCCCCAATCCCAATGGTCTCTCCCAGTACTCTCTCCCTCCATCTTCCCTCAATCTGATCCCTCCTGTTCCCATCCCTCCCCTCCACCCATAATGTCCATTCTATTTCCTCTTCCCAGGGAGATTCATGTTCACCCCCTTGAGCTCTCCTTGTTACTTAGCATCTCTGGGTCTGTGGATTGTAGCACAGTTATCCTTCACTTGACAGCTAATATCCACTTACAAGTGAGAGTGAGTACATATTATATTTGTCTTTCTGGGTCTGGGTTACCTCCTTCAGGATAATCTTTTCTAGTTCTATCCATTCGCCTTCAAATTTCATGATGTCTGTTGCGGTAGCACCCACGCTACCACCACCTGTTCACCATGTCCGAGCAAGGGGCTGTGGATTAAAAAATAGAGACAAGAAACAGCATCGTCATTCACCCCAGCAGAATGCAGAATGCTATTTATTGAAGGAGGGAGGAAACCTTAAATACAGGCTTACAGCACAATGGAGGATCCCTGGAGAGCAGAAGTTTGCTACCCAATGTTCTACATTCTTGCATCTAAGCTGTTTACACCAAATGCAGGCTACACAAACAAAGAACCTCTGGTGAGCAGTCAGTAAGAAGGAAACCAGCTGGCAATCAGCATAAGGAGGACATCTGGTCAAGGTCAGCAAGCAAGGTGGCAGCTACTCAAATTGGGGGGCCAGGGCCCTACAGAAGTCATTGTTTTTAATAACTGGAGTAACACTCCATTGTGTAAATGTAAAATTTCTTTATCCATTCTTCAATTGAGAGACATTCAGGTTGTTTTCAGTTTCTGGATATTATGAATAAAGCTTCTACAAATGTAGTCAAATAACTGTTCTTGTGATGGAGTGTCCTTTGAGTATATGCCCAGGAGTGGTATAGCTGGGTATTGTAGAATATTATTTTGAGGTGTGTTGCTTTTGTTTATGTTGTATTTGTTTAACTCTGTGAAGCTGTGTTACTTTGCCTGTCTAAAACACCTGATGGTCTAATAAAGAGCTGGATGGCCAATAGCCGTGACAACATTTTGGCACCCAACGTGGGGCTAAGGTTAAAAAAAAAGAAACAAACTACAGCTGAGATGTCTATCAACAGATGAATGGATAAAGAAAATGTGTCACATCTACACAATGGAATATTACTCAGCTGTTAAAAAACAAAAACATGAAACCATGAAATTTACAGGTAAATGGTTGGAGAAAAAATAATCATCCTGAGTGAGGTAATCCAGACCCAAAAACACAAATATGGTGTACATTCACAAGTATGTGGTTGTTAGCTATTAAGTCTTTGATAAGCATGCTAGAATCCATATAACCACAGAATTTAGGTATAACGTAAGGGATGAGTGGGGGAGGGATGGATTTCCCTAAGAAGGGGAAATAGAATATATATTTATGGGTGGATGATGGTAGCTGGAATGAGAGGAATAAACAAAGAAGGGGAAGGGAAGTGGGTTGTTTGGGGAGGGAATACACAAGCCACACTTAAAGGTAGGCCCAAATATTCAGATTATACATACATATATTGGGATATACATATATGCACTATATTATGCATCAATAATAACTATTGCTTTTCCAGGTTCTGCAATCATTTGACCAAAATTGTAGAAATGTCCAGCATACTCCATTTTTTAAAAAGTAAAAAACAAAATCCCAGAAAACAGCAAATTTCTGTTACTATTGTGGTAACTGGAACCATTTTTTTTAATTAGCTTCTCAATCATCATCTGGACTCTCACATTTAAAAAATTTTAAATTCAGTTGCATAATTGTATCTCAGTAATTTATTGCTGATGCTGTTCATTCATCAAATTTTATTTTTTATTTTTTTGTTTCTGCCATGTAGCCAAAACTATGCTGAACTCTGGGACTATAACAACAAGCTTCTGTATCAGTGAATGTTTAGGTTATTACTGGTGTATGTATTTCATGGGCAGAATGCACTGAGTATCAACAAGTCTCTGCAGGACACATCTCTGTGTACTTACCTTCTCCTTAAAACTAGTTCTTAGAATTGGCTTGTCAGTGAGTCTTTTTCCGTAGGATTCATATATATTGCCTAATCACTCTATCAAAGGTACAAAATGAAAGAAAATAAACAATGAAAAAGAAAACAGTGGGGCATTATGTCACAAGGGAGTATTGTGGACAATTCACCAATGTGACATCAAAATTCAGCATTTTGTTGTCACAGATCTATGTTGTGTTGGCACAGTGAAATATTCTGATGAAACAGTGGGTCATTGTGAATGTACAATGCAGCACTGTGATGTCATAACATAGAATTTGAACGAGAATGAACATATTGAACATAGAATGAGACAATGGAACATTGTGATGGCATAGGAAATGCATCATTGTGATGATACAATGCAGAACAGTCATCAAAGAATGGTGTATTGTGAAATTGTGGAGCATTGTGATCTGACAGTCCAGCAGTATGGTGACACAGTGGAGTATTATGGTGTCACAAAGTACGTTTGTGATGGACCAATGTGATGACACAGTAGAAGACTGTGATGATACAATGTGGTTTGGGCTGTTGAAATGGAGCTTGTGATTGCACAATGCAACATTGTCATGATCCAATAAAACACTGCAATGTCACAGTTCATTGTGATGTCAAAATGCTGCATTGTGATGGCATAATGGAGCACTCTGATGAAACACTAACCATTGGGATGAAACAATGGCTCCTTATCACGTCACAATGTGTTACTGTAATGTCAATAGTGATGGCACACTGCAGCATGTGCCGACATTGTGGAGCAATATGACAGCACAATGGAGCATTATAAAGTCACAATTCAGCATATCTGTGGCACAATGAAGCACTGTGAGGGCAAAATTAAAGATTGTGATGTCACAGCACAGCATTGTGATGGCACAATGGAGCATTCTGAGTATTGTGATGTGACAATTAAGCATTGTGATGGTACCATAGAGAATTGTAGTGGTAGTATTTAAGATTATGATGTCCCAGTGCAGCACTGTGATGGTAATTAATATTCAGCAATCTAACAGCACAATAGAGTACTGTGATGACACAATATAGCATTGTTATGACACAAGAAAAGCTGTGATGTCACAGTTCAGCATAGTAAAGTCATGATGCTATACTGTGATGACAAATGAATTACTGTGGTGGAAAAATGGAGCATGGCGATGCCGGAGTTCAATATTGTAATGACACAATGCAGAATTGTTATGACACAAGAAGTATTGTGATGTCACTGTTCAGCATAGTAATGCTACATTGTAATGGCACAATGTACTCCTATAGTAGAAAAAAATGGAGCATTGTGATGTCACAGTTCAGTACTGGGACAGCACAATACAGGATTGTCATGAGAGAATGGAGCACTGTACTATCACATGAAGCATGGTGATGTCATAATCCAGCACGATCAGCATCATAATGAAACAATAAAGCATTGGGTCAGCACAATATGGAGTTGTGTTGTCACAGCAGAGCTTGTGACGTTAAAAATAGAGAATTGTGGCATCATGGTGCAGCATTATTATGATACAATAAAGCATTGTGATATCAGTTCAGTATTGCAGTATCGTAATACAGCATTATAATGACGCAGTAGAGCAATGTGATGTCCCAGTGTAGCTTGCTGTGATAAACTAGAGCATTCTGACGGCGCAACGTAGTGTGAGATAATAAAGCATGGTGATGTCATAGTTGAACATTGCAATGGCACAACTGATGACAAAGTATACTGTTTTTTGGCATGATGGAGGACAGTGACATCAAAGTATTTGCTGTGTAACACTGTGATGTGCAAATGGACCACTTGAAACTGTTGTGATATGAAACTGCAGCATCGTGATAGTACTGCGGAGCACTTGGTTGCCAAAATGGAGCGTTGTGATGCCACAATATGTGACTGGGCTAGCTCAATGGAGAACTGTGGTGAAACAATGGACCACTGTGATGTCACAATGTAGATTGTGATGGTAAAATGGGGCCTCGTGAAGACACAATGCAGCCTTATGATGAAACAGGGCAACACTGTGACGCCACAGTTTTGAACTGTGATGACATGATGGAGAACTGTGACGGTACATGGTAGCATTGTGACATTGAGATGTAGCTTGTTGTGGTAAAATGGAGGATTATGGTGGCACGATGCAAAATTATTTGGACACAATGAAGCATTGTGACATCACAATCACCATATATCATCATGGTGACGCTGGGGCACTGTGATAAAACAATGGAGCATGATGATGTCACAGTGTAATACTGTGACATCAAAGTGGACCATTTTTATGACACATGTGATGGCACAATATATTTTGTGGTGATAAAATAGAGCATTGTGATATTACAACGGACCATTATTATTACAAAATGAAGCACTCTGATATCATAGTTCAGCACTGTAATGATATTCCCTATACTATTGTAATGAAACATTGCACAGCAAATCTCACAGAGCACTGAGATTATGATGTCACAAAAATTTAAGATTGTAATGTCACAATAAACCAGTATGAGTACATAATGTCATATTTTGATGTCGCAATTCAGCAATATGATTATACAATGAAGTATTATGTTGACACAATACAGTATTTTCAATAACAATGTAGATTGTGATGCTAAAATGGAACATTTGGTGGCACAATTAAGCATGTGATGTCATAATATAGCCTCTTATGACACAACAAAGTACTATAATGTCACAAAGTATCATTATGATGGTGACGTGATACAGCATTGTAATACCGGTAAAGCATTTGGTGGGAAAATGAAGTATTGTTATGGGAGAACAGAGCACTGCAATAATATAATCTACTATTTTAATGGCACAATAAAGCACTCTGATCCCACAGTGGGGTGTTGTGATGGTGCAAAGCAATCTTCTAAGGATACACTAAAGCATTATGACATCATAATTCAGCATCACAGGGGAAGAATGGAACACTGTGATGCCACATTGTAATAGCACAAAGGAACCCGGTGAGCACACAGTGTAGCATTGTGATGTCACAATCCTCTCTGTGTTTGAGGGATAGAGTTTTATTGTGTTGAGGTATGTTCCCTTTATCCCTAGTTTCTTCAGGATTGTTACCATAAAAAATGTGTTGAATGAACAAGACCTGTGTAAGCTCGAGACAGATAAAAATCCCAGCATAAAGGTATAAAAGTGAACCCCAAATCCCACCACTGGCTGAGGAGCTGTTGGCATTGGATAGCTTTGGGGAGAGGCAGAGCCTATTGATGTGAGCTGGACCACACACCAGTTGGACCATTCTCAAAGACTAGTTGGACAACACAAACTGGACATGATGAAGGGATGAAAAGAAGAAGAAAAGGTGCAGGGATGGGTAAGGAGGGAGGGGTGAGAGGGCAGATTAGGAGGAGTTGGGGAGGAGGGTGAATGTGATCAAAATATATTGTATGAAATTCCAAAGAAATAAATAAAAGTATTTTTAAAGATGTATTAACTTTATCAAATGCCCTTTTTTCATCTGATCATGTAATTTCTGTCTATAACTCTATTGCTGTGGTGGATTACATTTATTAATATTTTTTCAACAAACCTTGTGTCCCTGGTAGGAAGCCAGTTTGGTAGTGGTGTACTATCCATCTTCTTAATATGCCCTTCACTTTGAAGGTATTTTGTTGAGGATTTCTGCGTCCACATTCATCTGCGGTATTCTCTTGATGGCTGTGTCTTTACCCAGCTATGATGTCAGAGTTACACTGCTATTTCTTCTAGATTTTCCAGTTTGTTGTGATGTGAATGTTCATAGTGTTCCCTGGCCTTCTAGATTTCACTGGGATCTATTGTAACAACTCCTTTCTCCATCTCTAATTTTATTAATTTTGAATCTGTCTATCAGTTAGTTTGGCTTGGGATGGCCAGCCTTGACAATCCTTTCAAACAACCAGCTCTTTGTCTGATTAATTCTGTGCTGTTCTCAGTCTCCGTTTTACTAATTTCTGCCCTGCTCATTACTGTTTCTGGCCACCTGCTGCCCTTGGGTTTGCCTCTTCTGGCTTTTCTAGAGCTTTGAGGTACATCACTGGGTTACTGGAGATCTCTGACTTTTTATATGCGTACTTGTAAACATTCCTCTTAAGTCCACCTTGGCTGTGTCTCAGGTTCTGGAAGGTTTGGTTTGGGTCTCATTTTCCTTTGACTACTGGCAGTTTTTAAATTCTCCATCTGATTTCTTTGACCCACTTTTAATTCAGCAGTATGTTGTTCAGTTTCAAGGTGTCTGTGTATTTTCTGAGGTTAGCTGTCAATTTCTAGTTTTATTCCACTGTGGGATGCATTGGGGATTGTTTTCATTTTTGCGTTTCTTAAGTCTTGCCTTGTGGCCTACAATACAGTCAGTTTTAGAGAAGATTTCATGCACTTCTGAGAATAGATGAATTTTTTTTAACTTTAGAATATCTGCTGTAGTCACCATAGTAACAATAAAAAAAAGTCCATAGGATATATATCACCAAAAATGAGAAATGAATCCAAGTGTTGCATCATAAAAGTCAGTTAAATAGGGGGGGGGAAACAATCATGAGAATTCAAGACACCAAAAGAAAGTTTTGATATTCATAAAATAATTTTTTAAGAACACAATAGCATGATCTTCTTTTTCAGAAAGAAATTTAGACATACATGGATTAAACTCCACAACTGAAAGTCATCAATGGGCAGAATGTCTAGAAAAGAAAGAAAAGCGGAGTTGAACTCTATGACCTATGAGAGGCTTGTTTTTATTAAAATCTAAGGAAATAACAGGTTGAGAAGGAGGGTTGTGCAGTGGAGACCAATTAATTCAGAGATTCCCAACTGGTCCAAGTGCTGAGAACCAGTGACTATTGAATTCTCAGTCCAAAACGGGACATTTTAATTAACTTTACTCCCCACAATGGTCAAGAAAGGTGGAGGAGAGAGGGTAGAAAAAACAAAAGAGCCAGCAGATGAGGAAGGAGGCAGTGAGGTTCTGCTTTCAGGACAGGACAGAGCTATTGTACTCATGAACTCAAGGCAGCTGTTGTTCCCCGAAGATCAAGCCGGCAAGCTCCGTTAGCATTCTGAGGGGCAGCAGTAATTGGACTTAGTGGGTTATGGGGTGGTAGACGCGAAGTTGGGAGAGGAACGTGTTGGGAGTATCTGAGGCAGTGGAAGGGAGAAGCTGGTAGTGGATATGATCAAAGCTCGTTGTTTACATGCATGATATTGTTAAAGAGCAAATAAAAGATATTCTGCTTTTTAAAGGAAGGATAGAAAAAGGTGATCCATAGGAACAGTAATTAAAAAGGATCTGCGCTCACCATGCTAGGGAAAAAAAAATTGATCAAACACACACACACACACACACACACACACACACACACACACACCACAAACACTAGGCATAGGAAATTACACATTGATTCAAAAAGATCAGAGACCAGTTGTTAAAAGTCTTACATGCCAGCCTGAGTACCTGATTTGCTTTTTTTTTTTTTTTTTTTAAGGTAAGCATGGTATTACATGTCTGTAATCCCAGTGTTGTGAAGGGGCCAGGCAGATCTCTAAAGTCAATTGGCCAGTCAGCCAATTGATGAGTTTCAGGCTTGTAAAGGTGGAGAGCCATCCAGGAAAAACACTTGGCATCAGCTTCAACATCAGACCTCCACACACATGCACACACACACACACACCTGCAGTCACACCTGCATGCATGTGTTCATAGCACCACAAAGGCATACACACACACACACACACACACCTGCAGTCACACCTGCATGCATGTGTTCATAGCACCACAAAGGCACACACACACACACACACACACACACACACAATTTTCCAAGAAGATGTAAAAATTATGAATATATGGGCACCAAACAGCAGAGCTTCTAGACACCTGAAGAAAATATTGACAGAATTGAAGGGAGAAATAGATAACTCTACAGTAAATGGCAGAGGGTTTTAATATCTACCTTCAGGAACAGAACAACTAGATGAAAATTGATGAAAAATAAGAGAGCAAAATGAATAAAATTCTTCACAATTTTAATCAAGATGAAGGAAAACTACAAAATGTTGTTGAAAGAAATTAAAGATGACACCAAAAAAATGGATTGAAAGAAAATATTTGTTCAAATGTCAGTGCCGTAACTGGAGTGCTGTGGCAGAAGCCCTGGCTCTGGCAGCTCCATCAGTCTAGGCTCAGCCACCAGCAGTGTGCATCAGTTAAGGAGAGGTGTCATGGTGGATGCAGAAAAGGGAGATTTAGATTTAAAGAAGTCTGGGGACCCCAGGTTTGTACCAAGAAGAGCTTCAAGTTTGGAGTTGTGTTTGTTTGCTTTTTAGGGGGTGTTTTTCTGTTTGCTTTCAAGACAGGGTTTCTCTGTGTAGCCCTGGCTGTCCTGGAACTCGCTCCGTAGACCAGGCTGGCCTCAGACTCAGAGATCTGCCTGCCTCTGCCTCCCAAGTGCTGGGATTAAAGGCAGGTGAGCTTCAGTTTTAAACAGAGGAAGCATCTGGCAAGGTGAAGGGGTATATACAAGTAAGCAGACCTGCTTGAAGTGTGACTGTGTTGATCATTGTCTCAACTCCTGACCTACAAAATGGCCTGACACACTGCTCATCTGCCAATCGCATTGAGGCATGGGGAGGGTTAACTCTCCCATCGGGGAATACAGCTGTCTCCATCTCGGGAGACTCTGCCCTGCTTTGGGGGCCTTGCTATTCCAGGAACTCTGGGTGCCTGTGGGGTTAGGACAGTGACCTTTGATCCTTCCACCTCAAAGAAGCATGAGAAAGTCCAGGTAATCCTGGCTTCTGTATGGACATTCCTTGAGTGATTAAAGTGCTTGCAGAGGTGGGGGGGGGGGGGTGACTGAAAGCAAAGGCAACAGGACCAAAGTGAAGGCAAAGACATCAAGCCTTTATCCTCATTCCTCAGTTACCTTGTAGCCCCAGTGAGCAGTCCATGGTGTTTAGAACAAGCCATTCCCAAGAGCCTGTTCAAATATACAAAGTAGTCCATGGATACAATTAATCCTACAGAATCCCAATTATGGTTTCTTCAAAAGTAGAAAAGCTCATCCTAAAATTCACATGGAGTCTCAAAAGGCCCCAAGTAGCCAAAACACTCTTGAAAAAGAAGAAAGCCAGAGAGAGGCCTTGTGCTTCCTGTTTAGAAAGTTCATTACAAAGCTACAGCATTCAAACGGTGTGTCGCTGGTGGAGAGGCAGACACATGGACCACCTGAATAAAATAGAAAGCCCAGAACTCTCCCATATTGAGTCAAATAATTTTCTTTTTAAAATTGGCTTTAGTTTCAGTTCTACCATGGGGCAACATTTCTTTCCAGACAGTAGAGTGTATGAGGAATAGTGTGAAGACTCTTCAATGGGGAAAGATAGGCCTTTAATAAACCATGGCCAGAAAGCTAATAGTCATAAACAGAAAAAAAGAGAAAAGGAGAGAGGCAGGGGAAGGAGGGAGGGAGAGGGAGGGAGGGAGGGAGGGAGGGAGGGAGGGAGGGAGGGAGGAAGGAAGGAAGGAAGGAAGGAAGGAAGGAAGAAAGGAAGGAAGGAAGGAAGGAAGGAAGAAAGGAAGGAAGAAAGAAAGAAAGGTGGAGGGTTTTTTTTTATAGTGAACCTTATAAAATATAGGCCAATGAGCTCGAATGTGTCAGAGGCCAAACTCCAGGGGCTAAAAACATAAATCTCTTAGAAGAGAATGAGGGGAAAGTGTTCCACGAGCTTGGGTTTGACGATAACATTTTGAGCATGACACTAAAAGCAAAGGCAATAACGTAAAACTGAGGCAGTCAGACCACACAGAAACTGAAAGCTCGTGTATCAAAGGATGCGACCAGTGCAATGACGAGGAGACCCACGGAGCCGAGGCCAGGGCGGGATGCGGTGGGGGTTGGGGGTGTTGTCTGCAAGTCACATGGTTGATAAAGGGTTATTATATAAATTTCAGAAAGAATCACTACAACATAGCAACTGAGAAGCAGGGAAAGGACTTGCTTACAAGTCTCACCAAACATACACAAACGGTGACAAGCCCAGGGAAAGCTTGACATCATCGAGCACTTAAAGAACAGTCAGAATCACAGCAAGAGAACACCTCCGACCACTCAATAGGTGCAACAAAATAACTCAGTTCTTCAAAACTCACCAAGACTGCTCTGTGGGGAGACGGCTCCATAGTTAAAATGTCGCTTTTCAAGCACACATACACTTGCACACACATGAACATGTTCCTACACATATACATACATAAAAAAAGGAACTGAAAGATGTATCGTGATCAGCAATCCCACTTCTGGACTAGCGTCTTAGTTTAGAGTGTTTATTGCTATGAAGAGACACCATGACCATGGCAGCTTTGATAAGGAAAACATTTAACTGGGGCTGGTTTACAGCTTCAGAGATTTAGTGCACTGTCGTTACAGTGGGAAGCATGGCGGCGTGCAGGCAGACATGGTGCTAGAGAAGGAGCTGAGAGTCCTATATCCGGATTGACAGGCAGCAGGAAGTGAACTGACTTGAGCGTCTGAGGCCTCAAAGCCTACCCCTAGTGACGCACTTCCTTCAACAAAGCCATGTTGACTCCAACAAGGCCATAACTCCTAATAATGCCACTCCTATGGGCCTCTGGGGGACATTTTTAGTCAAACCACAACATGGTACTTCTAGAGACCGAAAGCAGGATCTTGAGTAACTGTTTTTATACCTGTGCTCACAACAGTGTTACCCACAATAACTCAAATGAGGAAGAAACACAAGTGTCCATTGGTGGATAGCCCCATTAAAAAACTGTGGTATAGTCATACAGTGGAATGTTATTTAACCCTAAACAGGAAAGAAATTCAGACACATACTACCACGGGGATGAACCTTGAAGACATTGTACTCAGTGCAATAGGCCCGTCATAAAAGAACATGTATCGGATGGCACTCATTGGAGGGCCCTGGGGAAGTCAAACTGATAGCAACAGGAAGTAGGGTGGAGGTTGGCCAGACAGTGGTGGGAGGGAGGATGAGGAGTTTGTGTTTGATAAGAACAGTTTCAGACTGGCAGGATGGGAAGACTTCTAGAGTCAGGCCACCCTGGCTCTCCATTCAGAAGTGACTAAGACGGTAAATTATTTCTGTCCCACATATTTCACCACAATTAAAAACAACAAACACTGACTAAGAGGACTAGAAATGGATGACGCGTACAGAGCTGAGGAAATATGACACGGCACAGGCACTCTGGGAGACAGTTTGGCATCTTATAAAATGAAGAGCGTGACTACTATATGACCCAGCAATTGCACTGTGGCGCTCATCCCAGAAAGCCAAAGACTGTATTGTTCACACGAGCGTCTGCACATGAGAGCTCAGAACAGCTTGGTTTATAAGAGATTCTTGGTGGAAACAGCCCAGATAATCAACAAGTGAAGGCTTAAGGATAAGCCACACAACAGAACAAGCTAATGCACGTGTAATTTGGATGAGTCTCTAGGGAGTCACTCTGAGTAAAAGAAGCCAACTCCAAATAGCCACACACTGTGATTCTGCTCAGGTACCACTTTTAAAATGGAAAATTTAAAAAAAAAAAAAAAAAAAAAAATCCAAAAAAAAAAAAAAAACCCACATAGTGTCGTGGTCATCAGGAGTTAAAGAAAAGGTGTGAGGGGCGGGAGGACGGGCAGGGTGGCAGGATGGGCGTCACATAAAAGCGTACCAGGAAGAAGCTGTGGGGGTGGGGGTGACTACTTCTTGGCTGTCCTGTAGTTTTGCAGGATGTTAGCCTTGGCAGAACTGGTGGAGGGTATAGGGGACTCTCCCCAGCCTTGTTGACTCCTGCTACAGCTATCTCAAAACAAAAAGTTTAACTTTAAAAGGGCACTAATCGGTTATTATCCTCTGTGGCTTCTGTGGGCTTTCTCCTCTCTGTCTGGGACCAGCAGAAGGCTCTTCCCTCACATATGTGGCACTCAAACACTGTTGGTGATGAGGACTTGAGCTGGGCTGTCCGCCAGAACACTGACTCATGGCTTCTCTATGTTGCCTGGACTTCCTCACACCGTGGTGTCTGGGATCAGGGGGAAACGGCCCAAGAAAAACAGAAAAGGAAGGTGTCTGCGCCTCAGCAGTCACCCAACAAAGTCACCCACCAGGACCAGGTCCTAAAATCTCACCATGTACAGTGTAAGGGACTAGGATGCTCAAGTTGTTGTGGGCAGTTTTGAAAGTGGCATCCTCCACAAACATCTCCCAAGGCCCAGAGGTTCCAGAACCTCAGCTCTTCTATGAACCACACTCTGGGTCCCACGACCTAGGAGAAGAGATGGAGAATGGAGTATGAAGGAGACAGGAATATGAAGAAATTCTCAGAGGACATTTCCATGGAGCCAAGGAGAGGGCAGTGGCTCTAGGCAGCTCACGGCCCTGCTTATGCTCATTCTTGACACAGCATGTGGTGTGCTGGTCACAATCCCATGTAACAACACACAGACAGGAGAAGTTGGGGGTGCAGACCAATGCTTCAGCAGTGATGGGTGACGTTGGCAATCACTCCAGACTGTGTTCTAGAACCCACGGAGGTGGCACCACCAGAGTAGCCCAGAGGTAGGACATTGTGCAGGAGTAAGACCTACCTGAGGTCTTTTCAAAGGGAGGAGACGCAAGGACACCCTCTTCAACCTCCTTTTCTCTCAGGGAAATGACCCTGGAAAATGTCATTATCCAGAAGTGAATGACACATGGTTCTTTCCTTTCGCTCCCTCTGTCCCACCTCTGGGACAGGCTGTCCAGCAAATCTACAGTCACCAGCTCACTCAGATGCAAGGGGAGGGACTGGAACCCTCTTCTTAGTGGAGACAGCAGAGACTCTGCAAGAGTGAATATTGTTATTGGCAATGTTGTGAAGTATCATCCCTGACCAAGTTCTCCCAAAGCAGTGCAGCACCGTGGCTCCAGGAGGAAGCCTCCGAAACACGCCAGGGAGGAGCAGGTGGGACTGAAATACACTAGTGAATCTGGTGCTCAGAGGGAGGTGACCATGGGACCCTAGAACACAGGGGGTCCTCCCTGAGGCCCCTGATTGAGGGTCGCAGCCTTGGGAGACAGGGCAATGGAAATGCAAGACGTGGCCATGAAAGGAGTCTGTTGTGGGGAGGGGCGTAAACAAAATACAGTGGTGATCTGAGCCACATGTTATAATTTCATAGCTCTTCTAGTATGTTTTGCATTCCTCTGCTCTGTGGAGATTCATCCTCTTCCAAGCTGATGAGGGTTACTAGCAAATTCCATTTGCAAGCCACATGACTCTCCTCAACCTTGTAGTGACAAGATGGAGATTCCCCCTTTCCTTAGAATACCAGAGGTTGGGTATTTTAATGATAGAGGAGGCTAATTTAGCCTACAGTTCTGGAGACTCAAGAGTGTGGCTCTGCTATTGGTGGGACTCTGATGGGAAACCACGTGGAGGATGTCACAATGGTGGGAGCCATGTTTAAAAGAGGGATTCAGGGATGTGTCGGGCTTACGACAATGTTCTTGTGGTGACTTACCCAGTCCCATAGGGTCTGATCCATTCCCATGATATAGCGTTAGTCATTCATGAGGTTAGAACCCCAAAACACACTCCCCTCCAATTAAGCCCTAACTCTTAAAGGTCTCAACATCTCAACATGGGCTGCAGGGAACACTGAACATCCCACACAGGAGCCTTCAGAGGGCAGACCACACCAAAAGACATCGCTGACTGAAGTGCTCTTGGTTCTGTTACTTCAGAGGTTTGTGGATCAGGAGTTCACACACGGCCAAGTAGAACCTCTACTTGGGGATTTGCCAGGCTCTGCTGTCATCCCTTAGGGGGAGCTCGCCACCTGACTCTCTCCGATCTTGTAGTACAAGACTAGGATCCTCCACTTCCTTGGTAAGCACCCGGTCAGCTAGCAACTTATGTATTGCTTGAGGCCGCTCTTCTGCCAGCCAGACCCCACAGGCAGTTAGCAACACAGCAGTCTGGAAACTTCCAAGCCAGGTCTGTCTGGACTCTTCTTTTATAGGCTCCTCTGACTGGATCAGGCACGCCCAGAATAACCCAAACAGTCTCCCTCTTGGTGATCTCAAAGTTGACTGCCATGTGCCTACTCATGAGGGACACCTGTGGTAGAGCCCAGTTCTACACTCAGGAAGAAGGCATTATGTAGAGATCGTTCGTGCTCTAGAATGGGAATCTTGAGACATATTAGAATTCTGTTCACCATATCTGGGCTTAGAGACCGCATTTATGCCTACTTTTTGTTGTAGAAATTTCTAAAGATGACACAGAGTTCTCCCCGGCCACTGGTGTCTTTGTAGTACGTGTGAACGGTAGATGAAAATTTTTTGCATGAGCTAGGCTTGGTGGTGCACGCCTTTAATCCCATCACCCTGGAGGCAGAGCTAGGTAGATCTCTGTGAGTTTGAGGCCAGCCTGGTTTATATAGTGAGTTTCAGGCCAGCCAGAGTTACATAGTGAGGCCCCGTCTCAAAAAACTAAAAAATAAATTTTAAAAAGAAAAACTTCTCTCAGGAAGGATAGTGCTGAGTCATCACTGAAGACACCACATTTTAAGAATCCAATCAAGAGTACAGGAAAAGAATCCACTGTAAAAGAAAGTCAGAAGGCAACACACAGGGTTAGCATCACAACACCCAGCTGCCACAGGGCAAACCCAAGTTTCTTCACTGGTGACTTAGTTAGGGTTTCTAATACTTTGACAAAACACCAAGATCAAAAGATCCATGAGGAAGAAAGGACTTATTTGGCTTGCATTTCCACACCATAGTCCATCATCTAAGGAAGACAGGACAGGAACTTGAGGAAGGAACAAAGAGGTGGGAACTGAAGCAGACGCCGTGGAGGAGTGATTCTCCTCCTGGCTTGCTCCGTTTGCTTTCTTAAACAACCCAGGACCACCTGCCCAGGGGCTGCAATGCCCACAGTGGGCTGGGCCTTTCCACATCAATCATCAGCCCAAAAAATGCAGCACACACCTATTCACAAGACAATCCTATGGGTGCATTTTTCTGAGCTGAGGTTCCCTCTTCTCAGATGACCCTAGCTTGTGTCAAGTTGACCAAAGACAAACCAACATAATACATATATGTATAGTCATCCTCTTTCATCCATAGCAGAAGTATCCCGGGGCATCAGCTGATGCCTGGACTCACAGATAACACTGCAACCTGCACACACTGTTTTTTCCTACACATACATGTGTTTGAGAAAGTGGAAGTTATAAATTGGGCACAATAAGATTCGTAGTAACTAATGATGAAATACAATGTAACCATTAACTATAACAGAGGTTACTTAAGAGTGTTGGATAGTTTCTGGGTTTTCCATTCAACAGTTTGGAATCACAGTCAGCAAAGGGTAAGTGAGAACAGAGAGTTTGTGCCCAGTAGAAGACTGCCCCAATGAATTAGTGTGTGCTGAGCTGTTCAATCCACAAATCACTTTAGAACAATAAGAATGGCTGAAAACCACAATGAGCTACATTTTGGAATTTTTGTTATGAAATTCAAGCATTAAAATATTTTGTAATATCTTCTGCAGTGACAAAAACCCACTCACCTATTTTTATGACGGACTCTAGTATTAGATCATGATGCATTCAATTTGTGGTTAATTTCCAAAACTAAGCATTGCTTTGAAATTTTAGGGAATTCCAGTTACTGTTGCCTCAGCGGAAGGAAGTGCTCCATACTAAGTTTAAGATATAGCTACACAGAGAAACCCTGTCTTGAAAAACCAAAAAAAAAAAAAAAAAAGATGTGTGTGTGTGTGTGTGTGTGTGTGATTTGGGTTCAAGAAAGCTTGTCTGGCTTGTCTCTGCTACAGGTTGAGCATGAATCTGTGAAGATCTTAATAGACTGGAATTAGTGACTTGGTGAATAATGGCAGGGAAAATAAATTTTGTGGGAGCAATAGCAAGCTTATGAATTATGACCTTATTAACCATGCAGACAATGGCACCAGCAGCACACCCAGGCACACACAGTAATTAAACTCGGCCATCTGTGATATTTTTTTTGCCGGGTTTTAGTCACATTAAAAATACTATAGTTTGACACATCTCACTTGTTGTATGACTTTTGCATACTTAGATTCGAAGTCCAAAGGGCCTGGCTGCTGCTGCTTTTGGAAGGTGTTGGGTAGCTGGGGTTAGGGGATTTGCTTGGGGATAGAAGTTTGCCTACTATGTGCTAGGCGCAATCCTAGTACCACAAATAGAAAAAGAAAAAAGGTGCCTCTCGGCCAGGCTGGCTACCAGCAAGCCACAAATCACTGGATTCTGTTGGACAGGCCCTCAATGGCACCACCGTGTGGCTGATGAGTGAGATGGCAGGAAGATATTCTCCCCTCAAGGAGGAAATTCTGACATTTTGGTCCCTGGGATGGTTTGAGAATTCAGAGAAAGGGGAACTACTAAAAAAAAAAAAAAATCATTTCTATTTTTAGGACAGGTCAATCCCTGAGTGATGGGCTTTAGTGTATAGTTTACAGCCTTGGGTTTGTGGAGCCATTTGTACTGGCTGAAATCATACAAAGAAAAGCTTTGTGTGCGTGTATGTACAGCAGGGAATAGGTAGGAGAGGCTGAGCTCTAGGATCTGGACCAGGCCTGAGCTGGAGTGCTGGTTCAGACTGTGAGATTTTGCACACAGTTCTGAGTAGCCCAAGCCTGTTTTCTCATGGGAAACTCAGGCAACTTGGATGTCACAGGGACTCTGATCCAAGTTTGGCCCGCACTTGGTAAGGGCTGGACAGTACAGCTTTTCTCCTCCTCAAGCTCCTTCTCTCCCTCTCCTTCCCTCTTCCTCACTCTCCCCTTCTCCCCGCCCCCCCTTCCTCTTCTTCCCTCCTCGCCCTTGTCTCCTGCCAGGTAACTGCTGAGTACCGATGGGTCAAGGTAGAGAGTCAGGATGACAGTCCCCAAGAGACCCTCAGAGTGCTGCTGCCCCGGGGTTCCCCTCCTTTGCCAGGGGCTCCTAACTTCACTTTTGTCTTGTGTCTGGCACCTGACGGCCCTGCATCTTGAGTTGACAGGGCCACGGAAGACCTGGGGCTGACACGTGTCCTTGCTGTGGGGCACTCAGCCCTCACTGCCCCGTCACCGATGTCCCTGCTCCTGGCCTCCCTCAAGAACGTCCTCCGACACACAACTCGACTGCTGTGTCCTTACAGATAGCCCCACCTGTGAGCAAAGACGCTGCAGCTTTCAGTAAGGACAAGAGCCAAGGGCGTTCTTTTGTGTCCAGACAAACTCTCTGTTATTGTTTGAGAAATCGTTAAACTCTTATTCATGAACATTTTTGAAGATAAAAAATGAAGTGAAAGACCTAAAGCTACTCAGTCTTGCCCGGAAGCTCCGCAGTCTACTACGGTCTTCCCAGGTCTGACCTTCTCCACCCCTTCCTGCCCCACCCTTCTTGGTCCTCCCCTCCTGACTCTCCTCTGCATCCCCCCCCCACCAACACCCAGCCCATACCTCTTGTACCTCTTCTGCCTCACTCCTCCCAGCCCTCCTGACCCTCTCCTGCACCCCTGCTTCTCCTCCCTCTCAGCCCTGATTTCCTCAGTCTTCTTGGAGTGAGTGCCTGAATTCACCTCTCCTGGAGCTGCCCTTCAATGGCCTCCTGGGACCAAACTTAAAGAGTTTGACTCAGAAATGGAGACGGGGAGAGGGGGAGGGGGGAAAAGAGGAGGAGAGGGGGTGCATTAATGGTGGAGCAAGCTCCACTGGAAGGTTCTCAGTGTCTGGCACAGAGAGCCCTCCCCACCTGACCAACCCCACAGTTATCTCAGGGACCCTGAGGTACCGCAGCAGCAGAGCTACCTCCCTGTACCAGCCACCAGCCCTGGCCCTTGGCGTGTGGAGAAAATCCTAAGATCGAGCTTAGTGTGGGGCTCAGCAGTTAAAACCGGACAGATTGCATCACTTTCATTTTTACGTGTGTGTGTGTGTGTGTGTGTGTGTGTGTGTGTGTGTGTGTGTGTCTGTCTGTCTGTCTGTCTGTCTGTGTCTGTCTCTGAAGTTAAGGGAGAACTGGAAATGAGCGCCCTATAACTCTGGAAGAGAGGGCAACAAGGGTGCTGGGCAAAGCCTTCCTGACAGAGGGCTTCTCACCTCCCCAAGCCATCCCCAGCAGGTGGGCCATCCTTGTCCACACTGTCACCAGCAAACGGGCCATCCTTGTGACCGCATCACCAGCAGGTGGGGACTTCAGCGACTTTCTGTCAAACATCAGCAAACCAGTGCTGGGAATTTCTTTTTTTCTTTTTGTTTGTTTGTTTTTGTTTTTCGAGACAGGGTTTCTCTGTGTAGCTTTGCGCCTTTCCTGGAACTCACTTGGTAGCCCAGGCTGGTCTCGAACTCACAGAGATCCGCCTGGCTCTACCTCCCGAGTGCTGGGATTAAAGGCGTGTGCCACCACCGCCCGGCTAGTGCTGGGAATTTCTTGCCTTGAAGAAGCCAGTGTTTGTCCTGAGAAACTTCTGCCCAGAGCCTATTGGGAACAGAACTAAGAACCTGCTCTCTGTGGGAGAGAGCCCAAGCCCATACACACAGGAGTGCCCCAGCCCTGGCCCAGTCCTGCGATTCTGCCTCACTGGGCCCTTCTGCCCCGGCTTCTAGTTGCTGGAGTGTGGCCTGCACCTTCAGACTTCAGGACCTACCCTAGGCCTTATCACCAGGAGCAGAAGGTCCCAGAGTCTGGCTGGAAGCCTGCTCTGAGGCCTGTCAGCCCTTCCTGCCATCCGACTCTGCTGTGTCCCGGAAGCACTCAGCCCAGGCTTGGCTGCTCTGGCTGCCTGCAGCTTCTTCTACAGAGCCAGGGCTGCTTGTCTCTAGGAGGTGGGAAGGCAAAGAGAATCTGCCTGCTGGGGGATTCAGTGATTCAAAGTGGTTGGAGGAACTGCCTCTCCCCTCACAGCGACTCCGCCACCCCCGTCTGGGCCCTGACTTTCTCTCACCTCTCCCCTATTTTTGGTGGTTCTCCCTTACCTACACAGGTTTGGAGTGTGATGCTCTCTGGACTATTTATTCCCTCTGAGCTCCTGGGATCCTCCAGCAGCCAGGCCTTGACTTGTTCGATCTGCCAATCTGGAGGTAGATGAGTTATCAGGCCAAGCCAGCTGCCAGTAAACTTTCCAAGTGACTGGCTAGACATGAGTAGACCAGAAGTTACAGTGACTGAGGCTGAGTGTGACCTCACAGATGCTCCTTGGCGATGTAAGATTGAACATTCTAGAAGGGTGGCTGGGAGATACACTTCTCTCCCTCACTGTCTCCCAAAGCCACCACCTGGCATGTGGCTCAGATCTGACATTCTGAAATTGGGATATTAGCCTCGTCCGGAAGCAGGGATGTTCTCCACCTGCTGATCTGTCCGAGTCGTGCCAGGTTTACAGTCATGTTTGGTGTGGCAAACGCCACTCTGTGCCTGACAGATGTGAAACCAGCTGGGAATTATTCAGCAGTTCACACTGGTGCTAACACTGCTTCCCGAGGACAGTAGCCACTTGTACCCCAGACTGAGACTATGTGCTGGGTCCTGTGTCTGAACATAAGAAGATGAGCCCCACCTTCCTCCAAAATACACGCTGAGAGATGAGCCCAACTTTGCCAAGTCAGTTTACATGTCTACTCACTATAGCCTAGGATCATTTGGAAAGAGGCCCTTGAGGAATAGCCTAGATCAGGTTAGCCTGTAGGCATGTCTGGTGTATGTGTGGATGGGGGGGGTGGTCTTCCTTGTTAATGATGCACCCAGTCCACTATGGGTAGCACCATTCCCTGGGCAGGCAATCCTGAAGTGTATAAGTGAGAAAAGCTAGCTGAGCACAGGCAACCTAGCAAGCAGCAGAGATGTGTTCATTTCTCTCTACTCTTGACTGGCTAGCTGCTCTGAGTCCCTGCCTCGACTTCCCCTTGATCGAGAGACTGTAACCTGAGATTGTAAGTCAAATAAACCCTTCTCTCCCTAGGTTGCTTTGGGTTGAGATACTTTATCACAACGACAGAAATGAAACTAGGCCCCACACCTGCCTCCGAAATACCTGCTAGCCTTGGGTGGGAGAAGCAGCAGTCTGTCTCCTCTCTCCATTCACCAAAGGGCAGAACATCAGTTGATGCAGTGGGATTCAGTGGATGTGGTGACCAGGAACTTCCCAAGGGTCTCTGCTAGAGGCCAGAAGAACCTTGCAAGGATGCAGGACACTCAGATCCAGAGAGCAGGAGACACCGAGGCCACTCCACGGTGCTATGAAAAACAGAGGCAAAGTCCATATGGGACATGGGCTCCCTGACCTCATCATCTGTCTTTAGAGAACCAAACTTGCCCAAGGTGATGTGGCCTCACCCTGGCAGTGTCTGGATGCTTGTTCATGGTCATCTGTCATGGTCATGGTCATCCACTAAGAAGGCTAAATAAACCCTAGTGTAGATCAGAACTGACCAAGAGGCAGGGGAGGGCCTATTAACCCCCATGGGTCAGCGTATGGAGATTCACTGTGGTGGCATCTCTTTCTTATCTACCCTCTGAGCGAAGACGTGGGACACGGGAACCAGCAGTTGTGGCTGAAAATGTCTGTCCTACCATTCCAGGACAGATGGGGGGAGGTGTACAGGGCGGGAGGAGGTGTGTGTGACACGTGTCCAAGGTTGAAGTTGTGAACCCTGAGCAAGTGCTGTTTGCTCACTTCCTGCCCAAGCCCCAGGCCAGAGGGAATAAGCAGAGAAGAGTCCTGGTCACAGCGGGTAGAGGCCACATTGGCTCCCGTGTCTTCCCAGCCACCTTCCCAATAGGCCTGCAGTTGTCAGAATTTGTGTCCATGGGCTGAAACTTGTAGCATGACCACAAATGTCGCATGCCAGACATGCACAACTAAGTCACATCTGAGTACAGTTTCACTGTCAGATGGGTCACACCCCGACAGTACCTAATGACTCCAGTTGAAGCGGCGCGCAGAAATCCCATCAGAGCGCTGAAGTTTAGAGACAGGGAAAGCTGGCTGTTAAAAACAGGTGATATCAAGCCAGGCGGTGGTGGCGCACGCCTTTAATCCCAGCACTTGGGAGGCAGAGCCAGGCGGATCTCTGTGAGTTCGAGGCCAGCCCAGTCTACTGATCGAGATCCAGGCACCAAAACAACATGGAGAAAAACTGTCTCAAAAAGACAAAAAAAAAAAAAAAAAAAAAATGGGTGATATCACTCTGAAGAGTGTGCAAGACAAAACGGAACAAGAAAAACTTGAAAAACTCCAAAACGTTATATAGTTAATACTGAGAAGAAACCCTACTAGAGGGTCCCCAAGTTGGGGTTTTAGAAATGTATGTGATACTACTATCAATGAATTGTGAAGCTGAGAGCTTTCTACGCCACTGAAATCTGTTTGATGCCATACCTCCCCGATGACCACGGAGCCTTCCCTCCAGGGACAGGTGAGCAGTAACAGAGACCAAGCTGTTGGTTATATGAGCCTTTACAGACATGCTTGCTGACTCCTGTACCAAATACATTTTCAGTTATCCTTTAAATAGCGGTACAGTAAATTTGGCCTACGAGCTTGGAGACGGCTCAGTTGGTAAAGTGCCTGTAGTGCAAGCATGGGGACCTGAATTCGAATCCCCAGCACCTACGTCAAAGCCCGGTGAAGTGATACTTCTGTGGTCCCAGCCCTGGGGAGGTAGACAATCAGGTCTTTGGAGCTTCCTGGCTAGCTAGTCTAGCTAACATGTGAGCTCCAAGTTCAGTGAGAGACCCTACTCAAGACAGAACGCAATTGAGGAAGTCACCTGGCTTTCAGCCTCAGCCCCTGACCTTGAGGCAGGTGGGAGAAGGTTCGGAGTTGGGTTGGTCATCAGTGGTCTTGAGTTAATCCTGTGCCTTTGTAGTAAAGCTTTCCATGAAAAGACAGGACAGGGTTCACGGAGCATCCTGAGAGCTGAGCATGTGGAAGGTCCGGGAGAGTGTGGGCTGGGAGAGGGTCTATGCCCTTCCTTCACACCTCTCCACATGCCCCGCTTCATCCCTATCTTCTGGGTAGTGAGCTTGAGAAAGTGTTTCCCCATGCTCCATGAATAATATTTCTTGCAGACTACCAGAGCCTGAGGGGTTTGTGGAACCCCACAGAGATCAGCCGCACTGATGGAACAGCCCGGGGATTTCAACAGGCATCTAAAGTGGTGTGCTGGAGAGTTTTATGTCAACTGACACTTGAGCTAAAGTCATTTGAGAGGAGGAAGCCGCAATTAAGAAAATGCCTCTGTAATATCTGGCTGTAGGAAAGCTTGTAGGACATGTCTTTAGTTCGTGATTGATGGGGGAGGGCCCAGCCCATGGTGGGTGGTGCCATCCCTGGGCAGCTGGTCCTGGTTCTATAAGAAAGCAGGCTGAGCAGGCCATGGGAAGCAAGCCAGTAAGCAGCACCCCTTCATGGCCTCTGCATCAGCTCCTGCCTCCAGGTTCCTGCCCTGTTTGAGTTCCTGTCCTGACTTCCTCTAATGATGGACTGGAGGTGTAAACTCAATAAACCCTTTCCTCTCCAACTTGCTTTTTGGTCATGGTGTTTCACTGCAGTAGTGGTGACCCTAACTAAGACAAGTGGGAAGACAGAGACAGCCCTCAAGCCGTGGAAAGTGAACCTTTATCTTGGTAGTGTCATAATTAAACGAGGTTAAAGGACACCCAGTTGGAGTCTGCCACAGTAATGGCTGATGGAGAGAAAGTAAGCAGGTGGCTAGCGTCAGAGGCAATCTGCATTGTGGGAGTGTACCAGCGGAAGCTGAGTCCTAGCTCTGCCTTCCCACTGCATCTCCATGGTGCTGGCGAGACTCACGGGATACACACAAATGCAGTGGGCATTCATGTGGACTCCTTCAACTTCCGTCAGCTTACGTTAGTTACTTTACTCAACATTATGACAAAATACCAGACATAAACAACTTCAGGGAGGACAGCTTTTCTGGGATCCCTCTTCAGAGATCTCCATCCGGGTTTGCCTGGCCTCATGCATAAGAACAGAGCATCATGGTGGTGGGAACGTGTGGAGGAAGAGGCTGCCTATTCACCTCATGGAGTAAGAAGCAGAGAAAAGGAAGGGGCAAGAGACCTGGCATAACCTTCAAAGGCACACTCTCTTAGACGTAGTTCCTCCAGAAGTTTCCACATCCTAAAGTTTCCAGAGCTTCCCAAAATAGTGTCACCAGCTAGGACCAGAGGTTAGCGTTTAACACGTGAACATGAAACCACAGCACTAATCTTTTAAAAAATGATTTTGTGTGACAATTAGGGAACTCTAAGTACTGAGGGGATGTCAGTTGCAAAGATTTGGAGTTAATCTTGGAGGCTGTGATAATGGACCTGAGTTATGTGAAAAGTGGGAAGAGTCGGTATCTTTTAGAACTATGTTCTTGCCATACAACTGGCTACAATAATGGCCTCCAAGGCTCCCTGTTTCAAGGTTATTTGCATATCCTCTCCTACATGAAATCTGGCATAGGCGGCATGACTTGTTTTGGCTAATGAGACATTAGCCAACATGATGCAAGCAGGGGCTTGTAAAGTCCTTGCATTCTGGGGCTTGCCTTCTCTTGCCGCGGGCAACTCTTGGAATGCCGCCACTTCTGGAGCAAGCCCAAGCTAGCCTGCTGCTGAGGCTATGTGGAGAACTGAGCCACCCTGCCTGATGGCCAGACCAGTGAGGGAGACTATCAAAGGCTCTGCAATCCATGTCTAAGAGCTTACACAAAAGCGACAGAGGAACCATCCATTAGATAGCTCAAGTCATCTGACTCCACTGTCATGATTCAATAGTTCCACAGTCCCAATGCGTGGATGAACTTACAGATGTCCGGGGATTTGCTCCTGAGGGTGGGTAAATACAGATGTGGGTGAAAGGAGGCTTGTTCTGTGCTGGCAGTGAAGCTGGTGAGGGTTTCTTCTTGTTACACCTTTGGTAATATTTGAAATTGCAATTCCTGGGAAAAGAGAAAGAAGGAAAAATTAAAAGAGGAAGGGGTTGGGGAGATGGTTCAGTGAGTAAGGTGCTTACTGTGCAAGGGTGAGCCTCTGAGTTCAGATCCCCAGAACCAAAGTAAATCTGGGTGTGGTCACACACACACACACACACACACACACACACACACACACACACACACCTGTAACTCCAGCACTCCTACAGAGAAATGGGAGGAACACACAGAATTCCCAGAAGCTCATAAGCCAGCAGGTCTGGCGTATGTACAAGTGGGAGACAAGTGCCAACCCTCGAGGTTATCCTCTGACCTCCACACGAATGCTATACACATGCAGGCTTTCACACACACATACAAAAAAAAAAATGAAAGATTGGAGGGGAAGGAGAGGAAAATGAGCCTTCAATCTATTAACAGATAAAATCAAGACACAAAGAAGCCAAGAAAAATTTTACAGTACCACAGCCAAGTCCAACCAGAGCTGGTTGCTGGCTCTCTTACCAGCAAGTACACAGAAGAGGTACACATAGGGATAATCACTTATTGCTTGAGAAAAACGTGTAACCGCTCAAAGACAACAGGAAATGGCGAGACTGTCGATGACAAATGGTTTCTTTCCCCCTATTCTTTGAGGAAAGACATGGTCTGCCATGTGTGTACGCGTTGTATTTCATAAAAGATCATCAAAGATGCTCCCTTCCACACCCTGCTCCGCCGCTGTTTGGCACCAACAGCGTGTTCTGTTTTCAAACGTGTGTAATAACTATGACAGAGATAAGCAGGGCTACAGTGCCTTGTGCCAGGATAGCAGTACTAAAAATTCATCTGCAAGTCCAAATATATTGAAGTTGTCTCTTTCCCACACATTCAAAATGAGCAAGGCTTTCATTATTCATCAAATGGGGAAATTAAGCAGTGCAATTATCTGTCTATTGCCCCGGGATAGCTTGGGCACCGTTTAATCAGGCGTTGCTATGAGAGGCTGCAGACTGCTTCTGACCATAAACAGACATTAAAGAGAGTTACTTCATAAAAAATAAAATAAAAACAAAAAAAAAAAAGATACTTCCAGGTCTTTATACCCAGGGTTGGTTTCCCTGAGAACTTCTGAACCTTAGAACTCGGCTGGAGTTTAGGGAGAGGAAGGAAGATTCTAGAAGGTGATAACTAGACTAAAAAGCCAAATCCAACAAGGTTAAACCAAATTGCTGTGTTTCTCATAACTGAATTGGCAGGGCCCCTGCCTTGCTTTTCTTGGGAGTGGTATTCAAGAGGCCCACAGGGCTCTGTTTTTATGTTTGATGACTGGTCTGAAATCCTAGAGCCTTGGAGCCAGCTGGCAGAGCCTGGTGTGACCCATGTGTGGCCAAGGGCAGAGTCAGCAGTGCTGGCCAGTGCTCAACCCAGTTCTACAGGTCACTGTAATAGGCGAAGAAATCCTGGGTGGGCAGAGCTGGGCCCCAGTTCTCCCTCCTCCGAGGCCTGCAGAACCCGAACCTGAACCTTAGAAGGTTCTGATTATCTGTGGGTCACACTCAAAAGTCATATTACCTTGTCCCATTCGCCATTTTCTTAGCAAGAGAAAAGTTTCGCCATAAAGGGACCACTGGGTGGAGATAATGGGGAAGTTGAGAGTTCAAGGCTCAGGGTGGGGTTAAGGTTTCTTTGACTCTGTGACACCTCGGCTTAGGCGACTGGGTGCCCCCAGGAACGGCAGGTGGGGAACCTTCCTCCCTCCCACACGGAGGGGGGGGGAGGCCTGAAGAGAGACAGGGTATCTCCCTCCTCAGCATTTCTGTCCCACTGCAGCCTGCTGCCCAAGAGAGCTCAGCCTGTTACTTTCCCAGAGCCTCTGCAGCCCCCGGCACTGACAAATGTCACTTTTCACCCATTTCCTCTCTCTCCTCTTCTTCCTGTTCCACTTCCCTGTCCTGCCCCTTGGGGCATTCCACTGTCCTGATGCTGCTGCTTGCACACACAAGAGGAAAGCTCAAAAGCTAATGGCAGTCCTGGGGACTACTAATGTTTGCCAAGCGGTGGGGCCAACCTAGATACAGGCAAAAGGGGGTGGGGGGCGGGGGGTTGCCAGTGCAACCGTACTAATGGGGGGGGGGGGCTCCGAGCTGAATACACAAAAGGGTGTGTGTGCCATGGTGCTGTAAACTCAGACTTCACTTGGCCAGGAAATACCTTCTCCAACCTGGCAGTCCTGCAGGGAGACTGGGCCAACCCCGAGCCCCCCTGGTCTCCATTTTCAGAGAGGCTCAGCCAGCCAAAGCGTTGGCTGAGGCCAGCCTCCCACAACTAGCAAGGCTCACCATGGCAGGCATAGTTACCAAAGGCTACAGACTGTTTGAGGGAACCAGGGGGGCAGGGAAATATTCAGTGAGAGACTCACTTATTCTACGGAGGCCCCAAGCGGGAGAGTTCAGAGCGCTTGGGACATTGTCCGCCATCACGGGTACACCGACTAGTTGAGTAGTAAGTACAAGGACTAGCCCAGACCCCCAGTCCCATAGGTCGCTGGACTACCAAAAGCCTCAGCACCCATACTGCTTTGGTGGCCAGTTCTTGCTCCAAGCCATCCTACAGAGGCAGACATCTCAGTACTGCTAGGGCAAAACGTAGTCACGGGTGCAAGGTGGCCTTAGGAGTGGCCGCTGCCAGGGCCTCTGGAGTCAGAGCCATCTAGACATCGTCAGTCCCTGGAGGTGGGGGATGGGACTCCCTGCAACCTACCCCACCCCACCCCAGGAAGCCGGCTCAGGGTGCGGAGGCGTGTGGCTGACACCAGGGGGCAGGGCGGATGATGGCACCCTGAATGAGAGCTGCCCAGAGGAAGCCAGGAGAACCGGCCGGCGACTGAGGGATCATGGGGGCGTCACTCGGGCATCCTGCACACCCGGCCTCTGCTCTAAGTTCCCAGAGCAGTGCCGCCAGACATGTGACATCTCCGAAGTCAACCTGCGGGGCCCAGCCACCCGTGTGCCGAAGCCTCGGGGGTCCTCCCGCTCGCTGCTCAAGCCCCCCTTCCCGCTGTGGGCGTCCCCGCCCACCCGTGCCTGCGTGTCACGCGCGGATGCCACCTACTGTCTGCTTGGGAGGCATCAGCGAACAGGAGCCCTGTCGCCCGAGCCACAGTCCTGTCGCGGCCGGCGCTGACCCACTTTCCCTCCTACCTCCCCAGCCCGAGCCTAGAATAAACGCAGCCACACAGCAGGGTGGGTACCCACCGCCCTCCCTGCCCCCACGCCCCCCCCCTCGCGTGAGAAGCTGGAGAAGGGAGTGAAAGGAGGCTGAGGGAAGAGGGAGGGGGGAGGGAAGCCAGAAGGAGGAAGGAGAGGAGGGGAGGGAGGGGGAGGGAGGTCGCCTGCTGCCTGTGCAGGCTGACAGCTACTGAGGAAACCTTGAAACCTGAAGTGCGTGACAGCCCCAAGCTAAGGATTCCAGAACCCCAACCCTCAAGCTCATGCCCTAAGAAGCTCCAGATTCTTTCTGCACACTCATCTTCTGGGTCAGTCTTCCCCGGGCTTGGACATTTATAGACAAGACCACTTATTCATTGACTGTAAACTTGGGGAGAGATGGGCCCATGTGCAGAAGATGACATCAGCCTGGCACTGGGAAGCACTGGTCCTGAGGCCTCCTTCTCTGTCCTCAGAGGATGCTGGAAGGCACTTTGCGGGGCCTAGCTGCCTGACGTGACACCCAAGAAAGTTCTCTGTCTGGTTTCGAGGGCTCTATGAGTGTTAACGCACGTCCAAGGATGTGAGTTTACAAATCTACTCTCCTAAAAAGACCACCACAGGCAGGGACGTATGTTAGTACACTCTCCACAGAAACTGAAGCAGAATGTTCTAGAGCTGAGGGCAATAAAGTATTCACCAAATGCCAAGCCATGGTCTGAGTCTTGGCACCCCCGGCTTTAGCCTCATATACTTCATAAAGGTTCATTCCGGTCCTCCGAATTTTTCATAGGAGGAGCCTGAGGCACGGAGAGAGTGAATCGCCTGCCTGGCTCACACAGGTAAGACAGCCAGGATTGGAATCTGTCTCCAGAGTCCGTAAGACAAAGACCCGGCCTTTCTGTGCGTATGTGATACGAATTGTTTTCACACTAAGAGTGCTGCTTTCCGCCACCTTCCTAAGACACCTAGAGAAGACGCAGCAGCCTAGTACATCCGAAGGGTTTATAGGTTTTTAAGAAGAGGGGGGTGGGGGGGGAGTGTCCTGTGGCCAGCCTGCTCCATACTTGACCCTCCCCACAAACCCCTTGGGTCAGGTGGGGAAGAGCCAAGGGCAGACACCCACACAGACCTGGGAAATGGGCTAGCTGAACTTTGGGCTGAGACACACCCACTCCCATATGTGCTGGATGTCCCAATGGGAAGCAGAACAAAGTGTGGCCTGAGTGTGGCTTTGTCCAGATGTGGTATCCTGCCCGGTAGTGACAGGGACCTAGAGTCGGTGTGTGGTTCCACACTGTCTAGGACCCTATGGGTGGGCTGAAGATTCCAGACTTGTTTATTATGCTCATCCTCAAAGATCTCGTCTTGGTTTGTGGTTTTGATCATCAAACATTTCACAGAGTATTACAAACGACAGGGGTCAGCGAGACGGTCCAGTAGGTCAAGCACTTGCTGAGCAAGCCTCCTCACCTGAGTTCAATCCCCGGAACCCACAGCAGGGATAATGAGAGAACCATTTAACAATGTTGACCTCTAAACTTTCACGTGTACAGTATGACACTGGCAACACACACACACACACACACACACACACACACACACACACACACGTCACACACAACAGTCAGCAAAAGGCATAAAAAACGATTAAGGAGGAGAATTCTTTATCTTTTAAAGAGGATGCTTCTTGGTTTACAATAAAGTTGTACTTCAGTAAACCCACCACAAATTGAAAACAGTTTAAAGAGAAAGTGACCTGGGCTCATCTAACCAGTGTGGTTTTTTATTGTCAACTTAAGGGGTCTAAAATCACCTAGAGACAAATCTCTGGGCAAAGCCCTGAGGGAGTTTCCAGATTATGGTCACAGTGGAGGGAAGACCCACCATCACTGCAGACAGTCCATTGCGTGAGGTGGAGTCCTGGACTGAATAAAAATGAGAAGGCAAGCCTGGCATCAGCATTCCTCTCTCTGCTGCCCGACGGAGTACAACGTGACCAGTCGCCTTGTGTTTCTGTTACGGTGTCTCAGACTCCATCTTAGACTCTCCCGTGGACTGTGAGGCGGAATAGACCCCTCCTTGTGCCTCTTTGGTCCAGCATTCCATTACAGCAACAAGGAACGTAACTAAGACAGCGGTGACTCTCACAGCATCCAGAACGACACAGAGGTGCATCCCTTTCTCCTCCTGCCAGAACCGACTGGAGCAGTGGTTCGTTGGCACATCAGTGTCACTGAGAATCCTGCTGAATATCACCAGCCCTGGAAGAGATCAAAACTGAAATGCCAAAGGATGGCTTTGACCGAACAAGGGTCCCTTTGGCACCATGATAGAGTTGGGCAACTGTAGGTCCAGGCACCATGAAACTGGGACCTGTGTGTGTGTGTGTGTGTGTGTGTGTGTGTGTGTGTGTGTGTGTGTGTGTAGTGTAGTGTAGCTTATTGGCTCTGCTCCAGAGAACCTAAGAGACAAAGCCCTATAGGTTCTAACCTCTAGACTGCTGGGTTTCTTTGATATGAGAACAGGACCTCTCCATGACAGAACTGGAGGCTGGTGGTTTTCCATGCAAGCAGCCACTTCTAGCTGTGGCATCCGGGACACTTCTGTATGTGAAGGATCCTTGCCTTCTTCACACGACCCTCCAGAATTTTTCTGGACAAGGGCGTTGTTAACCTTTGTCTATTCCGTGTGCTGTATTTTCTTGCTGGAGACCATGTGTTTCTGTTTTGTTTGGAGGTAGCTTCCGTCCTAGAATACTTTTTTTTTTTATGTTTGCTTGTTTACCTCATGCCTGTATGAGAGGAACAGTGCCGTCGCATCTGTGTAGGTCACAGGACAGCTCGTGGGATTTGATTCTCTCCCTCCACCATGTAAGTTCCAGTTAGGGCTTGGCAGCAAGGGCCTTCACTCTCTGAGCACTGTCACCGGCTCCTAGTTACAATCTTAATGCCTGTGACAGAAATCAGGCTCAGTACAATATAATGCAGAGGGCTTTACCAAGAAACTCATGTGACTAGGATCATATTCACATATGTATATGTATTATGAAGCAATACATCTTTCAGCTGATGTCCTTAAATGAAATTAAATTTTTTCCTTGCCTAAGTCTCTGAAAGTTTTGATTAGATCTTGGATTGTTTGATTGTTTCTGATTTGTGTTCCCATTGCACATTTCCTCTCCTCCTTGGTATGCAAGGGCAGTATTGATTTCTGTTTGTTGTGTCTGATTACCACGGACTCTGAGAGCCCATTGGGCCTCTTGTGGATTAATTACACTAATATTGATGTCATCTTCTAGCTCTTGCATTAGCCTGTGTTCTCCTGGATTCTGTTTCTTCGCTGTGTTGAGTTCCTTCCTTGTGCATCTGGATTGTCTCATCCCATTTTTGAGTTCCCAAACAGTGGATCCCAAGTCCACCCGATGGGTTCCTGAGACTCTTTCAAGGGCATCTGCAAAGTCAAGAAGATTCAGTGTGAGCACAAAGACTTGTTCTCATGGGTGTTGAGAGGAGTTTTCCAAAGCCTGCACGATGTGTAATATCACAACAGCTTGCCGGCGAATTCAGATATGGAAATCCAGCTGTCTGCTAAGCCAGACACTGGGAAGTTCTTCAAAAATATAAAACATTGTCACTCTTTTTATTAAAATGGCTATTTTTCATAAATAATATTCTAATTAATGTCATTGTTACTACTATTTAAAAATAGATGGATATTGGGTTTTTTTCTTCTTCATTTGTGAATGTTAAAAGGTTTAAATAAAGCACTCTGGAACCATGCATCATTTCTAAAAAAGTGGGCTCGTCAGTTTTCCCAGTTTTCTGTGTCAGTCAGTTTCCATAGCTATATCAAAGTTCTAAGATAACAACCTATGAAGAGAAAAGGCTGGGCTCAGGGAGATGGTCTTGTTGGTAAAATGCTTCTCAGACTTGAATTTGGATTCCCAGCATCCATGCAGAGGTGCTCACGCACACATGCACCCATGCACACACAGGAGAAAAAGTGCATATAAAGCGAATTGTTTCTCTAGACGAAATTACGTCATGGATTTTTTTTTGTTTAGGTGTACATGTGTGCATACAATATATTCGATACTGAAAGTGTACATTTTAATGTGAAGCTTCACAGTTTCCGTTCCGAATGCCAACTCTAACTGTGCAGAAGTTGACGGAGTTCTTTAGACTCTGGGTCTGGTTAATTTTGGTGTGTGATTATTTTTATTTGTTTTCAAGGTTTTTATATACAGTTTTGTGGGGTGTTTTGTTTTGAGAGAGAAGAAAAGGTTGACATCAGCTCACGGCTTCAGAGTTTTCCGTCTCTAGTTAGCCCGGTTGCCTTTGGACTTTTATCCTAATTAGCTTTCTGTTGCTGCGACAAACACCAGGACCCAGAGCATCTTGGAAAGAAAGGGTTTATTTCAGCCTATATAGTCCATCAGGAAGGGAAGCTAAGGCAGGAGGAACTCGAGCTGGGCAGAGACCTGGAGACCACAGTTGATGCAGAGGGTGTGGAAGAAGAATGCTTCCAGGCTTGCTCCCCATGGCTTGCTCAGCCTGCTTTCTTATAGCACCCAGGACCGCCAGCCCAGGGATGGCACCACCCACAGTGATCTGGACCCTCCCACATCAATAACCCATCAAGAAAATGCCACACAAACTTGCCCCAGGCAATCTGATTGGGGGTCTTTTCTCAGTTGAGGGTCTCCCTTCCCAGATGACTCTCTGGCTCATGTCAAGTTGTCATAACTACCCAGCACAGCTATGGTGAGAAGCACATCCCTTCAGGGAGCACAGAGCAGACCAAAAACACTCACCTTACAGCCAAGGTACAACTAAATGGAAAGGAAGGGTCTGGGTGAAGATATCCAACAACCTGGAGATATCCCACTATGCCCTACCATCTCCCATCAGTGCCACCCCAGGGACAACCTTTGCCAAACAGACCTTCGGAAGAAATTTAATGTTCAAAGCGGGCAAAGGGTTCCCGAGTACAGTGGGCTTGGGAACTGCTGATTTTGACCGATCGCTTCTGCTACCTGTGGCAGTTCTGGGGAACCGGTAAGCCTCCCTTGTGGCCTGTGCTGTTTGAAGACCTCTGCACCCCGGGGTGCTTATGGGACAAGGAGGAGTAGGTGAGAGAAAGAGTAGTTTCACTGAGTCTCTGGTCTTCAGCACCTTGCCTCTCATTTTGGCCGATAGTGACCTGACAATGGAATGGGTGGAGCCAGTGTCGGCTCTGGAGGTCTCTCAGTGTGAACACTAACTCTACATCCATCGAGAGCAAACAGGATACCCTCTGGGCCACTAGAAGGTCCTATCTGTGTTCCATGGCCCATGGCCCTCTCCTCTGGAATCCCCCCAGGTCCTAACTTCAGGAGCTTTAAGAGATGAGCACTGGGCTCTAGACTGCCTAGATGGTGAGGTCAGATAATGGTAAACAATTATCCGGCCTCCCTCACCTGCCCGGCTCCTTCATGAAATCCTCCATTGTCCCTTTAAGGGACAAGTCTCCTAAATCTCAAAGGTGCCTGAGGATTTAATTTTTAATTTATTCATCCACTGACTAGAAAGGTGAGGGAGGGGTTGGTTGGGAAGGAAATACACCTGAGTTTGAAGTCAGACATGTCTCAAAAGGGGAAGGTCACATAGACAGCAAGGTGGATCAGTGGGTAGCGGCACTTGTCACTAAGTCTGATGATCTGAGTTCAATGCCCGGGATCCACAGGATGGAGGGACAGAACCAACTCCTGCAAGTTGTCCTCTGACCTCCACACATATGCCACAGCGTGTCCATGTCTCCCTCTGCCCCCATCACCACAGAGAGAGAGAGAGAGAGAGAGAGAGAGAGAGAGAGAAAGAGAGAGATAAATAAATAAATAAATAAATAAATAAATAAATAAATGCTTGATTTTTAAAAATTGGGGGAAAAAAAGACCCCGACACCTGCCTGTGTGCGCTCATCTTAAGTTGGGTGACATCTGTGTGAGGACTGTCACCGTAGTTACCACAGAGGACTTCAGCACTGAGTATAAACACAAACACATTGTGCGGTGCATCCGACGTTCCTCTCTTTGGGCTTAATTTCATTTTGGGAAGTTAAGGCTGCGGAGTATAATTCTAGAAGGAAAGAATGCATTCCCTCCCTGCATGCCCGCCCTGACGTTTCAGAAAGACACACAGCTCATGCTTCTCAGACGCCGGCCAGACATCTTCACGTAGGTCGCTAGTAGGAGGTGGGGGCGTAGGGACTGTGCTAGTCACTGTCCTTGTTGTTACGATCAATTGCAAAAGGCTGCTTACAGGCAGAGTTCATTTTGGCTCGAAGTTGGAGGGGACACGGCCCTCAGGAAGTCGTGACAGATGGAGTGTGAGGAACTGGTCACGTTGTTTTTGCAGACAGGAAGTAGGGCCAGGCCGTGAAACCTGAAGGCGTGTCCCCCTACAGGTTCTGTTCTAAGAGAGTGCCCACAGCTGAGGACCAATTGTTCACACAAGAACCTATGGGAGAAGCCCTCGTTCACACAACAGCAGAGACCACGTGGAGGATGCTGCAGGGGGTTCTTTCTGCTTGGGGACCGCTGCCCTCCCTCCTTGACCTGATAATATCACAGTTGTTTTCACATGAAAAGCAGACAAGACTCAAAAGATGGTATCGAGACAGCAGAGGGGCCCTAGGGTGACTCTGGAGCAGACGGGGTAAGGAAGCACAGGTCTCCTCACATTTTACTTAAAAGCAAACTCTTTCCTCCAGAAACAGCCGCTGAGCTACTTGCCCTGGCACGAGTTTAAAGAGCAAACCCACTTCTCTGGAAAGTGTGGCCACACCCTCCGGACATGGGACATGGGAAAGGCTTTCTTCTCCATTTCAAATGACCCTGTCTCTCCTTTTTTAGATGCAAATGTTTATTTGGTCTGACTTTGAAATACCTCGGTGCAGCTGAAATAATTTAAGACAGCCCTGCAAGAGACAACCACTTCCTGACCTTCTGAGATGAGAGCCCTGGCTGGGGCCACAGAGGGAATGCTCAGACACCTGAGGCGCAGCCTGGGCCCTGCCCTCCAGGGCCCTCCTTGGCCCCGTGGACAGGATTGTCACTGTGCTGGAGACCTGATGTGGCTGCACAGATGGGCAGGCCTTAGGGCTTAGGGGAGAGCTCGCGTTGGTAGAGGACCTTACATCTACCAGTCATCCCCTCGTGGGACTCACCTTTCAGGGCTTAGCTGTGCACTTTGCCCCACATCTTAGAGGCACAGGATGTGCTCAGATCTGTGACAGGAAATGACATAAAAAGTATTGGGGGAGACTAAGTTCATAAACCAGCAGTCCCTCCGTATCCACAGGGCACAATATCCAGGCCCCCAGATACCCGAACCCACAGAGACTCGAGTTTCTTCTGGAAAACAACATCACATTCTCATAGAACCTAGACACGGCCTACTGTACACTTTAAAAGCTCAAGATGACACAATACCCACAAAGATATGTTGGCCACATAAACAGCTCTGTTTACCCTGGAGGGCCGTTCAATACAGGTACAGTTCCCCGCTAGACCTGTGCATGGGGAACTGGAGGCTGGCTATACTTAGAAAACAGGAGATGGGTGTGAATGGCTGTCCCTGGTGGTAAATGGTGAGCACTGATTTGAAGACTGGTGTGGGTCTCAAGGACTCTGTGAATGTCAGGGGCTGCTACAGCGTTATCCCATTTGTAAGTGAGAAAATGAAGTGTTCTGTTCACAGCTGGGAGAGGGCTGCTGTAGCTAGGCAGAATGCCTTCTTGCTGGCCCAGTCAGTGGATGGTCAGATAGGCAGTCACAACAGATGCCGGGGGTGGGGGGGGGTACGGTGGTGGAAATGGGGGGCAGTAAAAGGAGAGGAGGATGAGATCTCACCCTGCACAGAAAGGCAGGTTAGTCAACACAGTGCTGAACAACCAGCCCACCACTGGGGAAAACCGCAAGGGAGTAGATACCTCTTGTGAGCCAAAACAAATCCCAGAGAGATCCCAATGGATCAAAGATTTAAATGGAAAAAGACAGAAGCCATAAAATAATGAAAGCAATTTTTTTACTGTATAATATTGGAGCTTGAAGTTTTTGATTATGTTATCTCAAAGCCATAAATAGCATCATGGATTGATTCTATCAGGTAAAAGCCAGATATTAGTGCAGGACCAAAAGTGTCCTGATTAAGGTTAAAAGACAAGTTGCGAACAAGAAAAACAAGCAAACAGACAACACAGCACTAGGATGGAGTCACCATGCAGCGTTAGGAAGGGCAAGACACATGTGTGCCCGTGACTGACAATAGTGTCCTCGGCATAAAAATGTCTGTGGCTGATGTCATCACTGCAAATCGATAGGACAGAAATCCGAAAAGTGGAACTGGAAAATAGGCAGTGGATAAAAACCCTTGCCTGAAAGGAAAATACCTCTGCACTTTCAAAAATATGCTCACTCTAATTACAATAAAAATAATAATAATAATAAAAATGCGAAATAAGACATCAGTGAGATCCTACCTTCCAGCCACCGAGTTGGTAGCTGCTGTGGAAGGGCAGGCAGCATCTGGTCCCTAACCTTGAGCACTGTGGGAAGGTGCTGAAACCTCCCAGATGCGGACTGATGTGGGAGTGGTAGATCATCTGGGGGCATGCCCTGGAGTGGGACATACGGACCTGAGATCGGTTCTTTCTGTGTTGCTTCCTGGCTGCCCTGAGATGAGCAGCTTCTTCTGTCGCCATGGTAGCAGGAGTGTGGGGTGGAGCAGCTCCTCACAGGTTAGCGGATGAGCAGAGAGCTCCAAACCGGAACCAGAAACCAACGCTTCAAGGCCCACTCCGGCATTCCATTCCTGCTACCAAAGGTCCACAACCTTCCAGAACATCACACCAGGTTGGGACCAAGTGGTTGAACACACAAGCCTATGAGAGACATTCTACATACAAACCAAAGCGCGACAGAACCATAAGAAGTCTGTGCCCATTGTTACAAGCCCTCGCTGACTGAGGCTTCAGAGGAAGGGGTGGGAGGCGCCTAGAGGAGAACACTCCCCTTGCCTCTTCTCTTGTTCTGTTGCAATGGTTCAGCCTAAGCACAAAGTGTACTTTCAGTTCTTTAAACAGTCAACTTGGGGCCTTTGAGAAGCCACAGGGACTGAAGGTCGGCCAACTCCTCCTCATCTTGGGTCTACACTGCTGGCCCTGGGAAGCCAATCCTAGCACAGCCAGTGCCCCACCAGTCCCAGGCCATCCTGAGCTGAGGTCTGTGAGACAGCCAGGCCGTGCAGCAGGAATTCCTACCACTTTGGCGATGGACTGCCATTCTTTCATGTTCTCTAACAGTGAGCAACTACCCAGGCCTTGCTGGTGTCCCCAGGTGATGGTAAACCCCGGGGCCAGTGGTCAGCAGAGCAGGGGGCTAGTGATACACCCAAGAGATGTCAGTTCAAACTGTTCCGAGGACACTCCTGAATGTGGGTGGAGCTCATGTGTCACCCATTATCTGTCCGTCCCTTCATCCCTGGCAGGGTCTCAGTAATGTCAGGTCCTCTCAGCCCTTCAGCATCCCACACCTCTCTCCTCTCTCCCTTGGGAAACAAAGGAGCTGAAGTCTTCCATACTCCAGGAGCAAGAGGAGCTTGGGTCTAACATATTTTCCCACCATCTGACTTAGAGCTAACTGTATATTTTTCTAAGTAAGCACTGGATAATGTCCTGATTAGCAAGCAAGATGCCCAAGCTTACTGGCTTCCCTGATACCCAGCTGGGTGACCACGATACCGTGCTGTGTAATCTGCCAAGGACAAGGACATGGGAAGTGGCTGGGTCTGGCATCCAATCACATTGTCTGATGTTGGCCAGGTTTCCAGGCACCTGAGGCTCCAGGGCAAAGCGTCATGCTCAGAGAGCCCCTGGCAGAAGCAGAAGGTAGCTGAACCTGGATCACAGCAACGGGCTTAGTCTCCATGGTGATACATGCCGTGATCACCTGTGCTGCCTCCCTGGGAACCTGCAGCAGCAGAAGTGAAGGTCAACCCTAGAAACTGCGCCCGCCCCCGCCCCCCGCCCCGACTGCTCTGCAGCAATGCACATCTGTATCAGCACCACACCAGTACTCAGTCTTATGAACGACAGACACTGTTTCAAAGGTAGATAGCAGTAGCTGGGACAGCTGTTGGGCAGGCCGCAAGGGGCAGGCAGAGAGCCTATCAGCAGCCACACAGCTCTCTGCTGCTGTCTCATGCCATCGTTGTTGCTGTTTCGAAGCTGAAGGCATCTCTCACTGTGGCTGTGAAGGGACAGCGGAGCAAAGCATGGGGAGGCCATGTTCCATTCCCTGGCGCCATGCTTGGCTGGTAGCTGGATCACAGGCGATTGGCAGCGGCTCAGGGTGTGGGGATTTCTGTGGCTATGCGTACAGCCTTGGTCTGGCACAGCTTCACCAGGCACTGCCCCTCTCCCTGGGCCTATGTTGGCAAAGTAGGGCCTGAACTTGGGGGGCCAGAGCTTGTGAGAGGGCCGCCTCAATCGGTCCACCGTGAGAATGCAGCACGGCGAGGAACTCACTAGTCCTCACAGCGGCCCCAGGACATGAGGACTATGACGGATGGACAGAGGTGTGAGCGAGGTGGTAGAGGGTAGAGCAGTCGGCAGGGAGAGACTGAGGGTCCATTCCCTCATCTGAATTAGAAGCCTGGGTAGTGTGAGCAGTTGGCCTTACAGAAGGCGTGTGGCAGGGGAGTGGAGAGGAGCCGCAGGGCTGACCACACCCTGTGGAGAGAACCATGGACCCAGCTCTCCCCACTGCTCCCCCACAGAGAGGAAGAGTGAGTCTGTGCCCAAGGACTTCAGGAACAACAGAAGATCGGTGTGAGAGGAGTCTGAGCAAAAAAGTAGATTGAGACGTGGGGAGAAAGACTTCCCCCACACCAGGAAGAGTCCCCCAAACCTTTCCCTCACTGAACCCCCAGGAAATCAGCAGCCTTGTGTCCAGGTGTAAGACTTGAAAACATTTACATATAAAGGTCACCCAACAAGTGACTCTGTTTTGGATGCCAGTCTAAAGCCACTGCTCTGCCAAGTGTCCAGGGAGCCCTGGAGCGCTATGTCCTGGGACGTGCACAGGGTGTGGAGGTGTCGGGGCAGGCACCAGAGCTGCCCGGGAGGAGCAGCAGGCCGCAAAGGCTCACGGAAGTCAGAAGGGAGCCACAGCCAGCTCAGAGTGACGCCATGATCCCACGGACACTCCAGAGGCGTGAGGAAAGGGGAGGAAGGAGCCATCAAGGCAGAGCAAGGAGACACCTGTAGACAGAGGCAGGGGCATGAACAGGCCCAGGAAAAAGACAGGAACTGTCAATAAGAGACACAGGGCAAATGCAGGGTCAGCTGGCTGAAGTCCTACTAGCTGGAATTGTGGAAGGCAAGAACAGAGAAGAGAGAGGTGGACAGACATCTGTAGAGAAATAATACTAGGAAGTTAGCAACTGAGAGATGGGAAGAGAAAGAATCTAAGCCGCTCAGGGCACATCAGGAGGAAATGGCGCGTGCTGGCAGTGGGGGCTGGGACAGCACAGACAGGGGCTGGAGCAGCAGATTGGTGTTAGACTTCACAAGGACAGCAGCAGGGGCAGGGGGGGGCAAGGCCTTTGGAGTCCTGGTGAGAAACTGTTTTCAACTTAAATTTGTATGGCCAGACGGATTCCTTTCCAAGTGCAAAGTGGTAGATAACTGGTTCTCCTATCATACGCCCCCAAGGCCGTTTTCACGCAAGTATACACCGGTCTGTAACATACCCACTTGCCCCACAGCCCTCTCTTCCTTTTTCCTCCCCCCATAGTCCCTCACCCACCCTGGACAGTTTCAATTCTGCCTTCCTGTCGTCTGTACATAGATGAGTTTGTGAACCTTTGAAGTCTAGAACCCACACACAAGAGAACATGTGATATTTGTCTTTCTGAGACTGTTAGCTTTAACGTAATCAACCTTCCGCTATTTCTAGGTGACTTGACGATTTCTCTGGAGACCCTGAAGGACTTGCCCCCACCAAAACAAGTAAACCAGTAAAAAGGGGAGCTTGGGGTGCAGGCATCAGGGTACACACCAAGAGGACAGAGAAGCCCCAAGAGAACAGGAAGTGAGAGGCCAAGAAGGAAGCCTCCGGGGACGCCCCACAGGTCAGAGTCTGGAGGACTGACAGGTGGTGTTTGCCAGGGGTGAATGCCTGGGGAAGTTAGCCCTGGGACAGTCAGGGCTAAGTGAATGGCATTGCAGAGGGAGGGAGGAACTGTGGGAAAGAAGCATGTTCAGCACTCTGTACAGTGAGCACGGCATCGCGTCTTGGTCACGTAACACTGACTGTGAACTTAACCGGAGATGATGACAGAGAAGGGACAGGAGGCAGGACCGTGACTTCAAACAGCTGCGAGAAGAGAGGCAGCCAGCCCGTCATCTAAAGTGCAGGAAAAACAGCCGGATATTCAGAGTAATTATTTAAAAGTATGTGTGCAAGTATGTGTGTGTGTGTGGTATATATGTGCGCAATGCCACATCCAGGGCAGTTCCAGGAACAGGCCTGGCAGAAAGATAGACACATGGACGGAAAGCCGGGATCTGGTGGGCTGAAGTCTCTGCTGAAGACACAGCGGCACCCCAGTTCAGCATGTTTATTATAGAGCTGAACAGAGAGGCGGGGTTATCACACGCAGCTAACAAGGATGCAGGGTTTACAGTACACAGCTGGTCAAGGAAGCAGGTCCAGCTCATCTCAGTAGGCACAGTCTCTGCAGAGAAGCAGTCTGCTGGCCATAAACATGCCAGCGGAGGAGAAAGCGATCCCGGACATCTTCTACACGCACTGGCAACATTCACACTCATATCTACAAGGCCGACTGTGTCTTTTCCCTCTAAGTCTCACTCCAAGGAGAAGGCTTTACCATTCCTCTGTGAGTCTGAGGCTATGGGGCCCTTGAGATAGTCATGCCCATGTCAGCAACACATATTCACTCAGTCACGGCTTCCTCCACTCTCTACAGTGGGATATGTACATGTTGGAACAAGGGTATGTATGTATGTGATAGCCCAAGATCAACATCAAATGTGATCCTCTGTCGCTCTCCATTTTTTTTATTTCTGTGTGTGTGTGTGTGTGTGTGTGTGTGTGTGTGTGTGTGTGTGTATGTGTTACATATATGTTTCAATGTGTAAGCCTGTGTATGTGTGCACGTATATGTCAAGGCCAGAAGTTTCCACTGGGGTTATAGGCAGGCCATCATGCTCATCAGGCACTTGTGTGGGTGTTGGGGAGCTGAACTATAGTTCTCATATAGTAGGGCAAATGCTCTGCCCACTGAACCATCTCCTTCTTGGCCCAAGAAGTTAGGGGTTACTTTGTTTTGCAGTGCTGGGCACTCGACCTTAGGCAGGCATGCTGAGTCCATGCTCTACAGTGAGCTAGATCCCCAGGGCCTCTCACTAGATCCCCAGGAAGCATTGATTCAGCTAAACCAGCTAGTCAGTGAGCTCCATAGATCTGCCTGTCTCCACCTCCCCAGTACTGAGCTTCCAGGCCGACTCCTCTGTGCTCAGCTTTTATGCGATGCCAGCGATCCAAACTCAGTTCCTCGTGCTCGTGTGACAAGCCCTTGACCAACCAAGCCATTTCCATGGCTCGGCTTTTTCTCTTTTAAATGAAAGGGCTTCCCCTGGGGAGTAGAACTGTGGAATGAGACACGGGCAAAGAACAGCCACGTCACACTGCGAGCCTAAATGACGGGGGATGTGTGCACTGCGTGGGGCACACTTTTCTAAAACACAAAAGGAAAGGAAGCTTTCCCCCCCCGTGTGCTGCTGCAGTCAGTGTGGAAGGACGGAGTGTGCCCCAGGAGTAGGTAGCACCCAGCTGCCGGGGGATGCGGGAAACCCTAAGGAACTGGTGTAGAGCCCATGGAAGAACCCTGCCTGGTGGGCTCCCCGGAGGCAGAGGCCCTTGCGTAGCTTCAGCAGCTGCACTGACCGCTGGGAAGAACCCTTAAGAACACCAGTCCCAAGTGCTGGGGGACCAAGAGAGAAATGGGCCTTGTGGTCTGGAGGGCGTGGCTTCTTGAGAGGACTTGGGGCTTGGGTGAGGGTTCTGCCTCTTTTAGGAAATAGTCATTAGCCATCGTGGCAAATGTCACCGAGACCATGTTTCTGTCTTTGGCAGGGGGGCAGACCTCTGAGACTCCCTGGCTTCTGTGATTCCCTGTGGCTTTGGCGTCTCCTAATCTTGGTGGATGATGGCCGTACTGAGACCTCTGTTAGTAAGGGCCAAAGGCTGGCCCGCAGAGAAAGGAGGGAATGGTGCCTGAGGGATGAGAGGCAGAGGAATGGCAGATCACTGGGATGGTGACTGAGTCCCCAGCCCTGGCTCAGGAGAATGCCAGAGACCAGATTGTGTGGTGTTGTCTGTTATCTGTCAGTAAGGGCCAACCGCAACTTTGACAATTTAAAAAAGCAAACAGGCTCAGATCACCCGGCCTCAGGGGGTGAGGACACACCTGAGAACAACTCGGCTAGCAGTGCTGACTGAACGGCCATCGGACTCTCCTGGTGGCCATCAGGCTGATGCTGACAGAGATGGTGGTCTCTGGAAGCTGCTGTCCCTGAGGGCCTGTCTTCAAGCCCTACCCAGGGCTATAGCAGGGAGACAGCACCTCACCTGTGGGCATCCAAACAGCTGCGGTGGACTTGGCTTCTCTCAGAGTGAATGACCAGAGAGGCAGAAGCAGACAGGGTTATAGACACAGGATGCGGCGCAGCACCTTACAATCCCTCCTGGTTAGTTTTTTGTTTGTTTGTTTGTTTGTTTGTTTGTTTTGTGTCAACTTGATACATGCTGCAGCCATCTAGGAAGAGGAACCTCAACTGAGAAAAATGCGTCCATCAGATTGGCCTGTAGGTAAGCCTGTGGGGCATTTTCTTCATTAATGATTGATATAGGATGTTCCAGCCTACTGTGGGTGGTACCAGCCCTGGGAAGGTGGTTCTGAGTTGTGTCAGAAAGCAGGCCAAACAAGCCACAGAAAACAAGCCAGGAGGCAGTATTTCCTCCATGGCCTTTGCTTCAGTTCCTGCCTTGGGGGTTCCTGAATTGGCTTCCCCTGTAACCTAGACTGTCAAATGTAAGCTGAAATAGACCTTTTCATCCCCAAGTTGTTCTTTTGGTCACGGGGTTCTATCACAGCAAGAGAAAGCAAACTAAGACGCAAGCCAAACTTGGAAGTGGGACACCTTCTCGATGGTGTTGAGATCTTACGCACCCCCCAGAGATCAGTGAGGAAACTGCTTTGCCCCATTGGTGCTGTGGGAGGTAATGAAGTCTTTATGGAGTGCGGCCAAGGGGAGTCTTTGGGGTCACTGGGTTTGTGGGGACTGTTGGACCCTGGACAATGGACTCTCACTTCCTTTTACTTCCCCCAATGAGACAAAGTGTTTGCTCTAACACACAGTCCTCAGTGGAACACCCTTACAGGGCCAAATCCACAAGCTGAGAAGCCTGTGAAGTCTGTCGCCTTTGGCCTTTGTGACAGTGACAGGAAACAGGTCAACACATCCTCACCTTATGGGACTCGTCTCCGTCTCCCAAGGCAGGGCCTTGGAGGTCAGCTTGTGGCGGTCAGAGGCCACTCCTGCCTGGGACTGTGTCTACAGCCCCATCCCAACCGGAAGAGTGGAATGGCTGCCTCCTGTCTTCTGCTTCACCAGGCCCGTCTTCCCTCGCATCTCCACTCATCCTTGTCTCACGCGTTGTGCGCTGGGCATGTGTCACTAATGAGTTCTTCTTGCTGGGTGAGGAAATGAACTCCCAGAGACAGACCCACCCCACCGCCGGTCCTGTTACAGGGAGCCCATGAGTCAGAAAACAGGAAAGAGCTGGTGACGAAAGGCACATGCCCCCATCTTAAGTACCAGAACAAATGTGACTAGGAAAGCCACAGCCCCTTCCCTATGAATGAGAAGAGCAGGAGAGGGGACAGTCTTCAGCCCAGTGTCTCTCACGTAAACACGTAATCACAAGTGAAAGCCCTGTTGGGAAAGAAAGGGCAGAGCAGGAGAGCTCAGAGAACCTGGCTTGGCCACTGGCCCAGGAAGCATCTTTGAAGAGGAGGGTGGCTGGCAGCTTCTCCATGGGTCAGAAAACAGGGGCCAACCTCTGACCTCTCTCCAGGCTGATATGAGCTTGAGAGAACCATGAATCACTTACTTTTTTTGTCACAAACACGGTTCATGCTTGAGAGTAAAGAGAATAAAGGTCGAGCCCCAACTTAAACCACGAAGGCACCCTCCCGCCATGCACACTGCGCCCTGCAAGGTGTCTTCTTACAGAACTGTAGAGTCGCCCAGAAACAAGCGTCTAATTATAGCCCAGCCATCTGCGGAGCTAAAACAAGGGGCTCATCAACACTATCTTTCAGGTTTTTCACCAAGTCAGAACAATCTGCTAAAAATATCCTGTACTGTATCCGCAACGCCCCCAAACAATGTGTTTTCCCAGCACCGCAGCCTGCCAGATCCCCACAGCTCTGGAAGCCCAGGGGGAGCAAGAAGCCCAGCTGGCAGCCGCCATGGCTCTTCCTTGCCTAGTTTTCATCCTGTGTGTCGTCACTGGGCCGTAGAGGACAGAGCAGAGGGAAAGTTGGGACCAGATCCCAGCCTGCCACAGACATCCAGGCAGATGCCTGCTGGGTGAGTTTCCTAGGAGCCTCTCAGGGGTCCTGGGCCAGTGGCCAGGTCCTCAGATCCAGGAATCCTGCCGGGTCTGCTGGTGCTGTCATATCCCCAACCCCCGCATAAGGGGCCCAGACACTAGTGTGTTGCCTGCATAGAGCCTCAGAGTGAATTAGAAAAACAGACAACTTCAGAAGCCACTTGCGTCCTGGACTGGAGACTTGGGGCAATGCATAACCTACTCGAGGGTTCATGGCCTCCTGTGGAAAACGTGCATTAGAAAAGCTAGGAATACCTGGGCCTCTGAACCACCTTTGGTCTTAAGGGGCAATCAAAGCTCCAGGGCCCCCCCCCCCAGGTGAGAATCGGGGTGGAGGTCCTGTGCACATGAAGGCCGGCCCCCTCTGGGTGCAGCTGAAGCAGGAGGGTGACTGAGAAGCCATGCTGGACATCAGCCAAGGACACCAGACCAGGTATTCGATTTGTGGTGCTAAATGCAGGGGGCGTGGCGTGCAGCTGCCAGGGGCTGGAAGTAACCACCACTGTACAGCTGCAGGGAAAAGACCTTCTGAGAAGAGGGTGAGACAGAGACCGCAGAGTGTATGACCACCTGCTCTTCCTGAAGGGAACAGAGAGTCGAAAGGCAGGCCTGGAGTGGAAGGGATTGAAGACCAGACAGGTGCTGGGAGGGTGAGCAGAAAGAAGCGGATTGAAACTCGGTGCTGATGGTGTGTCGTGCGGCTGAGAGCGCCACAGCTTTGATCGAGCAATCCTCAGGGAAACGCCTCGCCGAGGGTGGGTCCAGAGCTCCAAAGGCTGAAGGTCCTCTCTCACCCTGGGGGAAGGCAGTTTGTGGATTATATGCTAAGAATTGGTGCGCATGTTGATACTTAGGTATAAATACAACTCTATATTTCATCTATATTACGAATTCCGGGGCTGGAGAGATGGCTCAGAGGTTAAGAGCACTTGTTGCTCTTGCCGAGGACACAGGTTCAACTCCCAGGACCCACACGGTAGTTCACAGTCATGCATAACTCCACTTCCAGACCCAACACCCTCTTCTGACATCCTTGGGCACCAAGCACACATGTGGTACACATAGGCATGCAAACAAAACACTCACATACATAAAATAAAATGAAGAAATACTTTTTTTTTTTTCTTTTTTTTTTTTTTTTTTTTTTTTTGGTTTTTCGAGACAGGGTTTCTCTGTGTAGCTTTGCGCCTTTCCTGGAGCTCACTTGGTAGCCCAGGCTGGCCTCAAACTCTGCCTCCCGAGTGCTGGGATTAAAGGCGTGCGCCACCACCGCCCCGCAGAAATATTTTTTAAAAAAAGAATTCCAGGGTACTTGCTGAAAGATGGAAGTTCTGAAGAATAATACATATATATGTGTGTGTGTATGTGTGTGTGTGTGTGTGTGTGTAACCATAATAAAGAGAGTCAAAGAATAAACTTCAAGGCCACATTTAAGCCCAACTATATCAATAATTAAATTTACATAATTAATTAATTAATTATACATATATAATATTCCAACTAAAAGACAAAGATTAAACTGAACTTTTTAAAGTATGGCTGGATATTTTTTGAAAGGCTTCCAAAACACAAGATTAGAGAAAAGTTGGAAATAAAAAGTTAAGAAAAGGGCCCTGCACCTCACCTGGACAGCACAGCGGAGCTGACCTTATCGGCAGAGGTATAGGCGATCTGGCCCCTCCCTCACCTGCCATATGGTGGTGTAGGGGCAGGGATGCCCTCCCCCCCCCTCCTGACAGGTGATAGAGCAGGCCCTGAGGTCATAAGAGCAGGAGAGCTGTCCCTGACCCACACCAGCTGCAGCACTTGGGGAGAGTGGCCCCTGTGTCTCACCTGGGCAGCGCAGTAGAGCTGGCCCTGATGGTCCAGGTGTGGGAGAGTCAGCCCTGAGGGTGTGAAAACAGGAGAACCGGCCCCGCCCCTCGTTCATTGCTGCAAGGGTTAACTAGCCAGGGCAGTGCTGAAGAGCTCACCCTGGTGGTGAGGACAGGGGAGAGCTAGCCAGCTGACCAACCCTGCAACTACCCAGGCCCCAAACCGGGATTATGAGTTGGCCCGCCCCAACATCCACCCCATCCATGATCACACATGAGGGGCCGGTCCTGCAGACCCAAAGCTGCAGGATCTCCAGGACACAGTGTAGCAACAACAGGAGTCCCAGTGAGGGCCCAGCATTGATAGTGGAGCAGAAACCAGAGGCCTCGAACCAGACCAATGACTCTTCGCAATGAACACTTGCAAGTAAAGATATATGGACTAAAGGGGTTACTGAGTGACTCACTGTGTCACACTACAGCTTCCACGACAACATTTTTTTTCTTTTCTTTTTTTTTCCTCTTAAATTTTATTTTATTTGGGGGGAGGGTGCAAGGGCAGAGGGTGGATACGAAGGGACAGGGAAATGAGTGGGAAGGGGAATGCATGATGGGAAAGATACAAAAAAATAAATAAAAAGAAAGTTAAAAAAAAAGTTAAGAAAAGATGCCCAGAGCTAAGGAAATGCTCAGTGGGTAAAATACCTGCTGTACAGCATGAGGACCTGAGTTCGAATCTCCAGTACCCATGTAAAAGCCAGGCATGGCAGTGTGTACCTGCAGTCTCTGTGCAAGGGGACAAAAATGGGCCAATCTCAGAGGCTCCCCAGCCAGCCAGCTTAACCAAACACCACACTTGAGATTTAGTAGGGGACAAAGCCTCGGAAATTAAGGTAGAGAAATGATAGAAGTCATTCCACCTCCAACCTTGGACTTTCATTCATGCCTGCCGGCAAGGGTGAGCATGCCCATACATGCACATACACTACACACACATGCACGCACATTCACACGCACACTCACGCACACACCAACATATCTAGTAAAAGCATAAATATATAAGTAGGAAGATAAAAGATACACAGGTCCATTTTCCTTGACTATAACGACATAACTGAGGCTGGTTAATGTATGGAGAGAAGAGGTTCATTTAGCTCTCAGCATTCTGGAAGTTTAGCGCCTGGTGTCAGCCCAGCTCTGGGGAAGGCCTTGTAGAGGAAGGTGTCAGAGTTCCAGAGCAGAGGCCGAGGGAGGAGTTCCAGGGTGAGGCAGGTACCTAGGGAGTGAATCTTCCCAGAGTGGTCCCTGGACATACAGTGGATGACTGTGTGCTTCAGGCTGCTCTGTTAATGATGAGGTCTTCCATGGTCCCTGGGTGGTAAGCACTGTGTGGGGCTGAGGTCCAGTGCCCTCCATCTTTGTGTGGTCTGACACCAAGCTGGCCTATGAAGTGCTCTTGGGCCTTTACCTCCTCTGACCGCAAATCCCGGGAAGTGTGAGGAGTGAGACATGAGACGCGTGGTGAGGACGGAGGTGTGGCATGGATCGGTGGCGGGATGTAGCCAGCTGCGCTTCTTAGCTCCAGACTTAGCAGACCTTGCAGAACCACTCTGTCCTGGGCATCGCTGGGTACCAGCAGGACTGGCACCTCCTGAGGCTGCTGAGTGTGGCCATCTGTTCCTGAGCATGCAAGGCCACGCCTCTGTGGGCTTGTTTTCTGGCGATTCCATAGCTTGGGAAAGTTGGGTTAGCTCGGGATTCTGGTGAAGACGGTGGTCTGGCCTGACAGCTGAAGCATGGCAATGCCTCTGGAGCACTTGAGGAAGGAAGAGAGTTGCTCAGGGGATGAGTTGGTCCCTAATGACTCACTGTGTGAGAGGTCCCAAGGGTGCTGTCTTGGAATGCCTTCTGAGGACAGTACCCAAAGGCCTAAGTAAGGGCTTCCCACCAGGCTCCACCTCCGAAGGGTCCCATTGTCTTCCCACCTCACTCTCTGACGAGCAGCCCCCGACACTTAGAACCCAAAGGGACACTCAGCCTTCTACAAACTACAGCACCTCCACGACCCCAAAGGCACACCTAGCCTGTGCCTCTCCCTGGTGCAGAACTCACCATTATTGTCCCATCATCCCTTGGGCGATGGCTGTCATGTACTATGAGCAGAGCAGGCCTCTCCTCACCTCCAGAGAGTACACGTTCCACTCCGTCCTTGGTGCTCCATGCCATCCACGGTGCCTGCCACCTGCTGCTGTTCAGGTCTGGTTGCCATGGTATCCTATCCCATGTGGAGATCAAAGGTCATATGGTCCCATACCTTCCAGCAGCTCCAGTATTACATCACAGGAGACTCTCTGGAGTCCTGGGGAAACTCAGGATTGTTCTGGCTCCCCCACATAGGAGTGCAAGCTGCCTGGGGTCCTCCTTCTGGGGTAGGAAACGGTGTTCATCAGATCAACTGTTAGGAAACTTACTCCGGGGTAGAAACCCCATGTGGCACATCGGTGTGACTGGGCAGTAGCCAGGTGAACTTTTCAGTGTTTGCGCCCTCGGTAACTATGTTCTGTGAGGTCTTTGAAGGTGGACGCTGATGGTTTAAATTACAGCACGTTAAGCTAAGTACTAGGGAACAGAATAGGGACGAGAACCCACAACAGAGACTTAAAGCCATGAGAAGGGTAGCATCCACCAATGGTCCCCTCCACCCATCCCCTTAGACAGAAGCCATATTTTGTTTACACTCTTGGCTATCGATAGAACCTCAAAGATGTCCACTGGGCGTCAGCCCTTTCCACAGGCCAGGAAATGAATCTGTGGGTTCTGCCAATGGCTGAAGTCTGGTCGAGTTCACCTCTCAAAACCCAGGCCATGGGCTGGAGAGATGGCTCAGCGGATGAAGTCCATGGCACACAATCACAGTGCCTGCATTTGAGCCTCAGCACACACACAGACATCCTGTCATGAGGCACCATGGCTGTGATTCCCGGGGCAGGGAGGAGGGCACTCCAGAGGTCACTGGCTAGCCAACCTGGCTAAACTGGTGAGTTCCAGATTCTATGAAAGAACTTTTTAAAAATACAAGGTGAGGAGCAAGTGGGGAAGATAACTAACATTGGCCTCTGGCCTCTAAAGACAAATATGAATGCATACCTATACACATGAACAGGTGCACACATACCTGCACACATGCTCAAAATGCACACACACACACACACACACACACACACACACACACACACACACACACACAGGAAGAGAGAGAACCCAGGCCATGTGCCTAGTGCACAGACCCCATAGTCTTCTACACGCCCCTTTCCTAACACAGGCCATAAAGGCACTTTGGATTTCAGAGTCAATTTGGGCTGCATATAACCACCCTGGAAAGCCCAGCTAGCTTCCTTTGCCGAGATAGGGTCGCTCAAGTGAAATACCATGGTCCCTTTGGAAGGGCTGAATGAGTCATAGCTGTGTGCACTCACCAAGAGGTATGAGGCTGCCTTCGAAGACTGTCCTCAGGGGCCCAGCACAGCTGATCTGACTGTTTCTTTAGTTGTGATCATTTCCTAACGGACACTGGCTAAGGCATGGAAAGGGGACAGATGACCATGGCCTCCCATAGTCATGAATCCACTTCTTAAAAACTCTGACCTGCAGAATATCTGAACTGTTGACATTAAAATGTCCAGCAAGTCATTCCCAGGATACTCACAGGGTTGCAGTCTCTGTCACTGTCTAATCGAGGACCCCTCCATCGCCACAGAATGAAGCCCTGTGCTAAAGGCTCCCGGGCCCACACCCCCTTCATCATTAACGTGTTCACCCTCATGTTATACTTGGGGTCTGGCTTGCCACCCAGCAGAGGGGTGATGGGACTTTTAGAAGGCGAAGCCTACAGGAGCCTGATTGACCCCTTCTCTGGTTCCCCTTTTTACCATGTGACCTCTTCTTCTTTCACAAGCTCCCCCAAAATGCCATCTGCCAGCCACAGAGGCTTTCAGGAGAGGAGGTGTGGATGGGGCCACCTGGTCATAGGCTTTCAGCTTCCACATCTGTGAGCTAGAAAAACTTCCTATCGTTAAAAAGCACACAGCTTCAGGTGCTTCATCACAAGTACGGAAAACTAACTAATGCACTTTGTATGGATTCTCCCAGAAGACTGACTCGCACAGAGATGAAATCACACAAATGAATGCATTTTTTTTTGTTCCTGACTTCTTTTATCAACATGATATTTTTGAATTTCCTCCATGTCAAAGCATGTACAGGTATAGCCATTCTTAATGGCTGAATGACATTCCCTGGTATGAGCACACCACACTGGTTCATCCGTTTGTCCTTCCATGGACATTGTTTGTGAGGTCACTCCCTACTCTTCTGATTTCATCTGGAAGGCAGTGTCTTCATGGCTGCCTGCCACCTGGACCCCAGAGAACACCTCTTCCACTGTTTCCTAGAGCTCTGAAAATCAGGACACTGACACCTTTCTCCTTATTTGGAACTTGGAGCCCATTATGTTAATCACCCCCACCTTGAGAAATCAAGGTGGGATACCGCTAAGTGCTGCTGCCTGGCCCCTGATCTCATGGATTTTGGGAGCCCTGCTCTGGGGCACTATCTTCTGAAGATGAAGGACGGCCACTCTGAGCTCAGTTATACCAAGAATGCTCCCCGCAGAAGTGTGCTCTGAATCTAAGGTTGTATGCTTGGGAATGCTCCCCTCAGCACTGTGCTCCAAATCCAAGGTTGTGTGCTCAGGAGTGCTCCTCTCAGGAGTGTGCTCAGAATCTAAGGTTGTGTGCTTGGGAGTGCTCCCCTCAGAAGTATGCTCCTAACTGCCAGGCCCTGTGTTCAGGCCTCAGCAGTGCCCTCCCTGTGAAAGTGCAGTGCTTGGGAGTACTCCCCTCAGAAGTGTGCTCCTAACTGCCAGACCCTGTGTTCAGGCCTCAGCAGTACCCTCCTGTGAGAGTGCCGTGTTTGGGAGTGCTCCCTGGGCAGTGCTCTTCTTATCATGAGGGCTTCGTTCTTGGAAGTGCTGGCCTTTATCAATGTGCTCCTCACCAAGGGCCCAGTTTCTAGTGATCAGCCCAACTTTTCTCACTGAAAGGAATAATCAGGGAATCAGTGGGGGGGGGGGCTTAGAAAGCATTCTGGAACATTCTGGAACCAAGGAAGCCTTGACATAGTAACTGTGTCTGAGGCCATGCCATGGGGCGGCAGACACCCGGAGCATAACCCTGGACATCTGGAGCAGCTGGCAGCCCTGACAGTGTGTGGATTCTAGCCATCACTTCAGAGCTGTTCTTCTCGCCAGGAGTCTGGGTCCCCTGCAGGAGTGTCTGGAGCCTAAGCCAGGCTGGCCTGGGTGGTGTGATAGCTAATCTTGATTGTCAACTTGACTGCATTTCCAATTATCTAGAAAGCACACTTCTGGATGTGTCTGTGAGGGTGTTTCCACAGAGGTTTGGCTGAGGAGGGAAGGCCCACTCTAAGTGTGGGTGGCACCATGCCATGGGCTGGGCCCCAGCCTGAGCGAGATGGGGACAGAAGAAAACCAGCTACACACCAGCATGCCCTTCCTCTTGTTCTGTTCCTCAGCTCCATGTAACCAGCTCCAAGGGTCCAGTGTCCTCTTCTGATCTCCATGGGCACCTAAGCACACATACACACATACACATACATACACATACAAACACACACATACACACATACACATACATACACATACAAACACACACATACACATACAAACACACACATACACATACAAACACACACATACACATACAAACACACACACACACACACACATACACAAATAAATTGAAAAATAAAAATATCCCCTACGTGTCCCTTAGCAAAAGAAAAATGTGTGGGCACCCCTCGGCTCTGTCTCAGAGCTCATACACACTTTAGAAGATAAATGTCTCAGATGTTACCATAGCAGTGAACTTCAGTTAGAATTTTGGGATCTAGAGAAAAACCAAATTTTTTTTTATACCCTAGAGTCACTTTTCTCCACAAGGGATACACCACATCCTTCACTCTCCATGCCTCTCACTCTCTGCACCCCCAATTTTCTATACACACATCACACACACCCCCACTCTCCACACACCCCTACTCTCTATGACCCCCGCTCTCCATTCTGCTCACTCACCACATCCCCACCCTCCATGCCCCTCACCTACCACTCACTCCCCAACTCCTGCTCTGGTCAGGTATCATATTCCCCAAATGTGGACTCGCTCCAGACATTGTGGTCACCCCAACCGGTCCTTTGGCTCTGCACTTCCTGTCACCAGCAGTAGCAATGGAAACCAGCTGACTTATCCTATCCGGTTAATTTTTTAAAAACACCCAAAATTTGTGGGTGTATGGTGTTGGTTTTCTAGAGCTCCCGTAACAAAATACCACAAACTGCACAGTTTAAACAACTGAAATTTCCTTTCTTACAGTTCGAGGGACTGGAAACCTGAGACCAAGGTGTTGACAAGTTTGGCTCCTGAGAGGCCTCTCTCCTTGACTTGCAGACAGCTGCCCTCTTGTTACCTGGTCACATGATCTGTTCTCGGTGCATGTGCTCTGATGGTGTTTTCCCAGGTGTCTGACCTTCCTTTGTCAGCCCGACTTCTATTCCTGTGACAAATCTCTGCAATAAGTCGATAGACGAGGAGGAAAAGGTCACTATGGCTCAGGGTGAGAGGTGCCAGGCTGTGCTCGGCAGCCCATTGCTGGGGGCGGGGGGTGGGGGGGTCCCCTGAGCACATCAAGGTGGAAGGGTGGGTCTGGGATCCCCTTTATCCCAGGGCCCAAAGAAAGGAAGAAAGAAGGGGCAGGTTCCACTTCCTTTCAACGCCCCCAGAGAGTAGCAGGGCTCTTCCCAGGCCCCACCTCTTAAAGGTCCACCAGCTCTGAAAGACACCACCGCAAGGGTGGGGAAACTTCTTCAACAGTGGGCCTCTGGGGAAAATTCAGGTTCCCATTCAAACTCAAGCAGCCTCCCTCATGGTGCCTCCAGGCAGCCTGGATCAGGATCCCCCCCCCCCGTAACCTTATTTTAAAGACCCCCATCTCCAAACACTCACGGGTGGGCGTGTTGAGGTCACAGAGTCCACAGATGGGTTGTGAGATGATACAGCCTGGGCTCTCACTGTGTGACACTAATCACGGTTATCAGCTTGATTGGATCTAGAGTCCACTAAGAGCCAGGCTGCCAAGCAGGTCTGTGAGAACATTACCAGGAAGGGTTAACTGAGAGAGTACCTGTCAGCAGCAGTTGCCTGGACAGAAAGAGGTCAGAGGAACTTAACCTGCCTGCCTTTGGTTTTTTTGTATGTTTGTTTGTTTGTTTTTGTCTTTAATACAGAATACCACTATGTGGTCCTGGCTGGCCTGGAACTCCATATGTAGACCGCGCTGGCCTCGAACTCACAGTAAAGGCATGTATCACCACTCCCAGACTGCTTTGCTTCTTGCTAATAAATGTCCCATTCTGATACTGACCTTGGAACCCATCTTCTTTGGCTTCCCTGCGAGGACAAAACAGCAGCGACTCTCTAGGATTCCTCAGACCTTCCACACCAGACTGGGGCTGCTGAGGTCTCCAGCCTGGTGGACTGACTGGGTTCTCAGCCTCGCTTGTGTACAGACAGCCATTGCTGGACTCTGCACATCCTGTAAGTCAATCTAATCAATGCGCTATGTAATACATAGTCATCCAGTTGGGGTTCTGTTCACATAGAGAATCCTAACTAATATGCAGTTTGACGCCATGTTGAGTCCTTCTCTGAGGAACGCACTGCTGAGCAGTGTGTCCGTCCGTAACTTCATTCCTTGGCCATGCATGTCTGCTCACTCCCTGGAGAGCAGTCCCTGCCCCCAGAGCAGCCATTGCCCTTTCTCTACAACCCCCACACTTAGCTCCGGCTGCTTGCAGTGTGATTTTGCTTTCAGTGGGATGTGAGGGACGGATACTCCTTAACGTGTTCTTCCTGCAGCACGTGCTTTGGAACGAAGGAGGCAGCAGTCCAGGAGTGTGATTTCAGAGCCAGAAGTAGGTCAGGCTGGCAGTGCTGGGGATGCTAATGACAGTGTGCAGGTTCATGAGGTCATCGCCTGGAATCCTGTCACAGCTGCCGGCTGGTGCTGGAGATGGGAATGTGAAAGCTCTCTCCTAGGGCTCCATAGGCCTTTGCTCCATATAAAGCAAAGCTCCATGGGAGGGAAAGAGAGAGTAGGGAGGGAGGGAGGGAGGGAGGAGGGAGGGAGGGAGAAGGGAGAGGGAGGGAAGGAGAGAGGAGGGAGGGAGGGAGGGAGGGAGGGAGGGAGGGAGGGAGGGAGGGAGGGAGGGAGGACTCGCTGCCATGGAGCTGGGCTTGGGGTATTTCTTTTTTTTTTTCTTTTTTTTTTTTTTCTTTTTCTTTTTTTTTTTTTTTTTTTTTTTGGTTTTTCGAGACAGGGTTTCTCTGTGTAGCTTTGTGCCTTTCCTGGAGCTCACTTGGTAGCCCAGGCTGGCCTCGAACTCACAGAGATCCGCCTGCCTCTGCCTCCCAAGTGCTGGGATTAAAGGCGTGCGCCACCACCGCCCGGCCGGGGTATTTCTGGAAGACACATTTTGCAGAGAGAAGTGGCAGACAGATGATGTGCAGAGCAGAGAGCGTGGATGCTAACAGCTGCTTTCTGTGCACGTGGCCTCACCTCCTGCCACACCCTCCAAAAACCATCCAGTGAGAACAAAGGTTTGTCTTTCAGCCAAAACACAGCCTCCATTTCCATGAAGCCCTCTCTCCCTCATCCCTCCAATGCTGCCTCAGTCAGGCCAGCAAATGGCCCGAGGCACGAACTGGCCACCTTGGACTGCTCTTGTGTAACCGCTGCAGTTTCTGTACCAGCTAAAAATTCAAAAGCTTCTCCTTGAAGAAAATTGATTTTCTAGGCTCTGGAACAGAACTGGAAACTCTAGTGATCCAAAAAAGCCACCACCAAGGGAGGGCTCCACTTAGCTTCAGGCACAGCTTCTACGGCTTGCCTGAGTGGTCCCTGTTCCTGTTGCCCCTGCAAGGGCAGCAGGCAAATGAGTCAATGCCCTCCACTGTAGCACATTCAAGTGAGAGTTGAAGAGAAGCCATGCTTTCCCCTGATATTCATTCTGAAAGGCTGCTTCACAATGGCCGTTCTTGACCTGGAACTTGGTGGTTACACCCCCACAAGCTCTGGGTTGCATTATCTCATGCTACTCCGTGCTAAATGTTTGGTGTGTGTGCAAGCTCTTTTGGACCTCACAACACCCCCAGGAGGTGATAACGATATTACCCCCATATTTCAGGGGAGGAAACTGAGGCTCAGGCAACTTGAAGTAACTTTCCCAAGCCCTATAACTTATGAGCAGTGACTCCAAAATAAAAATTCTTGCCTGCTCGGCTCACTGCAAGCTAAGTTCATGAATACATGGTGAGGCCTCTGCCTGGGCATGGGTGGGGGAAGGTCTACCACTCACAGCCAGCTTCTCAGGACACTGATGGTTTCCTGTCACTTCTGCCTCTGGTTTGCCAAGGTAGAGACCATCCTCACGTGGGGACTCATGAGGTAAGCAGCCTGGAGCCTACGTGCTCCGATTTTGATGAATTCACACAGACCCCTGCGGCTCCCTAGTGGCTGTACAAAGCAGCCTGGGGAATCAAAAGGCTCTCAAAACACACACACACACACACACACACACACACGCACACGCACACGCACACGCACGCGCGCGCGCGCGCGCGCACACACACAAGCATAAAAAGTAAACTGACAGCTGTGTCCATCTGCTGGAGCTGCCAGGACAAAATGCCACAGGCTGGTGGCTTCCACAATGGAATTGTATTCTCACTATTCTGCAGGCTGGAGATTCCAGATCAAAGTGTCCTGGGGAGCCCCTCTCGGTGACTGGCAGGTGACCGCCTTCTCATAGGGGCTCACACGGCCTTTCCCCTAGATGCACAGAGATGGGGGGCGGGGCTCTGGTGTCCCTTTCTCGTCTGATAAGGCACCAGCCTTATCATATTAAGACTCCACCTACGAACTTATCTGACCTTATTCACCTCCCAAAAGCCTGGCTCCAAATCCAGCCATACGGCTGGGTGCCAACACAGAAATTAGGTGAGGACACAAACATTCATCCCTTAACCAAGGTCCGTGTTTTTGTTTGTTTGCTTACTTTTCGTTTTTAAATAAAAACCCCAAACAGGGCTGGAATGATGGCTCAGCTGGAAGGCGCTTCCTTCCAAGCCTGACAACCTGGACCTCATGTGGTAGGAAAAACTTATCTCTAACCTCCACACCCACACCACGGCAGGTGCACACCCATTCACGGCCCCCCACACATAAAAACAAACAAATACGTAAATGTGAGAAAATTCCAGAGACGTGAAGAGATTTTTAAAGTCAGGTGTATGTGTGTCTGTGTGTGGGTATGTGCACGTGAACACAGGTGCCCTGGGAAGCCAGGGGCTCCCTGGGGCTGGAGTTGCAGGTGGTTCTGAGCTGCCTGATAATCGAATCCTGAGCAACCAAGGCATCCACGCTCTTAAGCACTGAGCCACCTTTCCAACCTCTGAAAGGACTTTTCACACCAGTGAACGTATGTAATGGCCCACCTCTTCCCTCACTGCTCTCCCCGAGACCTTTTCCTCCTCATCCCAGTTCCCACCCCCAGACACAACCTGCAGCTTCCAAGTTGTTCCCACTTCTCCTCCACTCTGGCTACCTCTGAGCTGATCTATTGCTCTGTTATCACTTCTTCGCCTTCCACGGCTCTGGACCACCACGAACCAGAGGCTTTGCCTGCCACCAGTACCACAGAAAGAGCCTCCTGAGATAGCCATCTCCACAAGGCAAGAAAGATGGCAGCTTGGCTAAGTTCTTCTCATGCTGCTTCTGCCCGTCTCTCTTAGGACCCTTAGATGTTTCCAGGGTCCAGAAGAAGGTTTTTCACCCTGGAGAGTAGACCCTAGGGAAGGAGAAGAAGGAGGGGGCACCCAGGAGCCCTGAATGGATGAGCCTTCTCTACACAGGAGCTGGACACAAAGCAACAATGCATTTGAGACTGCCAGGGCCCCAGTCACCACCCAACTCCAACCAGATGGAACCCCGAATGGAAACAGCTTGGCTGTTTGAATTTATGCCACTGTGTCTGGATGGATTGTTACACAGCACTAGTTAACTGACCCAGCAACCCAGGCTGTCTAGGATCCCACTCTATCCTCTGATCTAGGCAAATCAAGGTTGAGTCCTCCCTGTCACTGACTCGCACTGAGGACTGTAGAGGTCTAGATGTGGAAAAGCACACGCCCAGCCTTTCCCAGTGATCCACCCAGCTGGGACAGAGGTATCCTGGGAATGTGGCCTCCATGCAGAGGCCTCTAACTGGATGGGGTGAGGGTGGGGGTCCTTGCCCTCTCACGGGAGGAGTCTGACTGAAGTAACTAAGGCATAGATGTGCCCCATCTCACCCCCAGCCTATGGTGTCAACTCTAAGCTGGTTGTCACATTTGGCCATGGTGCCGAGCCAGCTGCAGCCCCTCTGTTCCTCCAATAGCACCACCCGGCTTAGTGTCATTTCCTGGGTCTAAGTCGGTCCTGCTGGGGTCCAGTGGCAAGCTAGCCTTTGATCCTCTGGCCCCTGGTGGAAGGTCTCATCTGGTCCATCTCCCAGAGTGACAGACAGACATAGTGTCAGAACTCTCTCTCCTGCTGCAACCCTGAAGAGAGGCGCGCTCTCTGGCAGTTTGTTGTACCAGGTAATATTGGTCATGGTAGGAGAGCGCTCAGCTTCATTCTGGAGTCACAGTTCAATCCTAGGAATAGCTGGGTATTTTCTGTGTATCCAGATTCTTAGTGTGTTCACAGAAGTTTTCTTACCCAAAGAACTAAGGCTAAGGGGTTGGGGATTTAGCCCAGTGGCAGAGCACTTACCTAGCAAGGGCAAGGCCCTGGGTTCGGTCCTCAGCTCCGGAAAAAGGAAGAAAAGAAAGAAAGAACTAAGGATGAGACAATACTCTGTGGAGTTGCAAGAGCTTGTGTGTGAAGGGGAAGAATCCCTTCCTCCAGCCTGTTCTTCACTTTCAGTGACCACGACAAGCCTCCTCAACACTCTTGACTTCTCCAGCAAACAGATGCCTCTGCGCTTGCCGAGTTTACGGGTCACCGTTCATCATGCCATATCACTAGGCGGTAGGCAATGGTACATACGGAGAAACTGAGGCTTGGAGACATGAAATGGTATGGCTAGATTCCATTCCAGTGTTCATGTCCTATGATGGCATAGGATGACACAGAATGTTGTCTCCAAATCGTGTTAGAGAGACTGAGCCAGGGAAGTGGTAACTCACAGGATTCACCTGCTGTTAGCTGAACCCAACTGAGACTACCGTTCCCCTGTGGCAGTTTTCAAATATGTTCACAAGTTCTTTGTAAGTCTTGTGGTCAATCTGTTCTCTGAGTGTGAGCTACATGGAGTGACTCATTTCCAGGAACAGGGATGAATCTTGAAAGTGTGCAAAGTCAATACTGGTGTCTGGGATTCCCCCAGTAGATGTTCAAAGGACTGTGAGTAGTGCCTGGAGGTGGGGACCAGGTGTCGTCATCTTCCTCCTTCCCCTCCTTCTCCTCCTCCCCCTTCTCCTCCTCCTTCTTTCTGATTTTTTGAGACAGGGTTTCTCTATGTAACAGCCCTGGCTGTCCTGGAACTCCCTTTGTAGACCAGGCTGGCCTTGAACTCACAGAGATCCGCCTGCCTCTGCCTCTGGAGTTCTGGGATTAAAGCTTGCTCCACCACCGCCCAGCTCACAGTGTCTGCTTTTGCTCCCAATACCACGCACTCTGCCTGAGTGCTCACCAGCTTCTTTACTGAGAGATGGGAGTCCAGGAATGGGGGGAGGAGGAAAGGACTGCAAAGGTGTTTCTCCAGAGATGTTTGTGGATTTGATACAGCAGAGGTGATGAGGAAATGTGGACAAAGAATAAAACACCAAGAGATGTTCGGCAGCCTGGCACCATGGTAAAATGGAAGCCGGGACTCACAAAGCACAATGCTCCGGGTACCTGCTAATATCGCCACCTGTATACCTGCTAACTTTGTTTCTTTAACAAAATGCCTGAGACTGGGTACTGTACAGAGAAGATAGTTTGGGACTGGAAAGCTATTTCAGCCATTTAGAGTGCCTGCTGAAGTTTCAGAGAACCTGAGTTCAGTTCCCAGCACTCACAGGGGGCTGTTCACAACCCTAACGTAACTCCAGCTCCAGGAGACCCAACACCTTCTCCTGACCGCCAAGAGCACCCCCACACATATCACACACACACACACACACACACACACACACACACACACACACACACACACACGCAATCTCCTAAAAAAGAAAGAAGATTGTTTTTATTTTACTCACAGGTTAGAAGGCTAAGCATCCAAGATCAGGCAGATCCATGTGTCCAGCTCTGGTGAGGTCCCTTGGCTAGGTCACAGCACAGCTGAGAAACAGATAAAGCCAGATCTGAGGAAGACACTGGGGAGACACCATCCTTGCTTTTATTCAACTCCTTCCAGCTCCTGGAGACTGGAATCAATCCCTGCGAAGCCACGCCCCCACGGTGCAGCTCCTCCCGTTCAGCCCCACCTCCTAAACATCCCACCACCTCCGCACCATAATATCGGGGCCAGGCCTCCAACGCTTTGTTGGACAAACCTATCCAAGCCACAGTACCACCATCTGTGTGAGAAGATTCCAGGTGCTCTATGCCAACATGGCATTCTACCTTTTCAGGAGACTTGGAAGTTTTAGGACTTAACAGGTACTCTGAACCCAGGTTAGGAGATAATTTTCATGTGAAGAACTTGAAATAATAATAAAGCATTTAATAAGAAGCCCTTGTTTGGGGAAATTTGTTTGGTCCTTATCTGTGAATATTACACCAAATATCCTAAGCAAATATGCTAATAACTACATAATAAAATATGTTAATTAAATTACTCCAAAAACTTCTCAAACAAATCTGGAAAATCAACTCTTATAAATAAGCACAATACTATTACATTTAGTTGTAGTTTGAGTTCGTTAAGAAAAATGAGTCATCATGGCCTTGCCTATTCATGCATAAGAAACTGGATTCTGTGAGAATGTGTGTGTGTGACTCCCTCGTTGAAATTCAGTCATTTGAAGAAAGTGAAATCACTGTGAAGTTGGTATGGTGACACCATGTAAATTTTATTGTGCCATATGGTCACTTCTCAGAGTCCCCCGGCCGTAGGTGCTAGCATCCCCCTCATATATCCAAGTCTACAGATGTTTAAGATCTTTGTATAAAATGGGCTTAGTACTTCCAAAGTACTTGCACAGGACATACACAGTCCACCTGAAGACTTTAAATCATGGGTTATATGCGATTCCTAACACGAGGTAAATGCTACATGAGTACTGGATGCTACGTATTGCCCCATAGACAGGGAATAGTCAACATGTGTTTCGAACAGGCATAGCCTTTTTTTCTGAATGTTTTCTATCCATGGTTGGTTGGATTCATGGATAGTGTGTTAGTTAGTTTTCTTGTGGCTGTGATTCAAAAAGCCTGCCAAACACAAATTAGGAAAGAAAGGGCTTCTTCTGGCTCACACTTTAGGGGGTACAGTTAATCAGGGTGGAAATGTGGGCAGGAGTGTGAGGCAGCTCATCACATTGTATCCACAGTCAGGAAGCAGAGGTAGATGAACCTGGCACTCAGCTGTTTTCCCTCTTACTCTATTCAGACTGGCATCCCAGCTCATGGGATGGAGCTGCCCACATTCAGGATGGGTCTCCCTCCCCGGTTACAGTTCTTGGAAAGCACTTATAGGATCGTATCCAGCCCAGTTGATGATGAAGGTGAACCATCACAGATGTAGAGCCCACGGGTATGAAGGGCTGACAGTTATTCATAAACAGTATAACATAAAACTACTTAAGAACAAAAGAATGCAGCAAAACTGCCTGTGTGACAGTTTTTAAAACTAGGTCAAGCAGGGGTGGTGCAGGCCCCCCATGCTTCTCTTTGGATCATTCACTGAGGAGACCACCGGCTGCCGTGTCATGAAGACACTCCCGGCCCTGTGCAGATGTGCACGTGGCAAGACCTGAGGGCAGCCCAGACCCCCAGGGTGAACTGGGAGGCAGCCCCTCAGGCACATGTCAACCTTCAGATGCCGAACCCCCGCTGAGACCTTGACTCCATCTGTGGGAGAGAGGCTGAGCCAACCTACCAGCCCGGCACTGCCAAGATTCCAGATCCTCAGGAGCCAGGTGAGAGAGGAGCCGTTGTTACATTGTTGTTTTAAGTTGCTAGGCTTAGGGAGTCATTTGCCACGCAAGAGCAGACCGCTAAGCAAGAGCAGATCGCTAATAAACCCATTCCTTTCCCATCCCTCATTACCTGCTTGGCATCACTCCACCCACTCCAGGGAAAGTCTGCTGCACTGAGAAGTGAGAACCAACTGGGGCTTCTGGGGTGCCTCCTCTCCTGGAGGATTTACCACAGACTTGCCTTCCTGCAAACAAACAGCCCTGACTCTTTGAAGCCTCAAACCAGCCTCTCTCCTTCCCTCCCTCCCTCCCTTCCTCTCTTCCCCCTCTCACCCTCCCTCCTCCTCCTCCTCCTCCTCCTCCTCCTCCTTCTTCTTCTCTCTCTCTCTCTCTCTCTCTCTCTCTCTCTCTCTCTCTCTACCGTTTGCATGTTTACATGACCATGTGTATGCATATGTGTGTACATGTGTGAAGGTCTCTCTCTCTCTCCCTGCATTAAAGACACATTATAGATACTTGTGGCCACGTATTTCTTTTTATGTGGCTCCTGGGGATCTGAATTTACGTTTGTGCAGCAAGCACTTTACCCACAGACCCATACCTCCCACCCTGCCCCCTAAAGATGTTTGCCACCCCAGAGGCCGCAGCAAGGTTCTCCACTGGCTTGGTAAGCACAGGCCCTACTGGTCCCTCCAGCCATTGCCTGGACCCAGGAACCTATGAAATCTGGTGCCAGGAATCTATTGATTCTCATGCATATATTACATATTCAAGGATAAATCAGTTAAACATGTCTGAAATCATCGCTCACCAACTTCCAAACTCTGCTAAAGTGTTTGGAAAAAGAAAGGTTTCGCGGTGATTTAAGTGTGGGAGGTGCAGCTAGTGTGACTCTCCTTACAGGACAGTCACGCTAACATCTTAAGGACCTGAGCAACTCGACCATGGAAATGCCGCTTAATCGGCTCAAACCTGAATTTTCCAAATTTGTGCAACCACATAGCCTTTTTTTCTTTTTTTTTTTTTTTTTTTTTTTTTGCCATGAATCCTCTATAAATAGCCCTGGTTGTGAACAGCAGCCCTGTGTTCCATCCCTCCCGCCTGGGGTCTGAGCCACGGACAGCACAGTTGCCCTCACACGTCTATGGTGACCAGGTGGTGCAGGAGAAGGACAGGGGCGTGGGATGCAGCGGTCAAGAGTGAGGAGCATGTTTAGGAAACAGACACATGCGGGCTGGAGAGATGGCTTCGCAGTTAAGAGAACCGGTTGCTCTTCCAGAGGACTGCAGCACCCACAAGTCAGCTCAAACCATCTATAACTCCAGTTCCCGGGGATCTGACACCCTCCACAGGCATCAGGCACATAGTGATACACAGACACACAGACACGCATGCAGGTAAAGCCCCCATACACATTTAAAAAAAAGATGCCAAATATGCCTGGAGGGCATGCAAAGGAGTCTCCAGAGAAAGCCATCCCCCTCCTCCACCAGGCGCTAGGGTTTCCCCACAGGCTAGCCTGTTGTTCACTCAGCCTTTCTTCCTTATCTACTCATTAATTTGCCGTCCACTGAGCTTAAAAGCTCATCCTAAATCAGACACACTGCCTGCCCTTAGGGAGGAAGCTGGAGCCAGACACTGAAGTCAGAATGGGCCTGCAAAGCCTTGCCAAGGCAGTGGTGTGAGCCACAGCCAGCTCAGAGCAGGTCCTATAGGTCGCAGAGCCCTATAGGGGACAGGCTCCAAAAGCTGAGCAGGGCCAGGTGTGGTGGCACACACTTCAACCCCAGCACTCCGGAGGCAGAATCAAGTGGATCTCTGTGAGTTCAAGGCCAGCCTGGTCTACAGAGTGAGTTCCAGGACAACCAGAGCTGCCCAGTGAGACCTTGTCTCAAAAGAAAGAAAAGTACCGCACAGGACAATGCTGGAAGGCTGGGCGTGAAGTCATGAAGTCCCCCCCACACACACAGGGTAGTGCCCTGCTGAGAGAACTGGGCTCTGTGGATCTCAGTCTCCTCGCCCCGCTGTCTCTTCATATGATGTCAGGGCCTTCTGGGTTCAGCAGCTCAGGAAGCAGAGCAGAGAGGCGAGTGTGGGTTGTGATAGAACAGTAGTTGGAGGGCTGGGAGCTGGGCAGTTCCTCCGAATGGGGGAGGGGGACATCTAGATCAACATCTGCTGCCCTGCCTGAGAAAGCAACTCTTCCCAGATCCAAAACCACGGCGCAGCTTCTCCCCCAACGGAAGCTTCCTCCGCGAGACACTGGCAGGGGCAAGGCCTGGGCTCTGGCTCACGGGGGCACAGAAGTCTGAGTGTTCATTACACAAAATTCCTGATAGCAGTCCTCACCCCCACAGTGATAACAGCAGATGGGGCCCCTGGGAGCAGGGCCCCGGAATTAGAATAGCACCCTTGTGAAAGAGGCCCCGGGGAGCTGGAGAGACAGTTCTGTGGGTAAAAGGGCTTTGCTATGCAAGCATGAGTGCTGTGGGATATCTGTACGCTTGGTGAGGATATATGGGTGTGATTGGTTTAATAAAGAGCTGGATGGCCCATAGCTAGGGGAGAGGTATAGGCAGAACTTCCGGGCAGGGAGAGGGGAAGTAGAAGATGAATCTAGGCACCAGAGAGATGGAGAACGAGTCAGACACACAGAATGGGAGAGAGGTAAAAAGCCAGGTGGTAGAATGAAGATTAATAAAAAATATGGGTGAGTTTAAGTTATAAGAGTTAGTTAAAAACAAGCCTAAGCTGCCGGGCTGTGGTGGCACACGCCTTTAATCCCAGCACTCGTGAGGCAGAGGCAGGCAGATCTCTGCGAGTTCGAGGCCAGCCTGGGCTACAGAGTGAGATCCAGGAAAGGCACAAAGCTACACAGAGAAACCCTGTCTCGAAAAACCAAAATAATAATAATAATAATAATAATAATAATCCTAAGCTAAAAGCCGAACTTTCATAATTAACAATAAGTCTTTGTGTCATTATTTGGGAGCTGGCTGGCGAGACGGAGGAAGACTCCTTACACACGAGGACCTGAATTTGAATCCCTGGTACCCATGTAAAGAACTGGACATGTAGTGAAAGCATCTTTAATCCCAGCACTCCATTGGGGTGATGGGAAGTAGAAACAAGATAATACCCGGATGCTTGCAGGCCAGCCAGCCTGGTATATGCAGCAGTTAACAACAAAGAGACACATCTCCAAGTCAAACTCAAAATGTCCTCCTTTCGGACCAACTTTCACAGTGCTGGAAGGCGCCGTGCAGGCTACTGGGGAGAAAATTTGTCAGTGGTATTAACCAGCAGAAAACATTACATGCTACAATACCAACCCACCAGGAAAGACATACGTGCCCATTGGTATAATAGTGGCATGAAGGCTACAGGCTAACCAACAACTCTCTGGTTAGACCTGAAGCTAGCTCCACAGGAGGAAATTCATGGCTAGTACTGTAAATTTAGTCAGAAGCCCATTGCTCTGGGGTCATAGGCCCTAGAGGGGAGCCTCCTACACGGCCGTCTTTCTAAATGGAACAGTTATCAAATTGCCTTCTGTATACTGTGTTTGTATTCATAGATCTGCTCTGCCTTCTCTCAACCTTAAAAAGAAGCGTCTCTGTGCCACGGTCATGAGTGAATATAGACGAGTAACTAGTCAGAGTACTAAGAATAAGCAACGACTTAATGCTTCAAGTGATACAGCTATATCAACTCTCCCTGCCCCACCAAGGCCCGGAGGACTTTGTGAAAGAGGAGGCAGGAAGAATGTGAAAGCTTAGCCGGGCGGTGGTGGCACACGCCTTTAATCCCAGCACTCGGGAGGCAGAGGCAGGCAGATCTCTGTGAGTTCAGGCCAGCCTGGCTACAAGTGAGTTCCAGGAAAGGTGCAAAGCTACACAGAGAAACCCTGTCTCAAAAAACCAAAAAAAAAAAGGAATGTGAAAGCTGAGGGATGAGGAGGAATGCTGTGTGATGCTGTCTCCGGGGCACGGCATGGCACTTATCCTCGGGAACTCTCTGCAGTGATGGCTACCTGCACAAGATCAAGACAACAGGGTCAGTCAACTCGGTGTGTGTGTGTGTGTGTGTGTGTGTGTGTGTGTGTGTGTGTGTGTAGAAAGAGAGTGAGCAATAGAGAGCACACAAAGTGGGGAAGGTGAGAAGGGTGTGTTGGGGGTACATAGTAGGCGTGGGAGGGAATGGAAGAATTGAGGGTGGGCATGATCAAGACACATAGTTTATATGTGCGAAATCTTCAAAGAATAAAAGATATTCTTGGTCAGGCAGTGGTGGCACACGCCTTTGATCCCAGAACTCTAATCCCAGCACTCTGGGAGGTAGAGGCAAGTGGAGCTTTGAGTTTGAGGCCAGCCTGGTCTGCAGAGTGAGTTCCAGGAGAGCCAGGGCTACACAGGGAAACCCTGTCCCAGAAAAAAAAGAAGGAAGAGGGGGAGCAAGAGGAGGAGGAGGTAGAGGAGGAGGTAGAGAAGGAGGAAGAAGAGGAAGAGGAGGGGGAGGAGGAGGAGAAATCCTTTCTAGAGAGAGGAAGAGACTTTCTCAAACAAGGTGAAAAGTGAGGACCCACGTCTGAGGTTTTCCTCTGACCTGGTTCACAAGCGTGTCCTGCCACATGCTCTGTGTGTGTGTGCGCGCACACACACACACACACACGTTGAAAACAATAAAAAAAAAAAGAGAGAGAGAGAAAGAGAACCCTCAGCCCTTCCACCATATGCGGGCTCCAGGACAACCACCATCTACAAAGCAGGAAGCCTGCAGTGGACTCGTGACTTGCTGGTACCTTGGTCTTGCCCTCCGCAGCCTCCAACACTGTGGAGGTTAAATCCCTGCTGTTTATAACTGCACTGGGAATCTAGGATAGACTGTGGTGGCACATCGGCTAACCAAGACAGGGGTTACCTGTACTTCCTGCCTCTGGCACCGCGCCTTCTTCCTTTGCTTCCCAGACCTCTCCTCCCTGCAATTCTTTCATCATCCACCCTCTACCCTCCCTCGGCAGCTAATCCCCATGGGAAGTGATCAGGTGCTATCTGTTTTTCCTAACCAGACTCAGACTGACTCAGGGAACAGACCACAAATTTGGATCTCTGTGGCCCGGCTGCTCTCCTCTCTTTGAACATGCACGCAGAGATGAACTCATTGACCGTGGGAAATGGGGCACTGGAGAGTCATGTGATTGTCACCTGCAGTCACTCAGGCAGAGGCACCAGGAAGGGCAAGTCCTTGGGACAGGAAGTTGCCACTGTATTTAAATGTTAGTGTAAAGTTAGTGTCTGTGAAGACTGTGCGCTGTGTGCGGGCCGCTCCTGACTTCCCTCTAAGAAACTGTGTAAGGGGAAGATAAAGAAGACAAAGGGCAAAGCAGCATCATCAGGGAGGAAGAGGAGGGAAGGGGAAAAGAGGAGAAAGGGGGAAAGAAAGAAAAAAAGTAAACAGGGTGACCACTGTAAAATTAGAAATTTATGTTTAAAAGATTTATTAATAGAGTAGACGTTGAGGCTGGGGAGAAGACTCATGGTAAGGTGCCTGCTGAGGCTCGGATTTTGGGTTCCCAGCACCCACATAAAAAGCCAGGAGTGGGGGCTGTGTGTGTACTTCCTGTTCCAGTGGCCAGAGCCAGAAATAGATGGAGCCCGTGGGCTTGCTGGGAAGTCAGCCCATCTGAAAAAGTGAATTACAGGTTAAGTCAGAGAGCCTATCTCAAAAGACAAGGCAAAGAGCTATAGAGAAAAATACCTGACATTGACCTCTGACCTCCGTATGTATACATGGGCCAGCACACCATATTCACCAGGAAAGAAAGAAAAAGAGAGAAAAAAAGAAAGAAGAAAGGAAGGAAAGAAGGAAGGAGGGATGGAGGAGAGGGAGGGATGGAGGGAGGGAGGGAGGGAGGGAAAGAAGGAAGGAAGGAAGGAAGGAAGGAAGGAAGGAAGGAAGGAAGGAAGGAAGGAATACTCGCACAACTGAGGGAAATATTTACAACACACATATCCAATTAGGTGCTGACATCTACAACATATAAAGAAGTCTCTGGAATCAACAAGAAGATTATAGATGAGCTGAGAACACAGTTCAGTGGTAAAGCACTCACTTGGCATACATGAAGTCTGGGGTTTGGGCCCAGGACCATAAAAAGGAAGGGGGGGAAAAGGCAAATACTTCAACAGGGAAAGAAAACATTAAAGGCTTAAGTGGAAAGTTCATAAAAGAGCATCTCTGAGTGGTTAACAAATACTTTGAGAGTGCGCTCAGCCTCATTACCTCAAGGAAGAATTAAAATGACCATGCATCATAATGAGATCACCTCATCCACGATTCGTAATGAAAAGAGAGTCAGGCAAAAAACACACACTGGCAAGGATGTGGAGACACTGGAGACCTTATACATTGCTGGTAGGAGTGTAAAGTGTATGGAACTTTGGGAAACAATCTTAAATTATCTAAAAGATTAGGAACTTGACCAGTAATTTGGCTCCTAGGTGTACATCTGAAATGGATGGAAAGACCTACACAATGGATGCTCATTATTCATCAGAGCTCCAAAGTAGAAACAACACAATTGCCCATCAAATGATGACTAGTGCATCTCTACAGGGATCAACCCATGCAGTGGGAGACTACATGTGCACATGTGGGCAGAGAATGAAGGAGACTCGTCACTGAGAGAAGCCAGTCACAGAAGGTCATATATTATGTAATTCCATTTGCATGAATGGCCTGGAAGAGGAAAATGCATATGAGATACAAAGTAGATCTGTAGTTGTCCGGCACTGTGGTTAAATAGGATGTGGGTGTACTAGCTAAAGGTTATGAGTTTCCTTGGAGGGTGGTCAATGACTGTGATCGTCACCCAGTTCTGTCAGAATGGTCAAATAGATTGAATATTCTTAGATGGACAAATTATAACTCAACAAAGCTGATGGCAAAAACGGAAGGAAGAGGAGAAAGGAGAAGAGGGAGAAGAAAGGGTGGGTGAGAAGGAAAAGAGATGGGGATGGAGAGAAGGAGAAAGGGAAGAAAAGAGGCACACAATGCTAACCCACAACCCCCCCCCCAGCACACCCACTGAAGTGGGAGGGTGAATTCCAAGCTTTACTGAGAAGAAAGCCAAACCAGAACTCATGCTCTGTTGAAGCTGGGGCGACTGGACACTATTACTTTGTGCAAGAAGCTTATTACTAAAGCTGAATATATAAGGGTATGGTCCAGCAATTCTACTCACGGGATCCACACAGTATACATTTCGCTGAAAGACATCCTAGAAGGACCACAGCATTGCTTCGATAGCCAAAACACTGGGAATTACCCAAATATCCACAAATAGCAGAGAGGACAAACACGTGTATCTTCACAAATGGAACCTGAGAAGCAATGAGCATGAATCATTGACTCCACATGCACAAGCACTGAGTGAAAGAAGCCGTGGCTACCATTGAGAGCATTCATTCAAAGTTCAGTAGGAGTGGTGGATGGGATAGGCTGAGAAGGGTGCAGGGGAAATTCTGAAGTGGCTATGTTCTTCAGTGGGTGCTGTGTCGCAAATGCGTGCCTGGCTATGCCCTTGTAATTCAAGTACAGATGTTCTGTAGGGGGTTGGGGGTTGGGGCCAGGGCCACTGAGAAAACCAAAACCTCCAGGTGTTTAAACCCTAGGGTGGTATTTGCATACAACGTTTGCACAACCTCCTATGTACTGAAGATAATATCTAGGTGAATTACCATTCCTGATACAATGTTGACGCCTTGTGAATGGTGTGATGAGGGCTTGTTTAGGGAATAGCAAGAAGAAAAAATATTTTATACATGTTTATTACATATGCAATCTGTGTGGGGTGTGTGTGTGTGTGTGTGTGTGTGTGTGTGTGTGTGTGTGTTCATGAGGGTGTGTATGGTGCATGTGGATGCCAGATGTCAATGTCAAGTGTCTTTTTCCATCTGTCTCCCCCTTACTTTTAGAGACAGGGTCTCTCACTGAACCTGGAACTCACCAATGCAACATGCATTCATTCTTTCTCTGCTCTCAGCTGGATGTGACTAGCTGCTTCAAGTTCCCACACCCTGTAACTGTAGCAAATAAACACTTCTTCCTCAACGTCATCACTTCTGGCAGGGTATCCCGTCACAGCAGCAGGAACAAGACTAGGACAGCTGGGTTGCCGGAGCTGCGTGTCTGGCGGCAGAAGTGGTAACGTACACCCGTTTTAGCTTCAGATCTCCGGAGCTGTGTGTCTGTCTGCAGAAGTGGTAAGGTACACCCATCTCAGCTTCAGATCCAGCGCTAGCTCCGCTCCGCCCGTCTACAGGTGTGGCTGCTCAGCTTTGCTTAACAAGGGTTGACCTCCTTTCTCTCTGAAATGTTTGCGATTGTTATTACTGCTATTGTTAGTTTGTGAGGGCCATCGTCTCAGGTGAGAAAACTGGACTTCCCAGTTCTAGAGGCTGGGAGTCAGCAGAATCCAAGGTCTCGGCAAAGCTGGTTTCTGATGAGGTCTCTCTCTAGTGTCCGAGGCTGTCTCCTCTCCATGTGGGCACTTGGTTTTTTCCCCTCTGGCATGTCCCTAGGGTCCTGTGCTCTACTATCTTCTTGAGACCACCAGTCGTACTGGATCAGGGTCCGCTCTTGTGACCTCATCTTAACCTACCCTTTTAAAGTTCTTATTTCTTTTTTTTTTTCTTTTTAAATTTTATTTTATTTAAAGATTTACTTATTTATTATGTACACAGAAGAGGGTGCCAGATCTCTTTACAGATGGTTGTGAGCCACCATGTGGATGCTGGGAATTGAACTCAGCACCTTTGGAAGAGCAGTCGGTGCTCTTAACCTCTGAGCTGTCTCTCCAGTCCCTAAAGTTCTTATTTCTAAACACAATCACATCATGATGTCCTGGGAGTTAGCTGCAGTTTGTGAATGGTGGGGGTGGGCTGGAGAACAGTTTAGGCCGTAACAGTCTGCTTGACTTCCGCTGGAGGAATACCCGCTACACAGGGACACCAGCAAGACTTGGCTTGGGGAAGAAGTTCTTCGAGAGGAAGAGGGAGATGCTAAGCTCAAGGTGGTCTCTGTCCTCTGCATAGCTTTGCAGCCACACACTCTGACCTGGACAGTCCTTAGGAGGAGGCAGGGAGGGGACTGTGGTGCACAGCTACCTGGATGGTGTTGAGTACTTACACTGAACGCTGTGAAGAGGTCATGCTGTTGATCAGACTCCTGGGTACAGGACAGAAATCAAGAGACTTCGCCCTGGCATGCATCGGCAGCTGTACCGCCGGCGGCACATGGGCACATGCAAACGTAGCTGATTTTGGAAAGATATGTATGGGTGTCATTTCCACTCAGTAAGTTAGGAGTGTATGTATCTGTATGTGCATGTATGTAGGTTTGCAGGTATGTATATGTACTTATCTGTGTTGTCTGTGTACATGTGTTGTATATGGGTGTGTCTGTATGTAAGGTCCACACCTTCAGTACCACCTGTACTTTGCTGGGGTCAGATCCAGACTTAGGAATTCATTTCTGAGGCAGGAGAGGAAGGTGGGAAGTTAAGGGTGCATGGGAAGGGAAAGGAGGCCTCCCTCCCAGGTCTCCTTGAATTCTTCCACCTGCTAAAAGTTGAAAACTTCAATACAGCTAATTACATGTGTTGGTATAAGAAGGTCTCCTTAGAAATAATATTCCTTTTATGTAGCGATGTTACAAATAAAAGTGTCAAAAGTGCAACGGACCATGCTTAAGGACTAAGAGTATATGACCTTTGAGTATGACCTTCTCCTTTCCCAGATATTAACCTACAATTCGTGGAAATCGATAAACATGACTGAAAATTTTGTTATAGTAAAAAACGTCTTAGCTCCCTTGTGCAAACCTCATGACCTGTGGTTTTCCCTGAGCAGCCTGGAATCCCATGCAGTGTGTCTCAGAAGTTACCCTGTGATCTCACTGGGAAAAGAAAAAAAAAAAAAAAAAAAAAAAACCAGAGGAAAGCGGGGAGAGTCACTTAGAAACCCCTTCAATAATGTGACTTCAAAAGCCACCCAAGTGTGACTCTTGATCAGCCCACACTTGGGTGTGTATTGCCCTTCCCCCAAGCCTGCTTTGTCTGGGAGATCCCAGAGGGCGCCTCTGCAGAGAATCAACCACACCTGATTGATTGTTGATAGCTTATCTAGCACCTTCCCGAAACTGCTAGCAAGGAACAACCCCGAGGTAGGGTGGGACAGTAAGATTAATTTCATAATGACTACTGTATATTCTTTCACTAATCTGCTAGCCTCGGAGACCCCCCCCACACACACACACCCCTTTTAAACTCAGAGACCCTCCCCTCTGAAGTCTACAAGCAGAAGGAACTGCATTTGTTCCGCCCCTGGCTGTAGGCTCTCCTATCCCAGCTTCCCCCTTACAGTTATTTAAGGAGCTGAAGTTCCCCTCAGCACATCTCTCTACCAAACGTGGAAAGAATCCTTATTATTCAAAACATTCTCCACTAAGGCCCATGCTTAAACCTGTGTTTAGAACCTCTTCTTAATAAACTGAGTCTGCTTCATATTCATCCTGAAATTCTTTTCTGGGACACTGTCAAGAATCTGTATCACCGAAGTAGAGGTCTCTGAGAGGAACTCGGGCTGGGGCTTGGAGATGGCTCAGCGGGGAAGAGCATTGGCTGTGCAGACCTGAAGACCTGAGTTTGAAGCCACAGCACCCACATGGAAAGCTGGGCATAGCTATGAGCGCTTAGAAGCCCAACACGGGGAGTGTGAAGACCGGAGGAGCCTAAGAACTCCCTAGCCAGCATGCTTAGCTGCAAAGGAGGCCTTCTTGTTCATTGGGAGACCCTATCTCAAGGCAAGACATACAAAATTCTGCTCTGGCCTCCACATACATCCACATGGTTGCACACACCCACACACTCACGCTCATGTGCCTGAGCCCTCCCTACTTCCTCCTACTAAAGTACTCAAAGCTGCGTGGAGCTGTTTCCTGCTACTGCTCATATCTCCACACTGAGATGTGACCAGACGGCTCCTATTAAATGGACCCAAGACAGGTCAACCATGAGGACCCCAGAGATCCTAACCCATTTTATAGAGATGTAATCTTAAGGAGACTTGGGGCAGGGTCTGACCAGCCCTCTGCATAAGAAGGAACAAAAAGGGCATCATTTTTGTAGATTTTTGGGAGCTACCAGGATCCCATTCCCGGAAGCCACCATACCCTGCCCTAGGCTCCTTGGAAGTCAAGCAGAGCTTCCTGTCCCAGGCTCCTCTTTGCCTAAATAGCCAACTAGAATCCATCACTTGCAGAAGACCTAAATCAGGCCCGGCGGTTTCAGCAGAACCCCTCTTGCTGTAGGTAATCTGAGATTGAAGACCCAGGAAACAGAAGGAACTCTACGAGGCTGGCTTTCCACCTAGAAAGGTGACTGTCTTTCCGAGTTTTAATTATGCCCTGGGTCCCCTGACTGAGCTCCAGCATTCCCTGTCAGCTGTAGGGCTCTGCAGAATGACCCTTTCTCACTTGCAGGAGTCCCTGACAATCTCATCTTCATAATGCTATCTCCCCCTCTATCTTCCAGAACCCCTCACTGGTCACGCCTTGGCTGGGCACCTGACAAGGCTCACTCCTACTCTGCTCTGGCCCCGGCTACCTTCCCTGCCCCCACCCCACCCCCAAGTTCTGGTCACACAGCTGGCCAACACAACCTATCACTGCCATTGTTCCCTTGCTGGCCACAAAGGAGTCCCATCTTACCCTCCTCCCCCAGTTGACCCTGCTGAGGACCGGTCTCGGGGGATCAGTCCCCTGTGCACCTGGGGGCAGTCATTCGCTGTCTCATCTTTGCAGATCAGATGTGGAGGAGGCCTGCCCTGCCTGCTCTTGGCGTCTCCCCAGGGCTGAGCACTCTGCACAGCCCAAAGCTAGGGTTCCGCAAAGGCTGCTTGAACTGAAACCCACTGCGGTTGCTTGTCTTTCTTCTCGTTCCCACGCTTAGCTCCCAGTCTGAAGGAGGGACCTGTATTAGCCAGGAAACTGAAGAGCCAGTCCAGAGGCAGAGGGAGGGCCAGCCCTGGTGTTGCTACCCGTCTGATCAGTACTGAAGCTTTCCAACGGCCCTCCCACACCGCCTTCTTGCGTTTTTCTCTGTGGCTATCTTACAGAGACGCGCAGGCATGGCTTATTAACCTCTGATCTAAAGGAAGAGCTCTGACTGGAGCACCTAGAGAAGGTTATTTTGACACTGAGAATGAAGGCGCCAGAAGAAGGGTGGGGAGATCTGGTGCCGGGAGTGTGGGCTTCATGTGCACATGCAGACACACTTGTGCACACACAGAGATAACAACACACGTCCACACACAAAACCAGAGGGAACATCTCTAGAGAGTCCATCCAGCGGCCCCTCGGGCTGCCAACAGACCCCTCTCTGTGTCCTGTCCTGAGCACTGGGGAGGGGACCATGGGGAGAGATGTTCTGTGTGTCTTGAGTATGATACGCAGGAACAACAGAGTGTCAAATGGGATAGAGGACGCACATCTGCAAGCAGGGACAGCCACCCTGCTACGGATAACTGGCCGTGCAGATTTCAGCCTCATCCTCCGGATGGGAACTTTGCCTGGCAGTCTAACTCCTCTGCCTTCTCCCGTGCCCCCTGCAGGCTCTGCGTCAGGCAAAATGGCAAAGGGGCTGCTGGGGGCTGATGCAGAGGCAGAGGAGGAGGCAACTTGGTGGGCTGAGCCACTCTTGAGAAGGGTAGTCTCATTCTCAAGGCTGCTGGGTACAAGGGGGTTGGGGAGCCAGAGGACGCTAACCCCATCCTCCACCTGCTCTCCACGGGCATCCAGGACCTAGAGAGCCATGACTGTAAGAAAGCAGATGCCATCTCTGGGGATCAGGCCCCTGTGCTTACAGTAACTCCACGTCAACTGTCTTAGCACTGCTCTGTGCCCTCCTTGTGATGCCATAGCCACAAGAGCCTGTCCCGCCCTCAAGGAGTGAGAAGGTACCTGTGCCAGGAAAGTGGTATATTCTCTAGCTGGCCATGGTGAGGGTCACCGCCTCCCCACGAGTTCTGCAAAAGGTTGAAGGAGCCGAAAAAGCCCAGCTCCCAAACACTGGGGCTGTGGGCCATCATGTCTGTGAGCGGAATGTGGACACGGGACGGCAGCTGGGCAGAGCAGGGGCTGATGGGAAACAGGAGAGTCTGGGACCTGGAGATACCCCTGAGGCAACCCATTAGGGTGGCAGCGCCAGGGAGTACATGGGAATATTCATGCCCTGAGGGAGGGTGTGGGTGTGGGAGTCCAGCAATCCCACAGGAAGGCTCCAGTACCCTCTGACAGTGTCGCTGTGGCCCGTGGGACCAGGCAGAGTCCTGCTTCGCTCTATTGTTTGCTCCCACCCTAGAATGACTTCCTAGAGTCACTGGTGATCACCTGGCGTTTGCCAGGACTTCCTGGGAGAACCTGGGAATAGAGGATCAACTCTGGCTTTGGGGTAGGAGTAAGAGATCTAAGAGGGAAACTTAGGACAGGATGGCTTCCAGGAAGCTGGGCTGTGACACTTCAGCCATGCCATTGGAGAGGGGGCGTTGGCCCAGGATCCCCACCCCCACCCCTGTTTGAAATGCTTCTGTGTGCAGTAGCTGATAAAGGTGTCGTTGGCCGTGTGCAGCACCAGCATTAGCTCTCAGCTGGGCCCTAATCTTATTAGAACACTCCTTGGCCAACCTTCTCCTTCTGCAGATGCTCCTGGGAAACACAGGAGATCCCCATAGCTTCATTAGTGCCCAAGGAGTATGCGGGCTAGTGAGGAACCGTGCCCTGCCCGGGGTTCCTGGCCTCTCCACAGATGACAAGACACTGGCACCGAGAGTCGCTTTCTTCAGTTGTGCTGAGAAATGAAACCTTGCATAACCCCGTGAAACCACAAGAAGAGAAAAACACACACGAGGCCCCTGCTCTGCAGCTGGGCCCTGGGACTCTGCCTCCCTCTTACCGTCAGGAAGGTGGGGCAGGCAGGTTTGCGCGGAACACAAGAAAAAGGTTTACTGGAGCGGCATCTGTTCCAAGTTCCCTGAAGACCCACCTCTGTCCTCAACAGTGGCATTTACTCAAGGGCCGTGGGCTCTTTGTCGTTCTGCTCTGGTCTTTGAGGAGAACTGAACTGGGCTGAGCTGAGCACTTTCTGGGGCCCTAACTAACTCACCCAGAGCTGGGGACAGGTGATTGCAGCATCCCTCCCCTGTGCATCTCTGAGGGGTCTCCCAGCCGTCACAGCAGATGTGCCAGGGCAGGTTTGTGGGGGATGTTACTGTGAAGCTGGCTCCAGGGGTCTGCAAAGAGCTGTGTGCTTTGCTGTAGAAGTCTATGTTTAAGCCAGTTGTTTGGGGTCGAGACAGAGGGGATGTGCCATTCTTTATCCTGGGTGCACCCCAAACATTAAGTTATTAGCCAAAGGCCCAGACACACAGGTACAAACAGACGTGCATATGCAAACACAGCCACTCAGATAAATAGACACGTGGATACGTGCACACACAGACACAGACACACACAGACACAGACACACAGACACACAGACATACACACAGACACATAGACACACACACACACAGACATACACACACACAGAGACACACACACACAGACACACACACACACAGAGACACACACACATACACACACACACAGACATACACACACACAGAGACACACACATACACACACACATACACACATACAGACACACAGAGACACACACACACAGACACACACACATACACACACACATACGCACACACACACACAGACATACACACACACAGAGACACACACACACAGACACACACACACAGACACATACACACAGACACACACACATACACACACACACACACACACACACAGACACACACACACACACGTCTTCCCAGAGCTCTGCCCAGGCCTCCTCCTCTTCACAAGCTCTCACTCGGCCTGTTCTGCCGTTTATGTCACAGACCCATGTGAGTCTCTGACGCGTCCTTGAGAGTGGTGGCCCTGACACTCCTGGCCCAGGCCTGACGTGAGTGACTCCTGATCTCGGCTCTCCTCTCCTTCTCTCTGCTACCTGCTGGAAAGCTGGAGGCTCCGAGGACCTAGCTGCCGGCCCCATTACAGGCAGGTGACGGCCATACCTGAAGAAGCTCAACAAATGCTTGCCCTGTGTCGGATGAGCCCCGAGGGCAGGGAGCTCCCGAGGGCTCAGCCACTGCTGAACAAGTTTTCTCACGGCACCTAAAGGCTGGAGAGGAAACAGATGGTAAGAGTGTCGAGGTAAAGGTGTCTCCCTGGGAGCCCTTCCCGGTGTGTAGAGGCGCGAGAAAGGCTCACTTGGACACGAGCAGGCATACCTGGACGCCTTCAGGGTTGTGGCCTTCACCAGGAGAGTCTAAATGGAAGAAGGGCACGGATAAGGATCAACCCTCACTGAGACATGCCCGGTAGCAAGGAGGAAGAGGTGCCAGTGTTGGTCTCTTACCTCTGGACACTAGTGAAAGGTTCAGTAATAGGCACAGGTGGGTAGGTGTGTGGGGGGGGGGGGGGGCAGGCAGAGGGGTGGGATGAACCAAGCAAGAACTAAGGAAGAAGACGCTTCATAGACCAGGGAAAGAGGCTGAAGAGCACTCAGGAGGGCCGCCCCATGATGAGGCCCCAGGGTAGACTCTGTCCTTCTCACCTCTGGCGCCACACATTAGCTGGGCATACTCGTGGCGTACAGTGTGTTATTATGGCGTACAGTGTGTTATTATTTCCTTGCGTGATACAATGTAGAGTGAGAGAAACAGAGCAGGCAACAAAACCACCACCATTCACAACAACCGAGACACGCAGCCAGCCTGGGTATCTACGGCCCCACGAAGAGACCGTGGTACGGACAGTGGGCTGCTCTGCAGCCGCAGCGAGGAATGAGATCCTGCCACTCACGCCACAGGGACAGAACTGTCGGTCATTAGGATAAAGGAAATCAGCCAGACACAGAGAGACAAATGCCACAGGCACTCACCCAGATGCAGAATATTAAAAAAGGCAATCTCAAAGAAACAGAGAGCGGAGCGGTGGCTATCAGAAGATAGGAAGGGAGGGTGAGTAGCAAAATATTGTTAGATAAAAGGACTAAGTTCTGGTGGCCTGTGGCACAGTAGAAGGATGCGACCACTAGTGTTGTCAGCCCGACATAATCTAAAGTCACCTTGAGGGCAGGCCTTCTGGCGTGCCTGTGAGAGGTTATCTTGATGGCATTAACTGATATGGGCCCACTGTGGGTGGCACCATTCCCTGGCTGAGATCCTGGACTGCATAATTGGAGGAAGGGATGCATACATTCATTCATCATTTTCTGTTCTCGATTATGGATGTGATATGACCAGCAGCTTCAAGTCCCTGCCACCTTGATTTCACGACCGTGGAAGATTGTACACTTAAACTGTGAGCTGGAATAAACCCTTCGGTGGCTTTTGTCAGAATATTTTATCATAGTGACGGGGAAAAGAACTAAGACAGATGCTCCCGTTTACAACGGTGTATTCTATATTTCTTGAGTCTGTTGAGAGGAGGCTATGGGAGAGGTTGTAGCAAGGGACACATCCTTCCAGGTCTTTCCTGAGGGCAACGAGGGCCCTATCTGCCTAGAACCAGTTTTGACTGGAGGACACAGTCAGTTCTAGCAATATCGAGCTTCCTTTGCTGAATGCTTAGAGTCTGCATTATCCTAAGAATGTAGCCTAGTTAATAGTTATACTCATTTTTTTTTTCAAGACAGGGTTTCTCTGCATAGTCCTGGCTGTCCTGGAACTCACTCTGTAGACCAGGCTGGCCTCGAACTCAGAGATCCTCCCACCTCTGCCTCCTGAGTGCTGGGATAAGGTGTGTGTCACCATACGTGACTTGTTGTTTCTTATGTTTTTTTTTTTTTTTAATGAATGAGAAGTTGAAGAGGCATATACATTTTTTTTTTGTAAGAGTCTACAGTTTGTATAAGCCAAGGCTGAAGTCTTGTTGAGTGAGAGGCTGAGGGTGAAGGGCTGGTTTAATAAGGAGTAGTCCCCGTCACCCCACTGCTACTGTAGCCCAGAGGCTCCTGGGCCCCCTGGGTGCTGACTGGTTACATGCTCTGGCCACCACTGTCCCCATGAGGCATTGCTGCAGATGCACAGGAGCCCAGGATGGTCAGAGGAGAGCACAGAACATTGCTCAGTCACAAGGCAAATACATCAGACAAGTGCCTAGCCCCTGGAGCCCGGATCCTGGCATTGGGTCACAAGTTGAGGAAATAACACATTTACCCTTGACCACAATCCTGCCCATTTTCTTGGCTCCCCAGGTTCATAGACTATTCTATCTATGCCCAGACTGTCTTGAGTCTGCCGTAGAGTACGAAAGTCCATGGTGACCACATAGAGGGGTAATTAGGAGGACTACCAAAGTACCAGGCATGCAAAGGAAGGTTTCCTAGACCTTCTAACCCAATCCACCTGCCAAACACACACCAACAACGGTCAGGTCAGCCCACAGACATGATGGAGAAGTAACGAACAGACTGCACAGCAACACGCACCTGACGTATGTGACGTCTGCTAGTTCTGTCCTCTAAGCCCCAGGGAATGTGGGAAAGACGGCCTGTCATCTTGTCACTGAAGACCGTTGTTGATAAGATCCCATTGGGCTGCACTGTGGTTTTGGTGCTTGGGGATTTTCATCAGAAACAAGCCTGAAAAAGAAGGGTGAGCTGGAAGGAAAGAGCGTAATGGCTAATCTTAGTCTGACTGGATCTGGGAACAACTAAGAGACACACCTCTGGGTAGATCTTCAAAGGTATTTCCTGGACCCATTAGCTGAGATGGAAGGGCCCTTGCCCCAGACATAGAGAGGCGAGAGGTACTTTCCATGAGCCTGCCTCTGTGCCTTGCTGGCAAGTGCATCCTTACGTTGCTGCCTCTGCTGCTGCCACAGTCGTTGGAACCCAGTTTCTTTGGCCATCCAACATGGACTAAATAAAGATCAGCTCTTCGGGAATCCACCACACCTTCAGTGCCACATGGGGACCCCTGAGGGTTCCAGCCTCGGGCACCGTGCAGCGGGCAGTTCTCAGTCTTTCCAGTGTGCAGACGGCCACTGCTGGACCACTCAAGCCTGTTTCCTGTCGGACAATCCTTTGTGATACACGTTCACTCTCTCAGTTCTGTGAGGGAAGAAACTCAGAGCAATAACAGCCAGTCAACTCAGAAGCCCAGCCAGGCTGAAAACTCCAGTTGTTTTTCGTCTGGTTTCTGTTTTTGTTTTTAGATTTACTGATTTTTAAGTGTGTGTATATGTATGGATGTGTGCATAGGAATTCAGGTGCCTGTAGAGGGCAGAACGTGGAGTTGTTTCCCCTGGAGCTGGAGTTACAGGTGGCTATGAGTCATCCTCCACGGGTGCTGGAAAGTGAACTCAGGTCCCTTGAGAGCACTACACACTCCTAACTGTTGAGCCATCTCCCCAGCCTGCAAAATCCAGTTCTTAATTCTTGGTTATCCTATGGTTTGAGTGTGACCTCTAAATAATCAGGCATAGGAACCTTAGTTCCTCTATGCAGCAGTGTTGGGAAGTGCGTGGGGAACTGAGGCTGATCTCTCAAGGGAATGTGTTGGCTGTAGCCCAGGTTAGGCCTCTCTGTCTTGCACATGTGTACTTTCTCCATCTTTCAGCGTCTACCGCCTTATGAAGCATCAGGAGGCCATCTCCAGTCATGGCCATGTGACCTTGAACTTTGCGGCCTTGGAGTCTGTGACCCTAAGTAATCCTCTTTCTTTATTATAGATCGTGCATCGGACAGTCCTTATAAAGTAGACTCATGGCTTGGACAAGATTGAGAGTCACGTTGACAATTTATTACAGAGGTAGAAAATGGCCATAAAAATCATACAGTGGACAACTGATTGAGGCAAATCCTGAGCCAAGCCAGTGTTTACACTCCAGCCACAAGACTATGCGAGAAAAGTAAGCAAGAAGGTTCTTGAAGAAGGGCTAAAGACTTCATCACCACAGGACTGGACATGCACCCCTATTCACCCTGGGGTGATCTAGTGCATGTACCTAGATTTGGCATTTGTAGTGGCCAAGAGATTAAAAAAAAAAACTAAACTAAACTAAAAACCTCCTCCTGGCCCCCTTGGTCTTTGCCACCTGTGAGAAGTGGAGTCCTGTTGCTCGGATCTCTGCCTCTCCAGGCTAGGGTCTGGCATAGAGCCAGAAATACCAGGACACTGACCCCCTGGGTTGCAAAATCTTCATTGGGAGGCCGGAATGTAATCCAGGTTGGCTGGAAACAAAGGAACATGAGGCACTCCCTGGGTGGCCTGGCCTGCCAGGGAGGCTCTTGGCGGCCCAAGTTTTCAATCCCAGCTCTGGCCTTCTTGGCTTTGGTTTCAGAGACCTCAAGTGCAAAGGGAAGCTGACACTATCACCCCATATGGCCAGTCTGAAGTGTGAAATGGCATGTGGCCCTCACAGGGATTCAGGTGGAGCCTCAAAGTCTGTGTCAGGGACACCTCACCTGAACCCAATGGGCGTGGGATTGTAGGAACAGGTGGGCTTTCCAGTGCCGGAGGCAGCCAGCATCACGTGGGAGGCAGGGCAGTCAGTGGGTTCTCCACTCTGTGGCAGGTGATCCATTTGGCAGAGGTCTGGCAGGCCCAGATGGTAAGAGGCCTGGATATCGGGCTAAATTTGGACGTGGATGGAAAGGGAAGTTGTTCAGGAGGCCTCTACAGAAGACTAGCCTGCCATTGGCAATTAAAAAATAAATTAATACAACACACACACACACACACACACACACACACACACACACACACACACACTTAAACCATAGTGCTCAGGAAATGGTAGCCTTGGTTCCAGGATCCTGGGAGCCAGCTGGATGTGACTGGGCTTTAGGCTTGGACAGGTTAATCCCCCACATCCTGTTCTCCAAGACTCCTCCCTCCCTGGCCCTGATTCCCACCTCATAAGGGCTGGTTTCCACAGAAACCCCCAGGCATCCAACATGGCCTGCCCCTGCAGGTGGACCAGCCTGGTGCCACCCGCACGTGGGACAAATGGAGCTGCCCTTTGGCCAGGAACCTGCACAGGAGGGAGCTGGCCCCCCTGCCCGGGATGAGGAAAAGAGGCTATTTTGGGTGGAAACCCAGGCTGTGTGGATGTTGTCTACAAAGAGCTACCTGCAGCCCCTGGGGAAAACCATCTGCCCTAAAGAGCGGGCTGAACACCTCAATGCACAGCCTTCAGACTCACTCCCCTCACAGTTCTGTGGAGGCCTGTCTGGGACCGACCACTCCAACCTTGTCATCAGCCTGGCTTAGGCCCTGCTGTCTGTCGTGGGGCCCCAGCAGCTGTAATTCAAGCACAGGCTTGCCTTCCTGGTCTGCTTCACCTCAGCAAACTGAAGGGGAGGGTGGAAAGTTAAATCTCATCTTGGAAATCCAGGCATCTTGCCTTGCAGGAATGGTAAGTGGGGTGCTCAAGAGCTTGCTGGGATGGGGATGATGCGCTGCCCCCAGTTCTGCCTCAGGTGGCAAGGATACCAGGCCTGGTTCCACACGCTCTTCTCTAATGGACACAATGGGGACCCTGCCATCTCTACTCAGGCTGGCCCAGTCCTGGAGGTCTCTAGATGTCCCCGGTGCCTCTGTGTATGGACACCCAAGGAGATGGAAATGGTTACGGTCCCTTTAGGGAGGTCTAGTTTCACTGCTCATACACTCACCATGAGGTGGCTCATCTGCCCTCAGAACCCACCTCTCCTCCAGCCTGGATGCTCGGCCCGAGAACTGGCATGGGGCCAGGAGTTAGCCAAAGGATCACAACTCAGGGCTTGGGAAGCTGGTGTTCCCAGTCTCTTTGCTGTCCATTCAGAGCATTCATTATTGCAGTCGGGCACTGCCTAAGCTGACTCCCCACCAGCCCACCTCTCTGGATGGTGGCTCCAGCTGTTATCCAGCTGGCCACTCACTGAGATAATTGCAGCCACCTTGCTTCTGACAGTGAAGTGTCACCACCTGTCAACTAGTCTGTGGCAACCCTGTCATCCTCCCAGTTGCTATGGACGTCCCCGTAGCAGCTTTACGGTCACCCCTAGCTCTCAAAAAGCTGTCACGCTGAGCTTGTTAGCAACGCTTTGTCATTGTCTCATCAGCCTGGGTTTGGGCCTCACCCAGCCTTGGTTTTCTCCTTGTGATACTGGCATTTCTCTGTATCCGGTTTGGGCTCTCCCCTCCCAGCCATTTTGAGAGTCATCCTAGAGCATGGGAGCAATGTCTCCTGATGTCCCTGCCTGGACATGAAGTTCCACACCAGGGAGGGGCTGCCTAGATGATGACTCTTCCCCATACATGCTTCCACTCTTCCTGGGTCCAGGCACATGCTATTGTTCCTATAGGTCCTGTCTGGGCCTGCAAGATCTACAGCACAAGAGTCCTTCCTCTCCTGTGACACATGCTGCAACATGGATGAGCCTTGTAGATGGTATACTGAGTGAAGTCAGCCATGTGACAGAGGACATGCCCAGATAGCTCTGCTCATCCAAGGTGTCTAGTGCCATCAGTTTCATGGAGAGGTAGGGGAAGGTTGTTAAGGGCTGAGGAGGAAAGCTGGGGAGCTGGTGATTAACCAGACAGAGTTTCAGTTTTGCAAGATGAAAGGACTTCTGTGGTTGGATGTTGTGCTGGATATTTTTATGTCACCTTGACGCAAGTGATAGTCATCTGAGAAGAGGGAACCTCAATCGAGAAAATGCCTCTGTAAGATCAGGCTATAGGCAAGCTTGTAGGGCATTTTCTTAATTACTGATTGATGGGCAAGGGCCCAGCCCATTGTGGGTGGGGCCATCCCTGGGTTGGTGGCTCTGGGTGCTATAAAAGCAGGCTGAGCAAGCCATGGGGAGCAATCCAGTAAGCAGCACTCCTCCATGGCCTCCGCTTCAGCTCCTGCCTGCAGGCTCCGGCTCTGTTTGAGTTCCTGTTCTGACTTCCTTTGATGATGAACTGTGATGCGGACATATAAGCCAAATCCACCCTTCCCTCCTTAGCTGCTTTGGTCATGGTGTTTCATCACAGCAGTAGTTAACTCTAACTAGGACAGACATGATGGACACATAGCACTGTAAGTCTTTTTTTAAACACCTCTGTCCTGTATACTTTAAAGTGGTTAAGATAATAAATTTTATTTATATATTTGTTTTTTAATTTTGTTTGTTTGTTTGTTTGTTTTTGGATTTTCAAGACAGGGTTTCTCTGCGTAGCCTGGCTGTCCTGGAACTCACTCTGTAGAAAAGGCTGACCTTGAACTCAGGGATCTGCCTTCCTCTGCCTCCCTAGTGCTGGGATTAAAGGTGTGCACCACCACCGCCTGGCTTATTATGTATTTTCTAACAATTAACCATTACACACACACACACACACCAAAACAAACAAAACAGCTTCCCTCCTACACTAGACTTTTTACTGCTGCTACAAATCTGAGAAATAAACACTTTACAGGAGAGACTCATTTGAGCTCATGGTCTAAAGGTGTCCATGCATAGCCACCTGGCTCCATTGCAGTGACCCTGCCGTGAAGCAGAATTTCACAGCTGCAGGACTGTGTGACAGAGAACAAGAGAGACCTGGGTCAAGGTTCAGCTTATTTCCCTGAGGCCTCACCTCTGGAAGTTTCCATTACCTACCAGTAATTCCATCAACTAGGAACCCATCAGTGACAAATCCATTTGGTTAGAGCCCTCAGGAGCCAACCAGTCACCCTCAGTGATTTCCTCCACTAGCTGAGGACCGAGTCTTCAGCACATGAACCATCCAAAGACACTTTATATCCAAACTGTAATGCCTCCCTCAGAGAGCCCTGTCCCTCCCCAGTGGGCTGCACTGGCATCCATTCCTCCCTGCCTATCAGTATGACCATACTGAGAGACCAAGAGATCAACATTATCTTGTTAGACTCCTGTCCCTCTTGAGACCGTTATGTGGCCACCAAGTCAGATGACAATGGTCACTTCTGTGGGCATGTTATGTTCACAGGAACCTGCAGCTCCCACACCTCCTCATCGTAGGTGTCAGGTCCCCACCCTTCCCCATCTTCAGACAACAGCAGGCAGGAGCTATGAGCTACTTATGAGACTAATCCTCCAAACCAGCCTTCTCATTTTTCCTACCCACCTGCCCCAGCTGCCAAGAATGAGGGGTTCCCTGGTTGCTGCAGGGAGACCCTCTTTTCATATTTTGATTAAATCGCTCTCCTCTCTTCTTCATGAGAAAAGTATTCAAAACAGACTGTTCTCCCAGCTCCAGGCCCCTGGGACTTCTCACAGGCCAAGATGCTGCATCAGCCAGCAGGCCCTCTTCCCTCAAAATCCCTCCGGATTGTGACTGCTTTGCCAGAGTTCGGGCTACCTGGTACCTGGGGTTGGCCCTGGGTGCTGGCTTCTGGCAAGCAATGCCATGCGAAGTTGAGTGTCTGAGAGAGAATGCCTGTAAAGAAAGAGGAGGTAGGGCCGTGCACAGGGAGAGAGGACCAGGAGAGGAGGCAAACCTCCAGGACTATATGAGATCTGCACCAAGGATATTAGTGGGGCGTTGGATACAGACAAGATGGGGTGAGTCTTACACAAGGGCTTCCCCTGAGATTGGAATACAGTTTGTGGGGAAGCCTGTTCCTGGGGGTAGGAGTGGGCATCTGAGGACAGGGAGAACCCTCTCTACACTCCCATCTCCAGTTCAATCTACTTTCCATTTGCTTCCAAAGCTGATTCTTTGTCACGGTAGGCATCTTGAGCCATGGGAGAGGAAGGCTCATCTCAGACTTCATTCTGTAGCAGCCTCCTCGACTCCCGCCAGTCACCACACTGCCTGACAGTTGGGAGCAGATTCTCTAAAAGGCAGGGGAACACCCTTGCAGACAGGGTCAGTTGAGTGGAAGGCTGGGTGGATGTTCATTCTCTTAGACAGGGGCCAGAGCTTCGGGTCAAGTATCCTGCGACTCTTTATGCTTCAACCCTTGGATTTAAGCTCTATAAATGAAGCTGATGATACAAGGGAGAGTCCATGAGCTCAAATCCTCCTACCTCTTATAAAGGCTGGGGGCCACCCATCCCTCCCATCCCAGTGTTTAGGGATCTTTACTAGGCAGGGCTCAGGCCTGGTTCACAAAGGTTGGATACATGGAATCCCACACGTACAAGCCAAAACCTGGCTACCTAAAGAAACCTGTACCTGTCTTACAGGTACTCTTGAGCCCACTAATGTGTGATTTGTCAATAGTATACCAAAAAGCTGGACATGATAGCATTCACCGATAAACTCAGCACTGAGGAGTCTGAGACAGGAGGATTTAGGGTTGGAGGCCAGCCTGAACTACATAGCTACACCCATGCTCAAACCAAACAAATGGCAATGCTCCTATATTGTGAGGCGTGTCTCTTGCACCTTCCTTGTGCCTGGCTTTCCTTCTCTTTCTGAGGAACAAACCAAACGGCAGCAGCGTGGTCCTGCCCAGAGTCTCTTACCTGCTTTCCACTACCTGGCCCCCAGTGAACTGTTGCCAAAGCAGCCAAGCCTACAAAAGGGATTCCAGTGCTGCGGGTAACTTGAGAGTATTCAACCTGGACTCCAAGATCCCTGAGATTTCCCAAATCCAGCCTATGGGTGTCTGACTTAGGCACCTGACAGCAGACGCAAGCTGCTCCCAGCACGGTCTCTGTAGCTCCATAGTGGCCAGGTTGACACCTGCCATAGTGGCCAGGTTGACACCTGCCGCGCGCGGTGGTTTAGACAGCCTGCCACAGTTCTTCCTGCGGAGCCAAATGAGGCTGCGCTGTCACCTGTCCCCCGGCTCCCCCATCAGCATCTGAAGTTCGTTTCCTGTGTTTTGTTTTGCTCTGGGTGTTAGATATGAGCCCTGCCCCCAAGGCCAGTGCAAGCAATGGAAACAGGGCTGGGCTTTCCATCTGCCTTCAGCTCAGGGAGTTCCTCGATGGCCCCTCCCACCCTCATCATGTCCTACCTCCTGCCCAGGGAGCCGGCTCGCAAGCCACTGGGGACCCATCTGGCTGCTTGTTTGGGTGAGAGCCCTGTGTTCAGAGGCCCTGCAGGCAGCCCTGGCAGAGGGAAGGCTGTGCCAAGTGGGTGTCAAGCAACAGCTGGGCACACAGTCCACAGGCCACACTGCAGGAGGCTCCAGACCTCCCCCTGTGCCCCTGGGGAGCCACCTCCCTAATAATTCCTCCCCTGGTTCCCTGGGGAAGGGTGGGAGAACACAGGATAATTGTCACAGATCATGTGCTGGAGAGAGAGCCACATAGACCTGAGGCTGGGGGGCGGAGGGTGTGGGGGGGAGCAAGCGATGAAAACAGCCCTTTGTCTGCAGCCTCCATACACTGGGCTTGTGTTTCTGCTTTATGACAATTGGGTGAAACATTAGACCAGGGCATCAATTATTCAGATTTCACTGTGAGGTCAGAACAGAGCAGCTCCGACCTGCCCCTACCCAGAGGGAGTCAGGTCCACGGAAGGCTGAGGAGACTCAGCTAAGCTGCCGAGCTGGGCCTCAGCTCCACACCCTCAGGTCCCAGCTGCTCATCAACCATTAGGATAGCCTCCTCTACTGGTACCAACCAAAGCTTTTCTACAGCTTCTCCAGGCATCTGGGTTGCATGGAGCATGCCCAAAACATAAATCCACTGTCTGTCAGAAATGGCAGCCTGGAAAACTCCCTGGGACTCAAGGAGCTTGGTGAGCCGATGCAATATACAGAAGACACACACAGCACAGACGCACACGTTCATTCACAGATACACACAAGACACATAGGAGCGTGCACTCACATGCATGCGCGAGCACGCACACACGCAGCAGCTGCAGCGGCATTTATCTCTCTCATTCTGTCTATTTGCTCTGAGCCTCTGTCTAATCCTTGGCTTGGCCCACAAGCCCTGAGCATCTCACAAAAGCATCAATGGGGTGTGGCCAGGCTATGATCCACCCTGTCCATCACCCACCTCTCTCTTGAAACGACTAGCTTCCCTGGAAGCCCTTCAGCTTGCCCTGTGGTCTGAGCAGGCCAGGGCTTCACTGTCACTCCATTCACCAAGTTTCCTGTTGCCCCCTCCCCTTTACCTCCCTATGGAGTTTTGAAAAGGATTTCTTTCATTTCCACAGATTTGGAGGCTCTACACATGTCTCAGTGTGACCGATTTCTCTTTTAATTCCTTTGTGGTCAGATATATTTTCCATAGGATTTCCAGCTCCCTTCGGTGTCTTGAGACTTCTTTGGTGATCTTGGTATGTCTGTTTTAGTGAACGTGAAAATCAGGTACCTTCTGCATCTGAGGGATGAAACACCACGTCAGAATCTCTTGGTCAAGCAAACTGCCAGTGCTCAGGTCTCCAGAAGCAGTCAGAGATGAGGTTGCCCTGATCATCTCGAAGCTCTGCTATTGTGAACATGTACATTAAAATGACATCTTCAGGGCTTGAGAGATGACTCAGTGGTTAAGAGCACTGACAGCTCTTCAGGAGGATCCAGGTTCAATTCCCAACACCCACATGGCAGCTCACAACTGTCTGTAGCTCCAATTCCAGAGGATCTGGCACCCTCACAGACATATATGCAGGCAAAACACCAGTGCACATTAAATAAATTTTTTTTAAATGACATCTTCCTCTGCTCGGGCCCCCAAGTGCATCAGGCTGGGTGCTTAAAGAACAGACATTTTCTTGCCCATCTAGAGGCTAGGAAGGGTGCTGGCATGGCTGGGTAATAGTATAGTCTATTTCCTGGTCATGAGTGGCTGCCTTCTCCTTGTGTGCCCACACAGCACACACATGTGGGGCAGGAGGGAGACACATGACTACTCGTGCTTTTGCTGTTTGTAAGGGCACACACAAATCCTTCCATCTCAGACTCTACTCCCACAGACTCATTCAACCTCAGTGGCTTGTTCAAGCCCCTGGATGTAGATGCAGTCACATTGGTGGGCAGAGCTACAACACAGGATTTTCTGGAAATACACTTTAGTCTATGCCACATGGTTCTGGGTGTGTTGTTATTGTTTGTTCTAGGCTGGGTCTCCCTAGGGAGCACATGTGACCTAGAACACTTTGGTTTTTCCTGCCCTTGCCTCAGCAGGCTAGGAATACAGGTGAGCACCATGCCCTGCTCTGGCCATGTCTTTATTATTATTATTATTTTAATAAAGGACACTTTTAGCCAGATGTGGATGTGCACACCTTTAATCCCAGCACTCAGGAGGCAGAGGCAGGCATATCTCTGAGTTTGAAGCCAGCCTGATCTACATAGTGAGTTCTAGGACAATTGGGGCTATGTAGGGAGTCCCTGACTCAAAAAACAAAACAAAACAAAAACAAAAAAAAATTAAAAAGGACACTTTTATTTCGTGCAATTCCTCTCCTTATGTCTATTAATGTTTCTCTTTCTGAGGTCTACTTTATCCAAAATTAATGAATCAATTCAGACAGCCAAGGTCAGTGCTCCCATGATACATATTTCTGTATACTTTGACAGTTCGTCTCCTGGGGTTTCTTTAAAACTTATTTATAAATATGATTAGTGGGCAGCAAATTGCAGTTAGCATTAAAAGGTGCTAGAATGGCCTGGGGGTGTGGCTCAGAAGCAATGCTCACCCAGCTGGAACTGAACCAACTCTCGAAATGTGTCTTCTGACTTCCCCATGTGCACCACGGCACACCCTCCCCCAAACCACCACACAAGACCCACCTGCCCCTGCTTCCTGAGTGTCAGGGTTAAAGGCGCATGCCACCACAACCAGGTGGGGAGAAAAATTAAACAAGAAAAAGTTGGTTTTGCCCCCAGCACTTTAAAGATACACATTTGATTGTTTTCTGCCTACACTGTTTCTGATAGGCATTATTATTTTATTCCCTGTATGCAATATGCCTTTAAAAAAAAAGACTTCAATAGACTTAGAACGGTTTTAGGTTCAAACCAAAATTGGGGGAAGGAGCCAAGATTTCCAAGGTGCCCTCTGAGACACATACTCTGCTTCTCTCACTGTCAACGTTGCCCATGTGGAGTCAGTGTTTAGAGGAAAATCTACAGCTGCAAACATGTGTTTAAAAAGAAGACTGGGGGTGAAGCTTGGAGGAGCTGGGAGTGAATATGATCAAAATGTGTTACATGAAATTTTTAAAGAATTAATAAACATTGCTTTTTAACCAGGAAAAGGATGGGGGTGGGGAGTCCATGACTAAAGCACTTGCTATACATGAGTGAGGACCAGAGTTTGGATCCCCAGCACCCATGAAAATGTCTGGTGGGCAGGTGGGCACAGCAGCTCACCAAAATCCCAGTCTCAGTAGGCAAAGGGATCACCAGAGCAAGTTGGCTAGCTAGACTGGCCATGTGGGCAGGCTCTGGGATCAAGTGAGACTCCCCATCAACACAGAAGGTGGGAAACATCGAGGAAGATGCTCCGTGTCAACCTCTGGCCTCCGAGTGCAATAGCCACACACACACACACACACACACACACACACACACACACACACACACACAAAGATAACCTCACACCAAAGACAAAGTTTCTACTCTAAGAAATTCAAAAAGTAGAGAACACACAACGCAAATTAAGCAGAGAAAGAAAATAATAGAAAGTAGAGATGAAATAGAGAGTAGAAAAGAAATACAAAGAAACAAGAAAGCAAAAGCTGGCTTTTTTTTTAAAGGCTGGTCAAGAAAAATAAATAAATAAATAATTTTTAAAAAAAGGAAGGAAGAGCCAAGCACTGTAAAAGAAGAACTGATTTTCAACCTGGTGCCAATCAGAGGACCATGAACTAATGCTGTGAGCGATGGCGTGCCACCAGACTGGATCATTCAGAAGAAATGGGCCAGTTTGGGAAAGAGGCAACATTCTGAAGTTTGGCCCAAGAAGACATGAAAGCATCTAAATTAGCTTACATATAACCCAAGTAAGAGACTGAGTTAAAATCAAGAATATTCCCACAGAGGAGCACAGCGTGCAGTGTCTGAGCTCTCCCAGTGTTCAGAAACACCCAAGTCCTGCACAAAGGCATCCGGAAAACAGGAGGGGGGAACACTGGTGTTTCATTCTTTGAGGCTGGTGTTGGTTTGATTCCAAAATTAAAGATATCACAAGACTGCTATAGATCAATATATTTTATGGGGGCTCAGCACTAACAGTACTTACTCTTCTTACAGAGGACTGGAGTCTAGTTCCCAGCACCCTGGTCAAATGGCTAATTGTAACTCCAGCTCAGGGGGATCTGATGCCCTCTTCTGGCCTCCACAGGTACTTACACACACACACACACACACACACACACACACACACACACCCTACACATGCACAAATCAAAATAATATTGTTTAAATATCCTTGATTAATATAGATGTAGAAAATCTTGACAAAATACTAACAAATGAAACGTGGAAATATATCAAAATGTTCATCCTGAAAAAGTATGATTTATGACCCAAATATAATTTCATTGGTTCAACATATAAAATCTAATCCAGTGTAACACACTGTAATGATAAAATAAAGGATAAATAGCACATTATTATCTCAATGGGTGAATAAGAAGCACTGAATAAAATCCAACACCTTTTATTGATGAAATGATAAATGTTCAACAAACTAGGAATATGAGGAATCAAACCAACACCCTCCCCCCAGTTGGTTAAAGGAGTAATGTCATATGTACCACTAAGTTCAGACCTCAGGAAGGAAAGTCGGGTGCATCCCCAAAAGGTGAGGAGCAAGAGATACCTGCTGTGACTGCTTCAACACAGCATTGTACTGGAACTTCTAATCAGAGAAAAGTGGCCAGAAAAAGAAATAGAAGACATCCAGCTTGTAAAAGAAGTAGAATTAATGTCAGTGTAGGAGGCATGATATTTGTGTGGATAAGAACATGAGGAATTTCGATTGGAAACTATTCCAGTTAACAAAGGAGCAACACTGTGGTCTATGAGATTAAAATATAAAAATCAGCTGGCTTCCTTGCTCTGTCAGTGAACAACCTAAATAGTAAGTTAATGAAAGAATTCATCTCACAACTGGAACAAAAAGAAGAGTAAAAATGCTTGGAAATAAGTGTAACAGGCAAAGTGCAATACTTGATCACTGAAAACTACAAAAGATCTTTTCGAGAAATCAAAGAAGAATTTAGTAAACAAAAAGATGTTTGTGGTAGTATTTTATTTGTGCTGAAATATGATATTTTATTTGTATGTTAATAAATAAAGTCAGAGGAAATAGCAAGCCATTTTAAGTAAACACAGAAGTCAGGCAGTGATATAGCACACGCCCTTAATCAGATCACATGGCAGGTAGGATCTCTGTGTGTTCAAGGACACACTAGGAAACAGAGCCAAGCATGGTGACACACACCTTTAATCCCAGTACCAACTATAGAGACCTGGAGGTCTGTACAGACAGGCAGTGACAAGGAAGTGAGGTAGCTGGGCTAAGAGCCAATGAGAGGGCAGAACAGCGAGGCAATAAAGACATGGGTAGACAGGAAGTAGCTCACTTTGGAAGCTGTGGCGTGGTGAGGTAACGTTAGCTGGTGGCTATTCCCATTTCCCTGATCTCTAAGGCTTTCACCCCTATATTTGGCTCCATGTTTTTTATTTAATAAGACTGCTTAGAAATTCGTCTACAGATGTTTCATATTCATTTACTAGAGACTTGGTGTTGTGGAAATAGCAACATCCATTTACAGGATCATCTCCATTTTTATCTAAAGCCCACCTTGGGGGCAGGACTGATGGTTCAGCAGGCAAAGGATCTGGCTGCCAAATCTGGTGACCTGAGTTCCATCTCCAGGTTCCACATGATGGAAAGAGAGAACTGACACCCGTCGGTTGTTCTCTGACCACCACACACCTGCAGTGGCGCGCGCGCGCGCACGCGCGCACACACACACATTAAATAAATAAAGAAAGAAAATATGATTAAAAAAAAAAGTTTAAGCTGCCGGGCGGTGGTGGCGCATACCTTTAATCCCAGCACTTGGGAGGCAGAGCCAGGCGGATCTCTGTGAGTTCAAGGCCAGCCTGGGCTACCAAGTGAGTTCCAGGAAAGGCGCAAAGCTACATAGAGAAACCCTGTCTTGAAAAACAAAACAAAGCAAAAAAAAAGTTTAAGCTACTGTAATCAACACTATGTGTTGTGGAATAATCTTTCTGTAGACTGAAGGTGTGTCGCTCTGACTGGTTTAATAAAAAGCTGAACAGCCAATAGCTAGGCAGGATTTCCAGGCAGAAAGGACGCTGGGGTGAAGAAGGCAGAAACACCAGGAGATGCAGAGCAAGGAGGATAGGCAGTATGGAGATGAGTTAATAAAGCCACGAGGCAGAAAGCAAATTAATAGAAATGGGCTCACTTAAGTTATAAGAGCTAGTCAGAAACAAGCCTAAGCTAAGACTGAGCTTTCATAATTAATATAAGTCTCCGTGTCTGTGTGTGTGTGTGTGTGTGTGTGTGTGTGTGTGTGTGTGTGTGTGTGTGTGAGCTGGTGGCCCAAAGAAAAGCCCGACTACAACTGTGTAAGACAGATTGCACAGCGGTATAATTAGAGTCCGAATGGAAGCTAAAAGTTATGGGCAATTGATTTTGAACAAGGATGCCAGGATAATTCAATGGGGGGAACAATCATCTTTCTTATGGGTGGTGCTGAGAGGACAGGATGTCACATGTGTAAGGATGAAAGTGGACTCACATCAGTGACAACAGTGGACAAAGTATGGGACTATAAGAGCTCTAGCCCAATATTTGGAAGAAAATACATGCATAAACCTCCATTGCTTTAGATTGGGCGGCGACTCCTCAGACATGGTGCTTAAGACACAAGAGACAAAGGAACAAGGAGGCTCGTGTTATTAAGTCACAGTTTAAAGCCCGTGTGCGTCAAATGATACTTCAAATGATAGGGCGAACCTATTTTTTAAATCACGTACAGTAATTGATAGTGTCAAATACCCGGAAAATATACACTTAAAAATCCTGCCGGGGCCGGGCACGGTGGTGCACGCCTTTGATCCCAGCACACTCGGGAGGTAGAGGCAGGTGGATGGCTGAGTTCGAGACCAGCCTGGTCTACAGACTGAGTTCCAGGACAACCAGGGACACATGGGGAAATTCAGTCTTGAAAAACAAAAAACGGCCACAAAGAATCTTTTAGGGCACACAGTTGAAAAATAAATGGCAATAAAGGGTTTCTGTAGGCATTCCTGAAAGACGTGCAGACGATTAGGAGAATGAAGCAGGCTCAGCACTGCTGGCCACGGAGAAGTGCATCACAGCAGTGAGATGCCACCTCACGGTCAAACAGCCCTGTGGGTAAGGACAAGCGGTGTCACAAATGTGGAGAGCAGAACCGTTGTGTACCGTTGAGGACCAGTGTAAACAGCACAAGCAACGGAAACATGGCGTCACTGTGACCAACTCTACTCACAGGCATAGACCAAAATGAAGGAAAAAGGTATTCACAAAAACTCCACTCAGATGAGCCCCGCCCCCAGCCAAAGTGGAAATAATTCAAATGTCCGACAGATGACAGGATATATAAGGTGTGGTATGATGTTATATGAAGCACTATTTCATCAAAAATGAGGAACAAAGTTGTGAAATGTGTGAAAATGTGGATAAGACTTTAGGAAAGGTAGCTGGTGAAAGAAGCTGGATACAAAGGTGCACGTGTGTCGCCTTTGTGTGAAATGACCAGAACAGACAACTTCACGACAACAGGAGGCAAATCAATAGTTTTCAGGGACTAGAATGGGCGGCAATGGCTGGGTCACTGTTAATGGGTACAGGACTTTTGTTTTGTTTTTTGTGGAATCTTAATACATGCTCTCACTATGCTCAGGCTAGCCCAGAACTAATGCGTAGCACTGTAACTTTAATGTTTAAGCTGTAAGGTACGTCCTTAAGATGGACAGTGTGAAGCCAGGCATATTTTGTAAAATAAAATAGGATGGATAGTGTGAACTCAGGGATTTTATTTTTTCTCTTGCACAATTCTTTTGGTGACTCTACCTTCTTTTTTATTGCATACAGAGTTTGGAGATTTTCTTGTCTATCTTTACAAGAACAAGAGGATGACAGAGACTTCCTGGGACTGTGATGGCAAATGGTTGAATCTAGGGACCAGTTTGAAGAAAACTGACGCACGAACTATATTGTGCCTGTCAGTCTATGAATGTGGTATGGTTTCTGGTTTCTTTAGGCCTTATTTCTTTCATCAGTGTCTTATCATCTTCCGTATGTACATCCTGAACATCCTGAACATGTTCTGTCTATTTATAGAAAATGTTGAATTCGGGCAACTAGTGTAACAATTCCTAAAATTTTGTTTTCGATGTTGCTAACATGTAGATACGTTGTTCTTTTTTCTACATGTGTGGTTTTTGTTCTTATACCCCGAATGAAGCATTTATTCATTTCTTTATTGTAAAACCGCTTTATCCTAATTAACTCTCAGATAAAAACATGCACAGTTGGGTTAAGGAAGCCACTCAAACACAGGCCCAGTCTCCAACTCCATGCATCTCAGTGAACTCCTACACAGTGAAAACGGCCTTTGAAGTCACAGAGCCTCTCCTAGGAAACTCACTCTTGAATTATAAGATGCTTTTGTAGCAGCTCCACTTCCTCCCCGTGAGGATGCCTTAGCTTTGTGCTGTAGAATCTGCACTCTGCATATCTGCAGGTATATGTATGGCGAAAGTGGGCCTCTTCGCCTTGTCCCTGGCCCCAGGGTCCGTTCAGTTCTTAACCGTTCAGTGTGCTAGTGGCCATGGATTTCTGTCAGCATATATCCATTGTATACAGTGACAGATTTCTTGAGATACCTTCCTTTTCTTTTCTTTCTTCTTTTTGTTTTTTTGGTTTTTCAAGGCAGAGATTCTCTGTGTTGGCACCATAAATTATGATTGTGCATCTATCCATTTCTTTCTTTTTCAGTTTTATAAGTTTCATTTCCTTTAAAGCTCTATTTTCAGGTAGATTAACGTTAGGCTCTTGTATCTAACGTTAGATACAAGTGAGCTGTCCATTTCATCCTTGCCTTGTGCTCTGGTTTTTCTCGTAGGAAGGTACTCTGACTTATTTGCAGATGTATCATTTCTATCCTTCCGTTTATATAATTCTATAACTATATACTTTGGGTTTCTTATAGACAGCATAACAACTGGTTCTTTTTAAAATTCCATTTTCATTTCTTTTTGTCTTTTATTTATTTTATTTTATTTTATGTCTTGATTTTTTGGTTTTTCTATGCTATGCTGTGGTGGTATTTTATCTGTGTCCCCCAGTAAAGTTTATCTGAGGATCAGAGGAAAAAGCCAGCCACTATATTAAACATAGAAGCCAGGCAATGGTAGCACATGCCTTTAATCCTAATACTCAGGAGGCAGGGATCTCTGTAAATTCAAGGCCACACTGGGAACAGAGCCAGGTGTGGTGGTACACTCCTTAAATTCCAACACTAGTTAACCATAAAGGTCTGGAGGTCTGTACAGACAGATAGAAAGTGACAGAGCTGGGCAGAAAGAGGAAGTGATGTAGCTGAGCAGAGAGAGGAAATCAGATGACAGAAATCAGAAGGCATAAAGGTGAGGGTATACAGGAAGTAGCTCTCTTTGGCGGAGGATCTCCAAGTGGTAAGAATGTAGCTGGATTCTTTCTGTTTTCTGATCTCTCAGCTTTTTACCCTAATATCTGGCTCTGGGTTTTTATTAATAAGACCATTTAGCAATTCATCCTATACAGCCTTGACTGTACTGGAACTCTGTAGCCCAGGCTGGCCTTGAACTCAAAACTCAGAGGCAGAACTCTGCTTTCCAAGTGCTGGTATTAAAGGCATATGCCACCACCACCACTGGGCTTTGATTTGTGTTTTAAACTGCTTATATTTACTACAATTTTAAATATTCTACTCATTTTTTTGTTTATTTTCTTTCCATTGTTTGAATTGTCTGAATATTTTTAGCATCCTGGTTTGATTGCTGAGTATTTTGTCCAACATATCACTTCATTGGTTTTTTTGTTTTGTTTTTTTTCATGGATCGATCAGACTTGTTACTAGCAATGCTTCACTGAGCTATAGGTTTTTGTTTTTTAAGTGATGCTCTACAAGTCACATATACTTCCTTAGTCTTCTGATATGAACAGAATGAACTGTATTCCACATCAAGGAGCATTTATGATCCTATAGTTCTGTGGTGTCTTCAGTTCCTAGGCTGCTGCTAAGGACCATGTCTGGGTCAGGACCTACCACAGCTGTTACCATGCAGATGTCTTTGGTCCCTGTTACCACCAAGAGTTGTGAGTAATCATGGGGTCAAGGCTGCCACACGTGGCCAAGTAAGGTCCCAAAGGCCACGCCACAGCAGGAATTCTCCTGATCTGATTGGACTGGGCTGTACCCGGGGCCATGGAATCTTCCAGGCTTGATCTGCAGCCAGGGACTATGTGTGGGTCTGTGACCCCACTGTACCCAGGGCCTGTGTTGATGTCCATGGTGCCGGTCACCATCAAGGATTGTGCGGATGACCGAGATCTGGACCCCCACATTAGGCTGCATTGGGGCCCAAAAGCTACCCGCAGCTAGGGTGATGCTGACCTGAGGGGCCTGCTCTGCCACCTGGGGCAATGGTACCATCCAGGCCCGGGCTCCTTCAGAGGACCATGTCTGGGTCCATGGTCCTACAGCCGCCAAGGTCTGCAATGATATCCATGGCCCGAGTCACCACCAAGGGCCACACTGATACCCAGGTTCTGGGTCATCACCTGTGGGCATGGTGGCAACGAAGGGGTGTGCCACGGCTGGGGCAGTGATGATCTGGGTAGAATCCACTACTACCAGTGACTATGGTGTCGACCAGCCCAAGCTGTTGCCAGGGGCCATGTCTGAGTCCATGGCCCTGCTGCAGCCAGGGCCTGTGTTGATGTCCATGGTGCATGTTACCATCATGAGTCATGTGGATGCCCAGAATCTGAGCAACCTAGAATTTAGTTGGGGTCCGAGGGCCACCCTGCAGCTGGGGTGATGCCAACTTGAATGACCTGTGCTGCCATCTGGGGCCATAGTGACATCTGAGCCCAGGCTGCTGATGAGGACCATGTCTGAGTCAGTGGTCTTCCCACAGCCAGGGTCTGTGTTGATGTCCATGGCCATGGTGCTACCAAAGGCCATGTGGATGTCCAAGGTCTAGGCCACAATCTGTGGCCAAGTTGACATCTGAGGGCCATGTGCCACCAGAGCCACACTGGTATGAGTGGCCTACGCTGTCACCTGGGGTCATGGTGTCATCCAGGCCAGGGTCCATGACCCTACCCCTGCCATGTTCTGTGTTGATATCTGTGGCTCCTGATACCATCAAAGGGCATGCCAATGCCAGGGGTCTGGACCATCACCTGGGACCATGCTGGTGTCTGAGGGCCATGCTGCTGAGGGGGTCATGCCTATCTGAGTGGCCTGCACTGCAACCTGGGGCCATGGTGATGTCTGAGCCCGGGTTGCTGGTAAGGACCATGTCTGGGTCCGTGGTCCTACCACAGCCAGGGTCTGTGTTGATATCTGTGGCCTATGGCCACATCTGTGGCCATGTTGGCATCCAGGAGCTCTGCTGCCGCCAGGGCCATGCCGATCTGAGTGGCCAGCACTGTCATCTGGTACCATGCTGTCATCCAGGCCAGGGCTGCTGCCGAGGGCCATGCCTGGGTCTGTGGCCCTACCATAGCCAGGGTCTGTGTTGACATTTGGGGGCCATGCCCATCTGAGTGGCCTGTGCTGCCACCTAGGTCCATGATGAAATCCAGGCCTGAGCTGCTGATGAGGACCATGTACAGGTCTATGATCCTACCACAGCCAGTATATATATTCATGACATTCATGGCCCATGGTGACACCAAAGGCCGCATGGGACCATAATGTCTTCTGGGCCCAGGCTGCTACCTAGGGCCATAGCTGGGTCCGTGACCCAGCAATAGCCAAGGTCTGGGTTGATATCTGTGGGTCCTATTGCCACCAAGGGTTGTGCAGGTGCCCGGGGTCTGGACAGCCACCTGAGACCATGTTGGTGTCAGAGGGCCTTGCTACCACCAAGGCCATACTGCTTTGGATGGATGACCTACGCTTCAACCAGGGCCATGGTGACATCTGGGCCTGAGCAGCTGCTGAGGGCCATGTTTGGGTCCATGGTCCTGCTGCCACTGGGGTCTGTGATGGTGTCCATGGCCTGTGTTGTCTTAGGGGATCATAAGAACCGTGCATGAGCCGGGCGGTGGTGGCACACGCCTTTAATCCCAGCACTCAGGAGGCAGAGGCAGGTGGATCTCTGTGAGTTCGAGGCCAGCCTGGTCTCCAAAGCGAGTTCCAGGAAAGGCGCAAAACTACACAGAGAAACCCTGTCTCAAAGAAAAAAAAAAAGAACCATGCATGTTAAAATCCAAGGGGTGTGCTGAGCTGACCCTGCTCCTCACTGTCCCTGGGATGGCTGGCCCTGCACCTTGTTGGACACTGCAGCAGGGGAGCTGGGCCTGCTCCCTATTAGGGAGATGGCCCCCATACTTGGGAGAGACAGCTGGACCCCATGGCATGGACTTAGGAGAACTGGCTCCACACCTCATCTGAAGGGGACGATCCCAGTGTCCCAGACCCACCAACTCAGCTACTACCCAGACCCACATCCTGGGCCTTCGATTGGCTCCCTCTAACATCTACTACATATGACCTGCTGGAGGTGGGAACGAACTGGCCTGTGGAACAATAACTTCAGGATCTCCATGACTCAGGGTAACAGCAGGGGTGTGTGTGTGTGTGTGTGTGTCTGTGTGTGTGTGTTGTTGTTTTTAATTGATTTGGGGGGCTCTTCAGGGAGAATGCTACAGGGGTGAGGGGAGGATATGGAGGGACAGGAAGGTGAGTGGGATTGGGGTGCATAATATGAAATTACCAAAGAATCAATAAAGAAATATGTTTTTTAAAAAGAAGATCCTGTAGTCCCACCGTGTCTTTACACTCCTTTTATTTCATAATTGCCTGATGTATTATGTTACATACTTTGAAAATCCCATTACAAAGTTTATGTTTTGTATGCTAAATAGTCACACAGCTTTTAAAGAACAAAGCAGGTGTGTGCAAGGCAGGTAATCCTAGCACACAGGAAGATGAGGCAGTTGGCTTCCTCAAAGTTAGAGGTCAGCCTGTACCATGTAGCAAGACCCTGTCACAAACAAACAAACAAACAAACAAACAAACTTACCCAAACATTGACCTTTCTCATTCTGAATGTTTATGGCTTGCCTCTGGTATCATCTCCCTCCATCTAAAATACACCATTAGAAATATTTTTTAAGAACAGGTTTATCAACAATGATAATTCCGGTGTCCTTATTACAATGTCTCCCTATCGTCTTAATTTTCAAAGTCTTTAAGAGTGACATCTGTGTCCTCCCTGGGTTGTTTCAGGTGGAGGTTTTTCTGGTTAGTCAGACACAGGGTGCTAGAGGTTCTGCTGCAGGCACTTGGAATACTAAAACTATTTTCTCCTTCAGATCTGAGGAGAATGAGTTTGAATTTTTCATTACATTTTATTTATTCATTATTTATTTGGTGTGTGTGTGTGTGTGGTGTGTGAACAGAGGACAACTTACAGGAGCTGGTTCTCTCCTTTCCTATGTAGGAATCAAATCTGGGTCATCAAGCTTTCTGCAGGTGTCTCCACCCCACGAGCCATCTTGTCAGACCCAGTCTTTCTTTTTGACAGACAACTGACACATGAGGCTCAGGCTAGAAGATTGAACCCACCCATCTGTGGCTGTGGTTCCAACGTGAATTGAGTTTCAAAGAGTTTACAGTGCTGTTCGGGTCTATGGTAGCTGAGGCCCCCCGGGCCTGTCTGGGTTCCTCACTTTCAGTTCAGTTCACAAAGCCCATCGGAGCTGTCCGGAGACACATCTGTGCACAAAACATCTCAGGAGTTTGCACACCACAAACCAGATTCGGTGGATGATGCTGTGAGTCCAGCACTCGGGAAATGGAGTGTGGTGATAATTTGTTTGTGCTCTAACAAATAAAGCTCGTCTGGAGATCAGAGTGCGGAGCTAAGTCACTAATTAACCACGGAGGCCAGGCAGTGGTGGCTCACACCTTTAATCCCAGCACTTGGGATCTCATGCCTTTGATCCCAGTACTTGGGAGGCACACATGCCTTTAATCCCAGCACTAGGGAGGTGGAGACAGGAAGTGATATGACTGGGCGGAGAGAGGAAGTAACGGGGGTGTGGGGGGGTGGAGACAGAGCTCCACCCTTTCAGGCTGAAGAACTGGTGAGGTAAGCGGTAGTTGTGGCTTGCTCCTTTGTCTCTCTGATCTTTCAGCATTTACCCCATTATCTGGCTCCAGGTTTTTATTATTAAGACCAATTAGGATTCGTGCTACAGTCGAGGTAAGAATCTCAGAAGTTCAAGGTCACCCTCAGTTACATGGTAAATTCAAGGCCAAACTGTGATACATGAGACTCTATACCAAAATAATAATAATGATAATAATAATAGTAAAAACAAACAAAAAAATACTAGTAGTAATTGCCACACAGCCTTACAGCAGTTGGGAATAGCCTCTCCTCCCTGTTTAAGTGCCCCTGAATACAGCCGGGCCTTCCATGTCCCAGTCTGCTATGCTTCCCGTCACTGTGACTGCTGTACTGGTCCCGTCCCTAGGGCCAGTGTGTGGGCAGACACAGGGAAAGATTCAGCAGTGGCCGTCCATCCCACCGGCTTGGTACACGGCTCTTCTGCTCAGAGAGCAAGATTCCCGTTCTTTCGTTTCCTCCACTGTCCCTCTTTGGCCACTCCCACCGTGGCTGGGCAGGCGGTGTCAGGAAAGTATCCCCCTCCCCTCCCCTGTGACTCTCAGGGGGCCATTCCTGCTCCTGAGGGAGAAGAAAGTGGCTTCTCTTGGGCTCCTTCTGCCTGCATTCACTGTTCCCTGTCTGGGGTGCGGAGGAGCCTCTGAGTCCACGCTGTGCAGTGAAGTGGTTTGAATGAGAACGTCCCCCAGGTGACGTAAGCTCTCAGCTTCCTGTTCCCACCACCACGCCGCAGGGCCATATGGACTTACCCCTCTGGAACTGTAAACCCAAGTTAGTCCTGCCCTCTATAAGCAGCCTTATGGTTTTATAGTTTATGGTGTTTTATTACAGCAACAGGAAAGTAACTAATACAAACAGCAAAGGAAGACTAAGTGGGAAAGGCACCCCAGTTAAATGGTTTCCTGCTTGTATTCCTCCACTGTTGCTACAACAGAGAGCCTGGGGCTGGGAAGTATACAGAGAAAGGAAGCTTAGCTTAGCTCACGGTTTTATTTACTAGCTTTTCAATTACAGTTTTATTATTTATTTATTTTGTTTGTTTGTATGTGCCCACGTATATGTATGTATGTGCAGACATGAGTATGCCGTGGTGCCTGAGCGGAGGGGGTCAGAGGACAAGTTGCTGGAGTCAGTTTTCTCCCTCCGCCAGGGGCCCAGGGATGGAACTCAGGTTGTCAAACTGGCCCGCAGGTGACTTTACCCACTGAGATATCGCTGGCCTGGAGTCCACGGCTGTAGAGACTAAAATCCCAAGATGAGGCGGGTTGTTCAGCTCTGCCTCTGAGGAGGGCTGGCCCTCTCAATGCTACCTTGTATCAGATGGAAGAGCGCACAGGAAGAGAGATGGCTTTGGAGACAGGAAGCCAGAGCGGGAAGGGCTGGGCTTCACTCTTTCCACCACTCTCTCTAGGGAACTAACTAAGATTTTAAGGAGTGTTCCCCGATGACCTAATGACTTCTGCTAGCTTCCACCTCATAAACGTCCTGTCTACCTCTTACCACACATTACCACACAAAAGCCCAATCTCCCAACACTCTGTGTGGCCTGGTGTTGAGGGAAAAACCAGGCATCCTATTTCTAGCCCAGGACCACCTCGTCCCTCATCAGCTTGCCATTCCCTTTTAAGGATCTTTGGCTGTCTCTCCTGCCTCTGTCAGGAGCCATGTGCCCTTCAGCGGAGAGAGACGATGGAGCAGGCACCGTGTACCTAGCTCAGGTCAGAAGCCTCCAGCCCAGATTTTCACTTCCGATGTTATATTTTCCCAGCTTTGGAGCGTCCATTTGTTTCTCTTTTTATGGTTTTGATGTCTCTCCTCCGTTATGCTTGTGTATGTTGAAAGTCTTGAATAGTAATAGGGTTTTTTTGTTTTGTTTTGTTTTGTTTTTGTTTTTGTTGTCTGTTTTTTGGTTGTTTCTTGGGGGTGTCTTTTTGTTGTTGTTGCTGCTGCTGCTGTTTAGTTGTTTTTTGGTTGTTCGTTTGTTTGTTGGTTTGGTTTTTGTTTTTTTTTTTGTTTTTTTTTTTGTTTTTGGTTTGTTTGTTTTTGGTTTTTTTTTTTTTTTTTTTGCTTTGCTTTCTGAGCTCATTGGTAGCCAGCTGCTCGAACTCACAGAATCCGCCTGGTCTGCTCAGTGCTGGATTAAAGTCGCCAGTGCTTGTTTGTTTTTTAAGATATAGTTTCTCTGTGTAGCCCTGGCTGTCCTGGAACATGCTCTGTAGACCAGGCTGGCCTTAGACTCAGAGACTGCCCTGTTTCTGCCTCCCTAGTGCTGGGATTAAAGGAGTATGCCATCACCGCCCAGCAATAGTCAGTTTTCTTTTTTTTTTAAGTCAATAATGCTATCCTCTATCATATCTGTTATTTCTTAATCTGATACTATTAATTCATTTGCTTTCAGATTTGGGCACATTTCCACACCTTTTTGAATATCCAGTAATTCTTGCCAAATGTTGGCTTGAGAGTCTCACATCACTGAGGGTCTGGAATCTTCCTGCTTCCCGAACTCAGACCGTCTTGTGTTTTCCGGCAGTACTTCTGTATATCACACAAACCCTGTGAGGTCTGCTTTCAAACTTCGTTAGGTCCTAAAGGTTATTTAGTTCTGCAGTCTCTACTGAGCCAATTTTGTGTTCAGTGATGAAATTAGGAGGATGGATCAGCAAGGCGCCTGGTCATGAAAGCCTGGCCACCCGAGGCCCATCCCCCACCACATGTACCAGTAATAAAATAGTTTATCTTTTCAATTTTTTTAGATTTACTTATTATTCTATATGTATAAGTGTTTCTGCCTGCGTGTGTGTGTGTGTGTGTGTGTGTGTGTGTGTGTGTGTGCCACATACATGCCTAATGACAGCAGAGACCAGGAAAAGGTATGGGATATCCTAGAACTAGAGTTACGAACACTTGTGAGCCTCCATGTGTGAGTGCTAGGATCCTTAACCACTGTGGTTAAGTGCTCTTAACCACTGAACCAAGTCTTCAGCTCAATAAAATAATTATTTTAAAGGGAAGATTTCCTTTAGGCTCACAGTTTCCAGAATTTCAATGCCTGGTCACTGACCCCATCTCTTTGAGCCTGAGATAATCCAGGTAGCCAAGGTAGAGTATACACCACATCAAAGCTGCCTTCCTCATGCTCACCAGAAAGCAGAGAAGGAGGGGACCATCCCTAGATATTATAGTCCCCAAGCACATTTTCCAAAGTACTTACTTCTAGCTAGGAAACCTCCTCACCCGTCCAATGATGACGCCACTGCTGAGAGCAGAACTCTCGTGAGCCAATCACTTCCCGGAAGTCCTCCTCTGAACACTGCTCCTTTGGGACTCAGGCCTTCAACACACGGACTTTGGGGGACATTTCAGGCAGAAACCACAGCAAACGCGAATCCTGGCTGGTTAGAACAAGAGCGTTTCTCAGACACCTTGTGAGGGCGGATATTTGCACTGACTGCTGCCCTCCAGCTCCCTGCTCTTGGGCTTTGCCCAGCCCTGAGGAGATGCACCCTCTACAGGACCCCAGTGCTCATCCAACGACTCAAGAGGATCCTGCGCAGGTTCAGGAACTTTTTTTCTGCCCTGATTCTTCCTCAGCTTCCCTGACTCTCAACGCTAGTCGTCTCCTTGGCTACTTGCAAACACATTCTGGGCTAGAGCCTTCCCTGCAGGACCCCAGGCAGTGCCTGCAGGAGGTTTGCAGGGTTCAGCATTTCAAAGGACTCTGGACCACCTGTGGCCCAGTGTCTGCAAACTGTTACATCAATCTCTTCCATTTTGAAACTGCAACAACAGGACTTTTGCCCAGTGATCTGTTGTGATTAGAAGTGAAATTCAGCTTATTTTAATTGGAAATGGAATCATTTGCCAGTTTAGTGTTGTGTAGGCAAAACTCCAAGTTGCTTCTTTAAAATGCTAACCTGATAAAGGAGACAGCCTCAGAAATTAAGTTGTACATACTTTGGTTACATTTTCAAGGTTTTGTTTTGTTTTTGTTTGTTTGTATTTCGAGACAGGGTTTCTCTGTAGCTTTGCACCTTTCCTGGAGCTCACTCTGTAGTCCAGACTAACCTCGAACTCACAGAGATCCACCTGCCTCTGCCTCCCAAATGCTGAAATTAAAGGGATGCGCCACCACCGCCCAGCTACATTTTCAAGTTTTAATGCATCAAAGTATTGAAAGCTATACTTATGAATATAGAATATAGTGGCTGGTGGATTACCCCCAACAAAAGAATCAGCTACACGGTGCTGGATACAGTACCGTGGTTAAGAACACCAGCTCCTCTTCCAAAGCACCTGCGTTTGATTCCCAACACCTACTCAGTGGTTCACAACCATCTGTAAATCCAGTTACAGCACCCTCTTCAGGCTTCTATGGGCATCAGAAACACATATAGTGTACAAACACACATACAAGTGCATTAACATATACCCATACACAAAAAATTCAAAATAATAATAAAATTAAATTTTTTTTCTTAATTAAAAAAAGGGGAGAGAATCAGCCATAGCCGCCATTTTTCAACAGTTTGCACGCTTTTCCTTATAGCAACCGAGCGTGTACTCGATTGTTCAGATATCTCTGTAAGTTTGAGAGAATAAATTCGTGGTGTACCAAATGTTACTTTGGGGTCTCCCCAGCAGAGTGGATCTGCTGAGAGAATCACAGCAAACAGATAAGTAAATTATTTCTGGGGCTGACCAGAAGTGGGCTATGGCTGCATCTGGATGCTGGCTGGGGCTGACCAGAAGTGGCCTATGGCTGCTGCATCTGGATGCTGGCTGGGGCTGACCAGAAGTGGCCTATGGCTGCTGCATCTGGATGGTGGCTGGGGCTGACAGAAGTGGCCTATGGCTGCTGCATCTGGATGGTGGCTGGGGCTGACCAGAAGTGGCCTATGGCTGCTGCATCTGGATGGTGGCTGGGGCTGACCAGAAGTGGCCTATGGCTGCATCTGGATGGATGGTGGCTGGGGCTGACCACAGGTGGCTTATGGCTGCTGCATCTGGATGGTGGCTGGGACTGACCAGAAGTGGGCTATGGCTGCATCTGGATGCTGGCTGGTGATGAGTTGCCTGAGAAGCCACTGAGTGCTGTGGTCTCTGGTGATTGGCCATCATTCCCCCTGGGCACACAGGGGACATACAGAGAATCAATCCTTGGTTACACAGGGCCCCTCCCTCCCCCACTCCTATGAAGCAGGTTGGCAGAAGGGACACTGGGGACCATCTGTCCCTGTTGTTTCCGGAATCGTTCTGGATTCACTCATTTGCAGCAAGGGTGACTCCTTTCATTTAAAAAACAATGCTACAAAGCAGGTTCAAATGCAAGGGACCCAGTAAAGAAAACAATGTCAAGCAGAATTCTTAAAGACAAATGACAAAAAGGCGGGATGACCAACTGTAGTAAGAAGACATTCTGGACAGAAGCTGTTTGTTGTGAATAAACTTAATTATCTAAGTTCTTTCTCCTTAGCAGCCAGGGCAAGACAAACAAAGAGAAAAGTATAGTAAGATTCTTGCTGTCCAATTCTGTTCGCCTTAGTAGAAGCCCAGAGGAGGGCTGGGGTGCAGGGGTGTGAGGGAGCCTGTAGCTGGATTTCTGAATTGAGAACAGTTGGGGTCTAGGCACTGAGTATGTGCACATGCTGTGGATTGAGTAACTCTTCATCAGGACTAAAGACAGCATCCTGTCACTAAGAATATTCACATTTCTGTGGTGAAATATGCAAATATCGGTCCAGTCTTCACACAATGTCTGAACAAGCCAGGGTTTGCCACCAAATGAGTTTGCCACTGACTTAGGCAGAATGTCTTGGTTTTCAGAAATACCTAGTTTTTAGAATTGTGTATAGAGGTTACAGGCCTGTAATAGAAGCTGTTAATTAATCTCTGGGGAGGGAGAAATGTTTTCCTAGTTCAGATATCTAATACCATGTGGACTTGAAGCTATTGCACAAACAATATACATGGGCTCACCAACAGAGGTTTCACAAAAAGGCATTGTTGCAACCAATTCTACTGAATGCTACTGGATGGGCATCTGGCCTGTCCACCAGACACAGGGTCAGACGAGAGAGGGGAGGGCACGGCCATTTAGGAGGGATGACCTCTGCCCTTGAGGACACTGACTAAGGGCCAGAGCACAGAGGGTCAGAGTAGGCTTTGCAGGGGGTGGGATGGATAGGATGTGTTGGACTACAAATACAGAGATCCAGGCTTACGCTGGACGCAGTAGGCACAGACGTACAATCTCATCACAGGAAGTGCGGCGCACACGTCCCAGGCTCTGCTGCAGCTTTCTGGTCCTGCATGTTGTCAGAAGTCAGTCTCACCCTAGGCTGGTAAAAGATGTGACATTCTGGCATGCAAAAATCAAAGGGACCATTCTAGACCATTGTTCCCTGCAGATCTGCTTTATCGGAAAGGTAATGTCATCTGGAGACTCCCAGCACACTGTGCTCATTAGTGGGATTGGGGTTCCCAGGCTCCCAGCAATGGAGATGTGAGTGGAAGAGCTGGCTGGGACCAGCTAGAACTGATCCCCAGTCATAGGCAGGAGAAACTGGAGTGGGCCCCACACTGTGAGAAAAAGGGGGAATGTGTCTTGATTAGTTTTCTGTTGCTGTGGTAACTAACCACTATGACTAAAACCAACTTGAGGAAACAAGGGTTTCATCTTATACTACCAGGTAACAGTCCAACACTGAGGGAAATCAGGGCAGGAACTCAAACAGAAGCCATGGAGGAATGCTGCTTACTGGCTTGCTCTCTGCCTGGCTCTTAGCCAGCTTTTTTTCCTACAGCCAGGAGCACCTGCCCAAGGAATAGCTCTGCCCACTGTGGGCTGGACTCTCCTGTGTAATCAAGATCATTTCTCACAGATATGGATGACTGTGGGCCAATATGATCTGGGCACACCCTCAGTTGAGACTTCCTCTTCCCAGGTGACACTTGGCTGTGTCAAGTTGACAATAAAAACTAACCGGGGCAGAACGGCTGATGGGCCACCAAACACTGAGGGAGGTGGGAATGGAGAGTACGGGACAGAAATGAGGGAGGTCAATCCTGAGACCCTGGGGCCGGGTGGCCAAGGCATGGGGGATGACTACCTGGGGAAGAGCCTATGCCTGTGGTATGTGAGACAGAGGCCTGGATTTGTGACTGAAGTGTGGAAAGCTGGCCACCCAGACTCACACCGGAGCTGTCTCTTCAGTGAAGAGAACCTTGAGAAGAAGCAGATCTGGCGGGCATGAACACGAGGAGGGGTGAGCAGCTTGGTCCAACTCAGGCAGCACCCCAGAGAGCAGACCCAGGCCTCCTGCACGGCTCGCAGGCAGAGGATCCTGGAGAGCCTGCTACTCGGCCTGTGTCCCTGCTCTACACCCCCAGCATTGGTCTCCATCTACACACACACACACACACACACACACACACACACACACACGTGTAGACTACTCAAGTCCACCCCGAGAATACTGGGCAAGTGTCCCACAGACAGAGAGCATTCAGCCCCACAGGCAGCCCCATCTTATACACCCAGTATAAGAGACTTGCTTGTTACCTGGGCTTTGGACCCATGCGTTACAAATCAGTGAGATCCTAAGACTGTTTCCTTGGGTTCAGACATTCATTGAAAAGCTCACAGAATGAATTCAGAAAACAACAACAGCCACCCTTCATTTGCATTTTGCATTTACTAGTTTCGCTTGTTTACTTGTATTTGGATTTCATGCTATTTTACTTTATTTTGTTTTATTGAACCCGGAACCTCATAGAAGCTGGCAAAGTGCTTTGCAGCTGAGTTAGACCCTCAGCCCTGACAGCCCTGAGGGATGCTATGACGCACACAGATGAAGGAGTGGATAGGAGAGATGCGAAGGGCACAGTGCGCAGAGGGGACAGGGATCCTCCGTTTCTTCCCCACTCATCCCCCTCCAGGAGCCCCCAAACCCTGTCCCTGTGGCCTCTTTCAGAAGCCTCCTTGTGTAAGCATGGTTGAATACATTGTGGAGCATTGGTGAGCAACTCTGCCTTTTCATCCACGCCCCATGTCAAGGATGGGCTAAGAACGACCCATCCCTCTGGTGCGTGATCCACCCTGGCACTCACTCTCCATCCTGAGGCTGCCTGGGAAGCTTGGCCACCAGTCCCCTGACTATGCGCTACAGAGAAAGTGCATCTCTTTGTACCTTCTTTAGTGTTGAGGCACTATGTGTCAAGAAAGGCAAGAGGGCCAGGGAACTGCCAGCCAGCTTCCGGTTACCGGGACAGAACATCTGAGATAACCCACTCCACAGGAGGAAGAACGGATCTGAGCTCACAGTTTTCTGAGGTTTCAGTCCTTGCTTACTTGGCCTGGTTGTCTTTAAGCCCAGGGCACACAGAACAGGAGACAGGAGAGGATGCATAGAACGAAGCTGCTGACTTCACGGTGGCTGGTAAAGCAGGGACAGGAAGGGGCCTGGGGCCTCAAGGATACACCCCCCAGTGAACCAACTTCCTCCTACTAGGTCCTATTTCTTAAAGGTCCCACCCACCAAGCAGAAGTATCCTGCTGGGAACCAGACTTTTGAGGCACACTCAACCTCGGAACTCAAGCATTCGGCCTTTTTCCTGCATGTGGTGCACACTGTCTGGTGTCTGGAAGGGAAAGGCACGTGTCTGGGAGCCATGCACAAACTCTGCTCAGGAAGAAGCTTCTGTCTCTTTGCTTGGTGCTTGTGGTGGTGGTGGTGGTGGTGGTGGTGGTGTGGTGGTGGTGGTGGTGGTGATGTGTCCTTGTGTGGGTTTGTCTCCTCATAAGGCTCACTCATGCCTGGATTTCAAGGAAGGAGTCAATGGCGTGGGCGGGACCTTCTTGCTGTTTTACTCATGTGTGAAAACTGCATTCTGGTAAGCCCTGACTTTAAGGGCTTCTCCTCCAGCCAAGATGGCCCAAACTGAGGCAGGACGTCAGAAGCCGTGTCAAAAGGAAGAGAGAGGGAAATGAGGGAGCAGGGCCTCCACGGACCCAGGACCTGGCTAGGCCCCACTCTTGGGTCTGTGTCTGTCTTCAGGACCTCAAAGTCCTACTCTGTGCCTCTCGCTGGTCCAGGCTCCGTCTCACAGGAAAAATGTGACAGTCAAGGCTTTGGAGTGCAAGAAGCCTGTGACAGAGACAAAGGGATCATCAGGTCCTGGATAAATCCAGGCCTGACTGCTGGCAACACAGAGGACCGCAGTGGAAGGGGGCCTCCTCAGGGGGGTGCTGGAGCTGTGCCTTCTCATTCCCCAATGGCCCCTGAACGGGCCTGGCTCCTACTGTGTGGGCCAGAAGGAAGGATGCAGATCCCAGCCCAGAGGAAGGCGATGAGGCACACCCATCTGGCCGCCACCCACCCTCCGCGGTCACGTGCTTTGCCTGCCAGCCAGAGGCCCACAATGCGGCTTTGTGTGGCAGCTGGCTTCAAACACACGTCAGTGTCTGGGATAGCCCTGGCTGGCCGGCAGTGCCAGTCCTGGAAGTCAGAGATGCCAGGCAAGAGAAAGTGCACCTTGCCAACTCCTCCAGGGCCTGGGTCAGGCGCTCTCCAGGAAGCCCATGGGGTGGCATCCAGGATCCTTCAGGGAACACCCAGCACCCCCAGGGCCTATATATGGGAAAGAGTTTGGCATCAGCCCGTCAGCTAGCTAGCAAGGGCCGCCCAGCACCTTGGGACCACCTCACTGGCCACTCAGCCCAGCGGGAGAGTCATCTTGGGGGTTTCTCCAGAGCTCCCCAGCCCAGGGGAAAGGATGAGAAATAAAAAAGATAGTTTTGATGATTTTTCATTGTGATGAATGTTTCTATCTTTGTGAGTTTTTTTTTTTAATGTTAAAACACTCTTTGTAAATGAAGTGAGAATGGCTAGATGGAGGATTTGTGAATGACCCTTTATGGGGGGGGGGCTACATTGGTGATTCTGTTTTTAATCCATTTAAAAATGTTAATTCATGGCTAGCTGGTCACAGTGGTCCATGCCTTTAATCTCAGCACTAGGGAGTCAGAGGCAAGAGGATCTCTGAATTCGAGGCCAGCCTAGTCTAAGGCCAGCCAGAGTCATATATAGTGAGACCCGTCTCCAAAAAGAGAAAGCAAAATTCATGAAGACCCCCCAGTAATAATCCATCATACTGGCTCGGCATCCTGGGTGTGCTGGGCATCCTAGGTGTGCTAGGCAGCCTGGGTGTGCCGTGAGAGCAGTTGCTGGGTGGTCAGATAGGTCAAAGGGTATGCTGAGGCCCTGGCAGGGAGAAGCCCCAAAGACCTGGCCTTCCTGAACACAATCCAGCCTGTAGGGGACAGAGATGCTGGTGAGCAGCCAGGCCACCCAAGGCAAGAAGCACCTGCTCAGGTTTTCCTCAGCAGATGGAGGTGCCCTGCGTTCTCCGGGCTTCACTTGTCTGGGTGTTGTCTTCAAAGGGCTCGCTGAGTATAAAGGAGCAGAATTCTTGCCTGAGTAGCTCTGGTACTCCACCCAGATCTGGAAACAACAGCCCTACCTACCCTGGCCAGTAAGGACTATGTGGTGTCCCTGCCCCCCGCCCCCCCTCCATCCACCCCCACCGCTCCCTGCCTCCTAGGGTTAGCTGTGATGTGTACGCAGGATAGCACATCTGCCTCGCTGCCCAGTGGGAAGATCTGTCAGGGCAACTTCACACCACCAGGTTTTAATGGCCTGCACTCCCTCCCGGGAGAGCTCACCAGGCTAAACACGGAACCCAGAGCACCGAGGCCTGCAGGGCACTCAGAAAGTTGCTTTTCCTCTATCTAGAGGAGGGGCTGCTGAGGTTCTTCTATTTGAGGACACAGCAGCAGGTCAAACTCAATTTAGAAATGCCCTCATATATTTGTATTTCCTTCTGCCTTGGACTGTATGAAAGTTGTTTTTGTTTTTAATGTAAAAGGCCCTTTCTACTTGGGCCTCCATGTTTTTAACCATTTCAATTCTGTGGATAGGATATGTCCAGAACAGTGGAGACGGGCCTAGCCCTGAGTACTGACTTTTTGCTTCTGAAAAGCCAGTGCTGACCTTCCCTACTGAGGAAGCCCTGGACAGGGCATGCACTCCCTTCTTGTGTGGCAAGTATGGGGGCGTAGAGGAACCTTAGTACACATGTACTGGGTGTCAGGATCCCTGTGCTGGGGCCTCTAGAAGTTCTTGGTCTCATTGGAGGCTCCCAGAAGGAAACAGAGCAAGAACAGTAGTCAGTGGTTGCTGGGAGGATGGGTGGGATGAAAGCATCCCAGAATAGAAAATGGATGCCCAGGTGTGTGGGTCCGAGCAAGTATCCACTCAGACAAGATATAGCATGCCTCCGCAAGTGTATGCTGCCTGGATACTGGGTCACTTGCACTCTGCCCAGTGGTGAGTTCAAATCACCCAGGCCCACTTGGCTAAACCACAGATCAGGGGTTCCCGGTAGTCATCACACAGTCTGGTCTTGACTGATGTAGCTAGGGGAGCATGTAGAGGCTGAGAGAGGCAGTGGGGAGCTGGTAGGTCAGATCCACTTGGGCCTGTTTCCTCAGTGGATGCCTGGCACCCAGGAGACAGAGGAACGAGCAATAAGACAGACTCTAGACCAGCTACTGTACGGCTAGGCCACTGCAATCCCGGGTGCCTACAAGCCTCACATCTCCTCTCAGGGGGTCCCTGCTCAGAGAGGCCCAGAAACAAGAAGCAGTGTGCCTATCTCTGGACTGTGTTGCTATTATTTTCCAAGGCTCTGTGGCAGCAGTGACTTGGAGGACCCTCTCGCAGCTTCCTCCTACGGCCACTCTCTAGCCAGAGGCAAAAATCCAGCCCATGGGGTAATGACAAGTGTACTCAGGAGGGTATAGAAGCCAAGGAGAAGTGAACTGCCTACTACTCTGGTTGTTTGTGCAAGGCTGTGAGTGTCTAAATGAGCAGGGTCAAGCGCACTCCACCAACCTTGGACAGGGCCACTGAGGCTGGCAAGATCCATCCATCCCCAAAGCCACCATGAGAGGCAGTATTTAAAAGCTAGAAGAAACTAATCTTAAAACTACACTTTATGCCGGGCAGTGGTGGTGCACGCCTTTAATCCCAGCACTCGGGAGGCAGAGCCAGGCAGATCTCTGTGAGTTCGAGGCCAGCCTGGTCTACAGAGCAAGATCCAGGACAGGCACCAAAAGACTACACAGAGAAACCCTGTTTCGAAAACAGCAACAACAAAAGACTACACTTTCAGGGATCCTTTCTATAGTTCGTTACTAAAGGAGTTTCTCTGACTGTAGAGCACCCACAAGGATGAGAGGCAGCGTTCCCTTCTGAGCGTGAAGCCGGTCCTAGGGGCTTCTCCCCTGCAGCTGCCTCTTGCCATTGGTGAGGGGGTTTCTGTCTGTGTCTTTTATGGGTACTAAAGCCAGATTAATTCCCAGAACATAACTGTAGTCAATTAATGTCTGTTTAAAGGTTTGGCTAGGTTGTTTGTTTGTTTTTATTTACTTTCATTTATTTATTTGGGTTTTTTGTTTTTGTTTTTGTTTGTTTGTTTGTTTGTTTGTTTTTTGAGACAGGGTTTCTCTGTGGAGCTCTGGCTGTCCTGGAACTAGCTGGGTAGCCCAGGCTGGCCTCAAACTCAAGGGTTCTGCCTGCTTCTGCCTCGCTAGTGCTGGGATTAAAGGTGTGCACCACCACTGTCCGGCATTTTTTAAGGGTCTGCAGGTTTTTTTTTTTTTTTATACTAGGAACTTTATTTGTGGATTTTGGAACAATTCATGTTTTTTTGTTTTGTTTCGTTTTGTGATTAGACTTGGATATATATGAGTACTAAACACTTGCTCTTATTTGAACAAAAAAAACTTAATCTTTTTATTACTTATTATTATTTTTTGATCCATATGAGCATTTTGCCTTGCATGTATGTCTGTGTATCCTGAGCGCACCTGGTGCCTGTGAGGGCCAGAAGAAAGCAGCAGATCCCTGGTCCTGGAGCTATAGAGGGTTGTGAGCAGCCATGTGAGTGCTGGGAATTGGACCCAGGTCTTCTGCAAAAGCAACAAGTGCTCTTAACCGCTGAGTTTCTCTCCAGTCCCAGACACATCATCGTTAAACGGGTCTCATTGATATAGCATTTGATTCTAAATGGCTTGTGTGTAATTCTTGCTGTATTTCTATCATTTTGCTGGGAAGGGGTTTTGGTTTGCTCGAGAATAGTGGGGTGGGGAGTCGGGGAGGCCTGTTAATCGTTGTATAGTAAAAAGGAGATTCTCTGCAGACAAGACCTGGGCAGCTTTGCCTTCTCATACCACCGAGTGAGAATGATGCCCAAGGCACAGGAAGTTGACAGGAATAAGGGCTGGTTCCACCTGTGTGGGGAGATGGTCTCAGGGCCCTCAGAAGCCTTGCAGCTCCTTCGGGCTCAGCTCCTGCACAGGAGACGAGGCCGGTCCGGTAAAGATCTGATGCCACAGGCAAACACAAATGAACGCCCATGAGAGGAACCAAAGAGCAGGAGTTCCAAAGGGTCCCAGGCTTAGCCAGCCACCGGCCAGTGAGTGAGAACGGAGCTGGAAAAGGCTTCCTGTCCTGCTGTCTGTCAGAGATGCTGTCTGTCTCTCCCTGAGAGTGCCGGAGGATTTTGTATGCATTTCACACTACCATCTGAGTTTGGGCTACTCATCTTTTCGGTTTCTAAAAGTCTTGGTGGTATTCACAGCTAACCACACAGTGTGGTCTGCCCACTTGATAACTGAGCCCCAGGTAAATCAGTGACCCGGCTCCAAGTCCAGTCTCTCTAAATATTTAGCGTTTAGCTTCATAATGCCTGTGTGATGGGGAGTGGGTAGGGGGTGCCTCAGGGAGCTGATGAGCAGGCTGCTGGGTGTCCATGAAGCAGTCGTGGACAGGGAAGATTCTGCCTGATCCAGCCTGGCCTGCTCACCATTCTTTGCTCTCTTCCCCTCTCCTCCTCTAAACGTCACCTGAGAACCTGCAGAGGTCTGTCTATGGGGAAGAACAGAAATGCAGGCAGCGCCTTCCCAGGCCTCTTGTGTTCCCTGAGGCTTGGATAGTCTATCTTGTTTCCCAAGTCTATGTTGATCGACAAGGCCAATCTCAACGGGAGAATGGGGATTTCATGCTCATCCCACGGGGGCAGAGGAGATACCCAGAGTGAGAGCTCCTCTACCTTCCTCCACGGGGCCAGTCCTTAACTGGTGCTGAGCACCATCGCTGTGTCTACCCATCATGACGGTTTGATGTCCAAAGGGACACCGGCTCTGTGCCATGGGTGAAGGTTGCTGCTGTTCCCTGTTTGAGGCCTAGGGACTCTTTCTCCCTTGCACAGAAAGGGAGGCTACTGTGAGCAAGCCGATTCCAAGTCTGGAGGGTGAATGGGGAAGGAGCAAGGAGTGGCAGGGGATTGGAAAGCAGGTGGGCAGCACTAGCTGGGCCTCACCTGTGTTCACATATCTGTGGAACTTAACCAAGCTGTCCATCTTAGCAGCCCTGTGGCCCAAGTGAAATCCACCTGCCTCTCGCTCGTCTCCTGTCATTATTTACTTATTTATCTTCTAGGTGCTTTGACGAGAAGTTCAGGGCTATAGGTAGGCAGCTCTGATGAGGGAAATTGGACCAAAAAAACAAGGACTGAGGCACTTGGATCTGCCACGGGAGGCTGGCAGCCTTGTGTTTGCAGATTCCTGTGGTCACTTCAGAGCTGCTCCTGGCCTTTCAGGTGGTCTTCCCAACTCACACTGTGCAGACTTGCCATGTTCTCATTCTGCAGGTGGGAGACTGAGGCCAGGAAGTCCCCGGGCCTCAGAGGCAGAGGTGCCAACAAAGGCAGCCCTGCTGGGGGTGGTCTGCAGCCTCTCCCTGTACTCTGGATACTCCACTGGCTGAAAATTACAACTGCCTGCTGTTGTCATGGTGACTGGTCCTGCGATTCCATCCTACAGTGCTGTGTGCCCATGGCACCCAAGGCAGCCTAATTCCGCAGGAGAGAGAAAGAACTTCTATGTTGAGAAGGCTCAGACCACATCCCACCTCTTCCTAGGCCACTGGCCCCTCCCCTGCAAAAAGAGCAGACTGCCAAGACCCTTGAGTGTCGGCTTCTGGCTTTTCACAGATAGTTGACCTGTGCTCACCTCCCAGCTCCACGGGAGGCCAGCCCCCTGTAGTAGGACCGAGTGCCTGGCTCCTGTTTCTGCTGCTGAGCAATCTGTTACACGGGTACACAACCAGCATCCATTTAACCCAGCCCTGTGGATGTGCAGTTGGGCCCTTTCCAATCTCTGGCTGTTACAAACAAATCTGCAGAGAATAACCTCGAACATATGTCATTTTGCACATGTGAGAATATTTGTAGAATAAATTCCTAGAAGTCAGATTGCTGGGAAATAAGTGTGTGTGGTGCCATGTGGCGAGTATGAACCAAGCAACAAACTGAACTTTTTGTCTGGATTGTTTTCTTTCCTTTCACTGTGGCCCTGAAACAGGGACCACTCATACCCTCTTTCAACAGACAAGTAAATGCAGGCCCAAAGAAATTTGGGAGCTTGCAATTCACTGCCTCGGCCAGTGTCATGGGACAAGGAGAGAATCTGCAGCTCCCTATGGATGCATGGGCCTGCCCAGGCCAGTAGACACTGGCTGAGGGACCCCAGTCCCCTCCACTCATTACTCAAATCCCATTTAAGCTTTGCCTACCCAGGAGCCCTAGACTAGCCCTCCTCAGAACCCCAGGCTCTCTGCATCCTGGCACAGGCCCCTTGCCTAGGAGCTACAAGACGCTATCCTCGGCCTAGCCACCTGCACTGTTCAGGGTGCCGTATTTCGGTCTTGACTTTCTTGGGTCCTGTTACCTTTTAGTGAGACTGTGGTTTCACGGAGAGTCACAGCCGAGAAGCATGGCAGCAGGCCCTGGGGAGGACAATAGGCGAGGCTAAACCAGCTCTGGGACCCAGGAAAGCCGACCGGCTTCATCTGAATCACAAAAAGGTTAGCGCGCAGGCCGAGGGGGCTGCCATGCCCCGCCCTCATTTGCATGACAAAAGTGATTGCCCAACGGCTCTCCCGGGCTTTGTTGTGTTCTGGCAGCCTGCTCCAGCACAGCCCTGAGAATTGTTCCCCAGCACAGGTCGTTCCCTGGCTCCAAAGCCACCCCAGTGACAAAGCCACATTGTAAGGCCTGCCGCAGCTGCCAGCACCTGCTCCCAGCCGCCGTTGTCCGGGGCTCACGCCGTGTACCCGCTGTCCTCACTAAGGCTCAGACTCCGTGATCATGGTGTCACCCAGAACACAGGAATGATAGAGGAATCCTGCCATGTCCCTGAAGGGCGTGAGAGTTGGCCCTGGCTAAGCAAATGTTGAGGTCTCCAAAGTCACCAGTGCTGAACAGTGATCCTTGGCTTAGGAGAGGCAAGAAAACTGCGTATTACAGGTATGCCAGGTCATGCCAGGGCATCACATTCTCCTCGTGAATGCTTCCAGGCTTTTCACTTGGAAAACGGCCTCAGAGTGGCTCCCTAATGGTCATCAGCCAGCAAACCAAACTTCCAGGGGCCCACACCCTCGGTTTGCTGCCAAGGTCAATTGCCCCTCTCCTTCCCTGCTGCCTCCCTCAGCAGGCAAGCACATGACCCCTCTGCCCTTGCCAAGGCCCTTGGACAGACATTACCTTGCTCTTGGGTGCTGCCCTCTGGCTGAGCTTCCCAGCCCTGAGCAGACCTTATTGACTCTGGGCTACTCCGGCCACCACCTCCAACACACCCAAATTCCCTTGTCCTCTGTAAACACAAAAGCTCTGTGAGGCCCCTGCTCACATCTCACCTTCCTCAGACGTCCTTGCCGAGTGCCACCTCTCTGTGCACACTCCCCTGTCCTGGCACTGAGTGAGCATTTTGGCACCCAGAAGCCGTGCTTTAGTGCCTACAATCAGCCAACACCCATGGACCTAAATTGCTTTGCACTATATTCCACAAGAGAACCTTGCAGCCGCTCTGACTTGTGGGAGGCCTGTTTAACCTTGTCTGGGGCTTCAGACCATCTGGAGGGGCGCAGGGTTGTGCTAGTCACAGTACATTGTAATACTCATGGGCCCCTCTTGAGGCCTTGACAAAGACATGAACTGTGCAGAGCGACCCTTGGGGGGGGGCAGTAAAGGTGAAGGATGGGGAGCTGTGCCTTAAACCTGGGAACAGCTGGGTGGGATGGTTTCTCCTAGGAGCAGAGGCCTGCTCTTACAGGGCACAGCCAGCCTTCTAAGTCCCCACAGGAGGCCCCTCTTCCTCTCTCCATAGGTTCCTCCTGGGACCTCTTACCTCCAAACCTAGCTGAGGAGGTGGAGAAGTTGATTATAACAATCCCCCTGGGGAAAGGGGCACAGTGAAGCAGAGGGGATCCTGGCAGAGCCCAGGCAAAGCCCCCGAGTGATAGACTGTACCAAGTCGGGGTGACACCAAGCAGGACATAAAACATTGGAACGCGTCCACTGTGCAGCTAGGGAACCAGGTTGAGCCCAGGCCTCCAGAGAATCAGCCCTTAGCCCCTCCCAGAGGGGACCAGACACAAGAAAGGTAATGTGGGGAGACCCAAGGAGAAGCTGGAGGTGGTTGAGCTGGGGCAGTACAGGAAAGGGAAAGCCAGGTCACCATGAGCCTCACCATGGGTCTCAGTGCCACAGCCAAACAGGCTTGCTGGCCTGGATGCGCCTGGAGGAAGCTCGTTGTAATCAAGAAAAGATAGAATCCTGCTGTTGGAGGAGGGAAGGCCAGGGCCAGTTCCTTTAGGGACAGAGGACACCTTCCTTCTACCCCCGTAAAGGGGCCTGTGCGGTCTAGCCTCCACATTCAGGTTCACAATGAGGGACAAATGGATTCGTAACACTCAGGAGAGCCTTGGCATCCCAGAGGCCGGCAGGAGAGCCTTGGCATCCCAGAGGCTGGCAGGAGAGCCTTGGCATCCCAGAGGCCGGCAGGAGAGCCTGTAAACCTCTGCGCCTCCTCACCAGAGCGGCCTGCTGGCAAGGTAGCTGGTCAAACCTTCAAGAGTACCTGCTACCTAAGGGGGTCCTCTAAATAGTGCCATTGTCCCACGGCCAGAATAAGAAAGTGGGGGTGTAATAGGACACCCCATGGTGGCTGGTGTGGTAGGTGCTATGTGCATTCTCCCAGGCACATGCTCTACTCTCTGGTCCTGACACGCAGGTGTAGCAAGTGCTCACCACAGCCAACAGGAAGCTGAAGTCTTCGAGAAATCTGCTGCTTGGGATGGGGGCAGGTCATCTGCTTCAACCACATACCTGGTTTCTGACTTTCACAGCAGGTCCTGAGCGATGGCCAGCAGCACCTCCTGAGCAGAAAGCCAAACTCTGGATGGTAGAGCAGCAATGAGAAGCTTCTAGCCCAAGGAGAGCCGCCTCCAGAGATAGGATAACAGGAGACCCTGGTTCTTGACTACTTTAATTGATGCTGACTGTGTCTTGTTACTTGCAGCTCAATGAGAGACCTTGGTTCTTTAAGAGATAGTAGACTGCATCCTGTTACTTGCAGCCCAAAACAGTATGTGTGTGTGTGTGTGTGTGTGTGTGTGTGTGTGTGTGAGAGAGAGAGAGAGAGAGAGAGAGAGAGAGAGAGAGAGAGAGAGAGAGAGAGAGAACCAGGGTCATGAACATAGTAGGTAAGCACTAAGCTAAAGTCTCCGCGGTGTTTGTAACCGATAAACTGGGCATATAAACTTTGTGACAGGTAGTTTTGATCATCAATTTGACACAATCTAGGACCATATAGGAAGAACAGAATCTCAGCGAGAAACTGTCTAGATTAGGTTGGCCTGTTACCTGAGGTAGGGGACTCACCCTGAACATGGGCAGCACCATTTCCTGGACTGGTCCCCACTGAAGAGAGCAGCTAAACACACCGAGCCGGCATACACACACACACAACACACACACACACACACACACACACACACACACACACACATACACACACACACACACATACACACACACAACACACACACATACACACACGCACACACCACCACGCACACGCACACGCACTACACACACACACACACACACACACACACACACACACATCCCTGTTCTCTGTTTTGTACAGTGGGTGTGACTAACTGCTTCAAGGTCCTCCCACCTTGATGTCCCTGCATTGATGGACTGCAACGTGGAATGGAGCCAAATAAACTCTTTTTCCCCTAAGTTGCTTTTGTTAGGTTGTTTCATCACGGCAGCAGGAGGCAAAGCTAAAACTGACTTGGAAAAAGAGTGGAGCTCCGGCTGAGGTCCTAGCATGGCCTCTGTGTGGCTCATTGGTTGTGTTATTAAAATGGGTTTCCTCCCTCCCTCCTCCTCTCCCTCCCTCCCTCCCTCCCTCCCTCCCTCCCTTCCTCCCTTCCTTCCTTCCTTCCCCAGTGGCACTATATTCCTGAGGCATAGGGGTTTAGGTGGCTGGGTTGCTGTAACAAAATGTGACAGATGTGTGGTTCAACCAACAGATGTTTATGTCTCATAGTTCTGGAGCCTCAGAAGACTGAGAAAGCCAAGACCAAGGGTCAGGAGACCCAAACCAGTCAGTTCTGTAGAGTACTTCTGAGCTGATGGCTGTCCTGCTTATTCTTATGTGGAAGAGATGAATCCACATTCCTGCCTGCCCCCCTCCCTTTTCCTCTCTCTCTTTACAAAGGCACAGACTCCATCATGATGACTCCACCTTCAAGACATGATCACCCTTCTCACTCAAAGGACCCCTCCCTAATACCACCACACAAAGTGTAGGCCCTCAACATTTAAGCTTTGGGGAAATTCAGCCCAGTCCGTAGCTTTTTGGAAGAGCACTAGTGCATCCACTGGATCGTGGTAAGGACCAGATGGGCCTCAGAAGCCAAGTGTTTAGTATCATAGGCAGACACTAGGGACCATCAGTGTCCTCCACACACATGCCCGGTGCATGCTCTATCACTCAGCTGCACCTTAGCTCAGGATGTTCACTTCTGTCTTGAAAGAATGGAATGGTACTGGCATGGAGTCTGGGGAAGAAGAGAATCAGGTACCTTGAGGGCTGATAGCCAGGGCCAGCTCTGCTCCTGGCTCCATCCCCTCCAGGTCTCCAGATCCTGGGTAAGTTCTACCCACACAGTGGGCTCCTGGGTCTCAGTTTTAGCTCTTTCTGCTAATCTTTCAGTCTACAGGGACAGGCCTCTGGTGGACTCTGCCAGTGTTTTCACAGGAAACCGCCACCCTAAGGACCCTAGTAAGCAGGTAAGCCGGGCAAGGCTGCCCAGAGAGGCTCTTAAATCCTGTCTGTTGGGGAGAACCACAGTGGACAGCAATCAGTGGGGTCACGAAACATCCTTGGCCTCCCTAGGGGGTACCCAATGGGGCTCAAGCCACAGTGCAAGGTGCAGCTGGTCCCATTTGGATGACCTTGACCTTCTGATGTCAGCTTCCTGAACCAGAGTTGTTCTCTGCTGGGCTGTCTCTGCTTTGGTATCAGGAGGTATTCTTCTGCACGTTGTTGGGCCAGCCATTGTGGAGGATGGTTCCCCAGCCCAAACAGTCCTTAGGTCCCTGCCAGGGTCACAACTACAGGCTCCTGAGAGACCCCGGCTTCCTCCCATCCTCCAGTTTAGCCACTTCAGAATCCACAGCAGGCAAGGTGCTAGTGATTTCTGTGATTTCAAGCCACCGGCCCCTGGGAATTCGGTTATGCCGTGGTACCGGCATGCAATTAGCAAGAATGGACACTGTGTAAGGCAGCCTGGGGCAGAGGAAAGGGCGGCAGGTGGAAGACAGTTCCTTTCTGAAGACAGTGGTGGCACATCTTAGCTTTTGGAGTTTTTAGACGTATTTCAAATTAAATAATCTTATGAGAAGGATTGAGTGTTAGAGGAGTCAGGTCTGTAACAGGCACAGTACCTGCTCTATCTGCGTGGCCCTCAGTTCCATTAGCTAAGAGCCTTCTTATTCCTTGGCCCAGTTTTTCTTCATCTCCAAAGACCAGTGACTCCTTCAGCCCTTCTGTTCCAGGTCCACGGCAGGAATTATCTCTGGACTTACAGAAGTAGCTGGAAGTCACTTCTCATTGCTCTCCAGTTACCTGAAACTCAATTAAATCTGGTTCCTGATTGTTCCCGGCTCTCCTCCCCTTTCCTTGGGGGAAAGCTCGCCCTCTCCATCTTAGCCTATCAATGGCCTGGATTGTGTGGCCCACTGCTTTACATATGAAAGACGCTTGTACCTCAGACCAAACAGAAAGCCTGTCACCAGCTGCCAGCCAGCCAGCCAACCTCAACCGGTACTGTAGTTTGGAAATATTTTAAATCAGCTGATTTCATGATAAAAATCAGGCCCAATCGCTGCTAACTCCCGCAACGTTCCACCCATGGCAACATGCAGTGTGGGGGACCTGAAAGGTGGAGTTGTCCAGTCCAGTCCCTGGTGCCGACAGGTAGGACAGGATGCCTTGCCCAGGCTGCAAGGGTTCAGTAGTTCACAACCATTCCATGTGCTGAATCTTCATGACACCAGAGAAGGCACCAGCAGCTCCTCACCCTGCTCTAACAAGGAGACTGCTCCTTTGTGTCTGCCCAGCTGAACTGGCCGCTAGAACCAGATGCATAGTCCTAGGGCCCACAGCCAGCACCAAGGGAAAGAGCCTACAGTAATCCAAAGGTTCTTCAACAACAGGGTTGCTTATTAGACAGGGTCCTCAATTTGATATACCCTGCAGTTTGATATACACCATGCCTACTTGACATGCATTCACATCAGTTGACCGGTTCTCTGAGACTGGCAGTGAGGACTCCATGATGAGGCGAAGGGATTCTAGACCCAGTCCAGGCTCTGCCTCCCGCTGTGTGCAGCTTCCCAGAAGTCTCCTCCCCAGCCAGTTTTCTCACCCCTGAGCTGGGAGGGAACTGTTCTTTCCTTGTGTGTTAGAAGGGCACATGTGCTGGGCTCACTACTGTTGACCTTGGGCTTGGCAAAAACTGGAGTCAATAGCATGAAATGCAGCTATTGACCCTGGGCACCCACCCAAGGGAGAGAAGTACATGTCATGAATGTCAGATGACCAAGGGGTGGGAGGGGAGGGGACACACACACAAGAAGGAAGCATTGTCACTGAGACCAAGCTCTCTGGATAGTGACTAGAGGCGGGGGTGGGGGTGGGGTCGATGCCAGTGCCAGGCTTGGGAGTGGGGGCCACCTGCTCATGCAATGGCACTAAGTCGGCTCCAATGCTCCTGTCACACGACAGCAGACACCCTCAGTGTCGTCCAGTCTTCTGACGGCCCCATCTCAGGAGCACTTCTGGTTTGAATCATTCTCCATGTAAATGCACACCAGATGTGAAGTCAGCTTTCATCATGAAAACTCGATGAGTTATTTTGCACTGGGCCAGGCAGGGAGACAGGACATAAGAACAGCTTTCTAGCGACTCCCCGGGGAATCGCAGCTCTGTTTGGTCCGTCTGAGCCACTGAGACAAGGTTGACTACAGGTTCCTCTCGCAATCTAGTTCTAATGGCCAGATTTGGGGGTGGCAACACTTTTGGGACCCTCTGTGGGCAACCCTTGAGTATTATTGGGAATAACTCTGAAGAAAGGCAGAGGAGGGAGAGACCGTGGGGAACTCAAAGCTAATGAGTGAGCCCCAGGCACAGCATGACAGCTGAGATGCCAATCACAGGCATTAGGAAATGTCCTGGCTAACCCAGTCATCCCTGCCCCAGGTTACTGAAGGAAACAAAATAGCGGGGCGGTGGTGGTGCACGCCTTTAGCCTTTAATCCCAGCACCCGGGAGGCAGCGACAGGGGATCTCTGTCAGCCTAGTCTGCAGAGCGAGTTCTAGGACAGCCAGGGCTGCACAGAGCTGTACTCTGTCTCAAAAGACCAAAAGAAAAGAAAGAAATAGAAAACAAATAGAATGAAAGGAGACCATGACTGCACCTAAGGTAGAAGAAGATTTTATTTTATTGTAGATATAACGGAGAAAGCAGGCAGAAAGAAGAGTCCAGGCTGAACGTGGCGGGCGGACTAAACCAGACCATAAGAAGAGAGAGTGGGAGCGGACACCGAGGAGAACCCGCCAACCAAAAGTGGCCTAGGCCAAGAAGCCAAAATGGCTGAGTTCTACAGGGGTCAGGCTCGGGGTGGGGATGGGGAGTGGGAGTGGGTTAGTGGAGTGAGGGGGGGTGGGGGAAGGGAAGCAAAGCCCAGCCCCTCGGAGGGAGCGGCTTAGGGTAGGGTGAGGAGTGTTGGGAGGAGCCACAGGTGCTGAGTGCTAGGGAGGGGCCGGTGTCTGCTTTGATATGCACCTCAGCCATTTGTCCTGACTGACCTAACCATTACATATCATCGTGAATGCCTGAGGATGATCCGTGGGTACCCTGCCAAGGAGGGCGGATGGGGCCCAGCGCTGGCATTGTGCATCCTGACCAAAGGAAACGCTATAGTATGAAGTACAACCCTTACTCCTGGGTAGCACCAACCCCTCCTTCCTCACGTTCTTGTTTTTCTTCCTCACACCCATTTTCTACCTTGGTGTTTGTCAAGGTAGACCAGTTAAAGATGGACCCCAAACTCAAACACAGTTGCAGACCAGGAGAATGCTAGTGAAAAGGTCGCCAGGCCCAGCTTCCTCCTATTTGCTGTCCCTTCAAGCTCTGGTCTGTGGGAGGGATGCTGGATCATAACCGGGGCTGCTGTGGTGTGCGTAATGAATACACCCCAAAGTCATTAGGTGTTTGTGTAAGGTTCCATCCCTAGCATGGCGGTGACAGGAAAGGGAGGACCTTTAAGAGGTGGGGCTTGGAGGGAGGTGTTTAAGTTAAGGGGGGCGGATTTACAGACCCAAACTATGAATTTCAGAATTTGCCTCACCACCTGCTCCCGCCCAAAAGCACTGCTTGCCACAGGCCTGAAGCTGCAGCCAAGAGACCGGACTGTGATCGAAAAGAAAGTCCATCCCTTGGTGCCTCGTGCTGACAGAGTCAATTAACGCAAAGATGCAGTCCCCTCAAAGTCCCAGTGTAGGGTAGGGCAGCTCTTCTCTGCAAATCTCCAGAGCTCCGGTGCCCAGGTCCCACCTCACTGCAAAGGTACCAGAGACGTTTCTGATTTGAGCTCTTTTCCTGCATCAGGTTATAAATCATTCTCTGTCTTCCACCAGGACACTCTGTGGATAAAAAGTCCAGGTCCGAGGCAACGCAAGTGTCCGTGTAAGATGCAAAGTCGTGTCCTTTAAATTGCTCCTAGGTGACTTAACTTTTTTTTTTTTTTTTTTTTTTTCGAGACAGGTTTTTGTTATTTGCGTTTTCTGGACTCACTGGTAGCACTGTCGAATACAGATCGCCGGTCTGTGGTGGGATAAGCGTGCCAAGGGGTGACTTAACTTTTAAGGGAATGCCGAGTCATGCGTTGGCATGCTGCATTGTTTAGGGAATAATGACAAGAAAGCCTAGACGCGCTCAGTACTAATGTCATTTTAAAAAGTTGTTTTCAGTTGGCAGCTGGCTACGCAGGTGTGGTGGTGGCCAGCACCAAGGGCAGACTGTGTCTGCCTCTTCTACCAGAACATTCTCACAGCTCACACACGCACAGCATGCGGTATGTATTCTCACCTCGGCCTAAGGAATGGCTCTGGGTCTTCAGACAAACCATTCCTCCTTTCACTGTGGGGTCACTGTTTTGTGTCATGTGCTCAGGGTCAACAAAGATGAACATCAACCTGCCTGGGGGGTTTCCTTCTGGAATGGGGTCCTGGTCTACACCTAGGTGGCTGTTTGGAAATCTGCTGTTTGGAGTGTTAGACCCTTCTAGTACTGTGACCACTTCTAGCAGCCAGAGACCGCCCTTGTTCCCTGCAGTGAGCCACAGTCCGGAAGCTTCCTCACCTCTCATCCCTGTCAGGCTTCCAGGCTTCCCATCTCAGTCTGTGATCTCTCTGACCTCCAGTCTCTAACTTGTGTCCGAACTCCATTCTGGCTTTCCGTGTCTGGCCCCTCCCCTGTGACCTTTAGTCCCTCAGACCTCTGTTTCTAACCTCCTCGACTGGTGGACTCCCTGACCTCCCTGTCTCTGACCCTTGACCTCGGGACCAAGATTGAACAGGCTCAGGTTGACTGGCTGGCTCACATTCTCTCCTATTATCTCCTTAGCGTTTAACACCAACTGATTAGGGACATCAATTGCGTCTCCAGAGCCTCGAAAACACTGGATTAGGAGCAGTGGGGGGTTGGCTTCTAGGATCCCTCCGGCTGCAGCATTGCTACTTGGAGTTTTCAGTTTGGGGTGTTGTCTCTGGATTCCTTCGTAGGCAGATGTGGGTGTGGCTCTTCGTCCATGCACACACCTCAGTGTCCTTCGAAAAACTGATTAGATTATGGCCCCTTGGTTCATTATCACCATAGTGAAGACATTTCCAATGAAGCAGAGTTTTCTGCCTATTTCATTTTCTAATTATTTCAACCCCACATTTTCTGCCAGTGTGTGCAGTCTTCTCGCGTTAGGCCAGTGGCCCTGGCAACCATGGGTGCTTCACTGCTCAGGTCCATTCCTGCCTTCAGAGCCACCGTGGCCTTTCCCCATGGGAGGATGCTGTTCCAGTCTATCCAGGTTGGGGTTATAAAACACCATAGCTAGGGTTGGAGAAATGGCTGAGAGGTTTTCTTGCAGAGAACCAGGGTTTGACTCCCAGCACCCACATGGTGGCTCATAATCATCTGTAACTCCAATTCCAGGGCATCAGATGCTCTCTTCTAGTCTTCTCAGGCACATGGGACATATAAAATAAATAAATATAACCATATATAAAAAGTAAATAAATCTTTAACATACATATACTATACACACATATATGTATGCATATATACAATAGCATAGCCTGTGGAGGGTACAGACAGTAGAAGTCCATTTCTCACAGCTTTGCAGCGTGGGAAGTCCTAGATCAGGGTACTGGAAGGTTCCATGTCAAATAGGGCTCTGACTACTGGGCACAATCAGCTTTTTTCTCATATAATCTCACATGGTGTGTGTGTGTGTGTGTGTGTGTGTGTGTGTGTGTGTGTGTGTTCCACTGGAGTCTCTTTGTTGTTGGTTGAGAGACATGGCTTTACTCTTGAATTAGAGGTAAGTGCCACCATGCTCTGCTCTAGAACCTTCCTTCCTTCCTTCCTTCCCTCCTTCCTTCCTTCCTTTCTTTCTTTCTTCTTTTTTGTTTTTTTTTTTTTTTTTTGAGACATGGTTTCTCTGTATAACCCTGGCTGTCTTGGAATCCTCGCTGTAGACCAGGCTGGCCTTGAACTCACAGACTCACAGAGATCCACCTGCCTCTGCCATCCAAGTGCTGGGATTAAAGGCATGTGCCACCACTGCCGGGCTAGCACCGATTCTTTTAAAACTAGACAATCTGGTAGGGCTAAAGTCAGACCCCAGCCTATGGGGAAAAGACACAGTCACCACCTGAGTTAAAATAAAAGCCAAGTGTACTCACCTCAGTGTGCTTGCTCCTCTGAGCACACCCTATGGATCTGAAGTAAAGTTCTGCCTTGCCCAAACTGAGTTCTAACACAGGGAAGACCTTAACTCCATTCTGAGAAACCAGGAGTGTCGAGGCAGCCATGAGTTGGTGCACAGTTGGGACTCAAAATAACCCTTGCTTTAATCTTATGCACATTGGAAGTGGCTTGAAGGACCTGCTCAGTCCCCCAGAAAGAGACAATCCCCAATGTCCACTTCATGAGAAGCTGAAGAAGACAGCAGCAAAGGAGAAACCCTGGGAGTAGGGCAAGGGGCCTGAGAGTTACTGAAGGAAGATTTTTTTCCTTCATGGCGGGGGCACTATCTGCTCAGCAAGACTTCAAGGCTGTTAAGGATTCTGTCTGCTGTGTGATCCCCTGAACTTGGCTGTACTGTGGTGTTACTCTGTCCCTATGCACTGCTGTACAGTGACAGTTATATATGGGGGAGGTGTGTGAGTTCTTTTGTTGTTGCTGCTATAACAAAACACCAGAGGCTGCTACTTCATGAAGAAAAGAGGTTTGTTTACTATACAGTTTTGAAAGTCCAAGATTGCGTGGACCCATGAGTTTGGTCACTGATAAGGATACTCATGGCTGTGCCTCTGTGTAGTGGACAAGGCAAGAAGTTGGAGCCATCTGAAATTTAGGTTCAGTCTTCTTATAACAACTTTTTTTTAAGAGATTGATTTTTATGTGTTTTCCCTGTATGAATGTTTGTGCTCTAAGTGCATGCCTAGTGCCCTTGGAAGAGGGGGCCAGAGCTCATGGAACTGGAATTATGGGTGGTTGTGAGCTACCATGTGGGTGTTAGGAAGGGAAACTGAGTCTTCTACAAGAGCCACAAGTGCTCTTAACCACTAAGTCATCTCCCTAGCCCTACAACAACCCAGACACTCCCAGAAAACAGCATTCATCCCTTCTGAGGTTGGTGCTCTCAATGACCGACCTACCCACACTTAGGCCCCACCTGATAAAGGTTCCGCTGTCTCTCAATACCACCGAAAACACAGCGGAGGATGAACACTGACAACTGACTTCTAAGTTATAAGCCTCTGGACCACGAGGAACCCCCTGGGCTATGTGAAGAAACACGTCATCCTTCAGCGGTTCTGAGCTTTCGGGTGGTTGGCACACAGTGTGTCTCGGTGAATTCCTCCCATTCCAGATGAAAATGGCACTTCAGATTGGCCCAGGCCACCCAGAGAGGAGCTGTGTCTTGCACAGGGTGAGGAGGTAAGTAACAACGCAAGGTTAACATTCTTCCTTTCCCTCTGCCATGGCAACCAGCACACTGCAGACAGAGGCTGTTCCATCCACCTGCTGACAGCAGGCACCTCATGATGGATGTGCAGCATGCCAGAAACAAAGATCTGCAGCCCAGCCAGCCCCTTCTAACTGATGGAGGAGGATGCTGTCACTCCAAGCACGTGAGCAAGCATTAGGACAGCTCCTGGCTGAAGCTTCCTCTCCCCTCTGCCCTGTGTCTAGTGACCTGCTTCCTGGATCATATGCCCCTTTCCTGTCCTCTTCATTTTGGTGACTCAGGACCTCAGGTAGCTCCTATCATGTGAAAAGGGGGAAGGAAATTTTTTGAAACCGTCTGCAACTAAAAATGCAGTCAGGCTGTGGTCTATCGGTTACAGACAACATCCACTACCATGATCCCTAAAAGGACCCCTAATAGAGTCCTATCATTTCCAATGTGCCAACTGTGGCAATGATCACAGAGCAATGAATTTCTTACCTGGGGTGTTGGTCCAAGCCCACTCTGCTGTCAGTCATCCAAAAGCATGGCCCAGACACGCTGGATACCTGTTACTTTTATCGTTCAGTGTATATTCCTACTTAAAGATTGCTATACAGTATTGTGTTCCTTTTGTTGCTATAACGTAATATATGGGGTGAATTTTGTTTCTTTGTTTGCTTGTTTTCGAGACAGTGTGGCCGTGGCTGTCCCAGAACTTGCTCTGTACCAGGCTGGCCTTGAACTCACAGAGGTCTGCCTGCCTCTGTCTCCTGAGTGCTGGGATCAAAGGCATGCACCACTACTGCCCAGCCCGGGAAATAGTTATTTTGGCTCACAGTTTTAGAGATTTCAGTCCCAGAACAATGGCGGCAGCAAAGCAGGGAAAATGGTAGGAGAAAGTCTAGGGTCTCTATATCCCCAAGGACATGTTTCATTAGCCCTGTCTCTGGCTTCACCATATCCCAATAGTACTACAGACTGACCCGAGGCTTTAATATAGCTTTTGGGGTACAGTTATCCAAATTATGGTTAAAAAAACCCTATTGATTCATGTTTTCTCTGTTCACTGTAAAAACATACCACACAGCTTGGTATTTACTAACACACAACGTTCAGGCCTGCATGGACACACTCTGCAATGCTCACAGCAACATAATTGCCTAAGGAGACACTTTCCCAGAATGCATCCCTGCTGATGAATGCCTATGCTTGGTTCACCGTGTGGCTGGGTGAAGACAATGGTAGTTTTCCTTTAGCATTCCAAAACTGTTTCTTTGATGCTAGCGGGTACCTCAGCTGGGAGCAGTCCATTGTTCTGACTTGAGTTTGTATATGAACTATAGCCAACATCAGACCACTTTCCCTGATATTCAGAAATTCAAGGGTGATAAGACACAGTGTGAAGACCTTATCTCATGCCCTCGCTCTCCATGGCCTTCCCAACATATGGTCTCCAATTGTCAAGACCTTCTTTGGACTAATTCATCAATGATTTTCTCTAACTACCATGTCAGGGTTCCTATAAACCGATTAAAGCATTTTCTGGTTAATTCTCTAATTAACATTTTTTTCCCTTCTCTTCTTTCCATTTTATGCTGTTGTGAATTCTTTCTGGTTAATGCTCTCTCCCAGTCTTTCCCCTGAAGACTTGGGGTCATTTATATGCTGGCTACTTTCTTTTAAAGCTCCAAGAACTCTTTCTTTCACTCCCTACCATTTCTTCACACACATTTCCCTTTTGTAGATTGTGGTATCCTTTTACATTCCCCTGTTGATAGTATTGGTAGTTTTGTTGATGTTTACCTCTCTCTACATGGCTTGTTTCCTACAGCTTACTTTAAAAGCAAACAAAAAAGCAAACCAAAAACCTATTGAGGCTTTGCATTTCCTGATGCAGGCTTTCTTGACACATCAGCTCAGCTCAGCCGCTCACTCCTGTTTGCCTGGGAAGATTGAGATGTATCAGAAGTTCAGTGCCAAGTGGCACCTTCCAGTGTGGCCTTCTCTGTAGTATGCTAATTGGACACTTGAGCAGCTATGGATGTGAAAACGTGCTAATGATTCCCTTTGGCCTGGCTTGCTCAGCCAAAAGCCTCTCCTGGGCTTCTGGTTCCCTGTGCCATGAAATCTCTGAAAGGGGCTTATAGATGTCAGAAGACGCATGCGCACTTGACCCTGACCTTGCTCCACTGCCTCTGCCACTCTGCTTGAGGAGTCTTTATCTCCTTCAGATGGATGCGGTCCCCCCTCAGGAAGAGGAAGGAGCAGCTGCAAGGCTGCACAGGGCTAGCAGGGGATCCGAGCATCTCCGGGAACAGACTCTTGTGCAATTATTATTTCAAGTCCCTTCGCCATCCATTTCCACTGTTGCCCAGCGCCACCCATTTCCTTCCTATTTCAGGCTTCCATTTTATTGGGTCTGTGGGGGACTTTTTAGCATTACTGGCTGCTGCTGCTTCCTCTCCTGTGCACTTTTGTCTTATAGTTGAGATTTTTGTCTTACAGTTGAGGTTGTTTCAGAGGCTCCAAATGGCAGTTAAAGTCGAGACAACTACCACCTCCACCCCAAAACCTCACCCATCTTTAGTCTCTTCATGGCTCACTTGCCCTCACTCGGTCCACCTGATCTGCCTCCCCCTCTCCCCATTTCCAGCTAAAAGGAACTATCCCTACTCTCGCCTACCTATGCCATTGTTGTCAAAATCCTACCAGCAAGGAAATATGGAACCATACAGTGAGTGTTCACCGGAGAGCAGAACTGGACCCCTAGGACATTTCCATCTGGGCTTGGGACAAGGAAGACCAGGCTTGGGGCCCCAGTCATTAAGTTCTTCGTGAGCCAACTGCTCAGAAATCATTTGAGGTGCTGACTGTTGTACCTAAAATGCTCGGGGGCTCACGGGAAACCTTTGGGAGGCCACCATCTAAAGGAGGTTTGGATGGGGCACATCAGGGTAAGGGTCCATTGACTCAGGCTACCACAGAAGCCTGTGTCGGAGGAATGCGATGCCTAATATAGTGCATGTCCTAGGAAGGTTCCCCAGTGCAGGCAGAGCCCACGAGGACAGCACAAGTGACTGTTGAATCCCCCCAGCGACAGAGGGTCAGGAAGGAACACATGGCCAGAAAGGCAGTGTAGGGGCCAGCTCTTTCCCAATGAAATGACTGTCTGTGGCATGTGGTGGGAACAGAGGAACATTCTGAGTCATCACTTGGTCAGGACACAGTCTCTTAAATGTCATCAACACAATCTGCCTGGAACAAAGATGACTACTTTCTGCCAAGTCGAGACCCTCCTACGGAGCCTTGATCCAACTTCTCCACCAGACAGCGGCCCGACAGTGAGGAAATTGAGGGTGTGTGTTAGCACTCAGGGGTGCTCAGACGTTAACATAAATTTCACAACTGAAAATTCCAAATTGCTCACTTTCCCATGATTAACAGAAGTCAAAGTCTTTTCAATTCTAGGCTCCCAATTAATCTGGCGGAGAACCTGAAGTCAGAACCATGGTTCTTAATTTTGCCAGTGCGATGATTGCCCCTGCTTTAGTCCACTAGGGTGGACATCTGGCTGCCTCCCCGACTTGCTGGTGGCTGACTTGTTTCAAGGCACCACCCACAATGAAAAGCTGAGGCTGCTGACCCTGTTCTCACAGGTCGGAGGCCAGCTGCGACCAGAGTCCTGAAAAGTGCGTTAAGATTGGTTCAAAGGCAGTAGGAAGCTATGGTTTCTCTGATGATGGCCTAGTGTGTTTGGAGAGAAAGACTATGAACGTGTGTGTCTAGACTCGAGAGCAAGGTGGCCTGGTTGGAAGGCCCCGGCGGGGCGCAGCCGAGCATTTCCTTTAGAGGCCCAGACAGTGGATGGGTGGGGCGCCCTGGGCGGGGTCCTCGCAGCTAGTGGTGTTTGAAGCCTCCACGACCGCGGTGGGAGAGGGGCGGCCTGGAGAAGTTGGCAGCAGGCCTGGGGCAGGAAGGGGGAGGAAGGGGCCCCATGTTCCCTGAACAGCCGCGACCGCAGCAGCCCCAGCACGTAGCTCCCTCTCTCAGCACTGGCAATGGTGGGCCCTGCACCAGCCAGGTTAACATAGGCTCAAGGGCAGCGCGGCCGCGCGGGGGCGGGGCGGGGCGGCCCGGGTGGTGACTTGGCTCTCGCCAGGACTGCACCGAGGACCGGAGCTCAATGGGGGCAGAGTGTGGAGGTGGCCGGAGGCTGCAATACAAGCCCGGCCACCCGAGAACTCCGCTGCGGTGGGGTGAGGAGAGGCAGTGTCCCGCCCATAGGCGAGGCCGGCCGCCTAGGTCCCGCTGAGACGGATACGCCACCTCGCCCGCGCTCCCAGCGGGCGGAGCGACCACAGGGTGCCCTCCCCAGCGTTGCCATCCTCTCGCGCCACCCACGGCTGCCTGCGCACAAAAGCTCCGGCACGGAAAGGCCCGGCGGGGTTCCCGCTGCGGGAGGCACGCGCCCTAGCCCTGCGCCGCTACACCGCGGCCCGCCACCCTCGAACGTCGTGCGTCACCGTGCCCCGCGCTGGGCTCCGATTTCCGCCCCGCCTCCTGCCGGTCCAGGGACACGCCCACTGGCGCGCGCAGGTCCCCGCGGCCAGTAGAGCCCTCTGGAGGCCCGGATTGGCGAGATAGAGCACTCCAGAGCCAATGGCGTTCGCGAATGCCACTAGCCACGCCCCTCCCCAGGGCGCGGGCGCGCGACCGCACCGTCCCTCTGGTGCGCGCTCCAGGCTCCCCGCCCCCTTCGTGCGCGCTGCTCCCTGCGGCCGCTGCCGCCTGTAACCTGCGCCGCCAGGATGTGGCTGGGGGCTGACGTCGGGTCCAGATGTGGCCCCGGCCCCGCCCACCCCCGGGGCCGGTCCGCCCACACCGAGCCGCGGCGCGCACGGAGGCTGTCCCGCCTGCCACAATGCACGGTGGAACTGCGACCGCAACTTGCAGGGGTCTTGCCTAACATCGCCGCTCGACATCCGTAAGACAAGCGGGCCTTGACGCCGCACGCGGACCCTCCTCGTTGGAGCCCCCCATGCGCTCACCCTCCAGTACCCGGCCAGGCGGACGCGGAGCCGCGCGGGTGACGGCAGAAGCGGCTGCGCGCCCAGCCTAGCCCAGCCCAGCCGGAGAAGAGGGCGCGCCGCGCCCCCGCCCCCCGCCGCTCTCCGGAGGCCGTGGGTGCGGATGCGCCGCTGACGACTCCTGCGAGAGCACCGCGCGCCCGAGCCCGCAGCATGGCAGCCGCCGCCTATGTGGATCACTTTGCCGCCGAGTGCCTCGTGTCTATGTCCAGCCGCGCAGTCGTGCACGAGCCGCGGGAAGGGACTGAGCCCCGGCCCGAGGGCGCGGCCGCCGCCGCCCCCACACTGCCCCGTGTTGACGAGCGCCGCGACGGCAAGGACAGCGCCTCGCTTTTCGTGGTGGCGCGGATCCTAGCGGACCTCAACCAGCAGGCGCCCGCGCCCGCCCCCGCGGAACGCAGAGAAGGGGCCGCTGCGCGCAAGGCGAGGACCCCCTGCCGCCTGCCGCCCGCGCCCCCTGCACCGCCGCCCGCCCCAGAGCCCGCCTCCCCGGGACAAGCAGGCGCGCCGGCCGCGCCCCCCAGCCCCGCGTGGAGCGAGCCCGAGGCGGCACTGGAGCCGGAGCCGGGCCCCGCGGGGAGCGGCGAGCCCGGCCTCAGACAAAGGGGTCGGCGGGGCCGGAGTCGCGCCGACCTCGAGTCCCCGCAGAGGAAGCACAAGTGCCACTACGCGGGCTGCGAGAAAGTTTACGGGAAATCGTCGCACCTCAAGGCGCACCTGAGAACTCACACAGGTCAGTGGGGCGGCCCGAACGCCGCGAACGAGCGGACTAGGGACTGCTCGGGGGGCCGGCCACGCCCCCAGAGCTCCGGGCCCAGCGCTCGAGGGGCTGTGGGGGGCGGGGAGCCGGGAGCTGTGGGCGATCGCGGCCGCGCCCCTGCCCTGGCGCTCCGGCCTCGCGTGACGCTGGCCGGGGCGCTTGGAGCCGGCGCCCTCTCGGCGACCGCGCCCCCATCGGGCACGCCCCCTCCCGGGTTCTTGGGGCGGGGCCGCGGGGTAGATGTCGTCATCCGGGCTGCGGGCGGCGCGGGCAGGTGCGCTCGAGGTGGTTGGGGGGGGCGGTCGGCGCACCCCGATTGGGGCGTGGGTGCTCCCGGGGCTGGAGCCTCGCCATCCCCCTCCCCAGGCCTCCGGGCGCGCTCTGGCTAGGGAGGGGCCGGCCCGGGCGGGCGAAGTTCACCCGGGGACAGAGATCCCTTCAGCCACTCGGCACATTCTTCGCTCTCTTCTTCCTGTAATTTTTCCAGCGCTCTAAGGTTTAATTTGTCGCAACCCGACCCAGCGGCGGCGCTGGCCGACGCGGGGGGCGGTCCCAGCCCTCGCTCCCCACCCGCGGCTCTTTGTAGGAGCCCCAGCCCATCCGGCCGGCGGGGGCGCGCCCGGCCGCAGGGGGCTGCTCCGCTTTCTCTAGGAAGGCGCGCTCTGTTCACCGCCCTTTCTGGCCCAACTTTCACCTGCTCCTGGGCTGGGCGCGGGTAGGTGGCACCTGTACCAGGACCGCCCGCCTGAGCCTGCAACCTGGGGTGGCGTAGGGTCACTCGCTTCTGTGGTTTCCGGGCACCGCTTCGCAGCGCTCGGGCCCCAAACTCGGTAGTTGATTCGTATATGGAAGCCCCCCCCCCCGCCTTGTTTTTTGGTTTTAACACAGCGGTGCAAACATTTCGTTGTATTTCCTTTGAGCTCACGGAAACTCTTCTGTAATCCTGAACTCTTTTTACAGCTTTGAGGCAAGTTCACTACAAAACACTTAGTTGCGTTGCTTTGTTACCAGGGGCTGTACTTTTGTTGTTGTTGCTAAAACAGTTAAGTGGCTGACCAAAAAGCACAGGAAGACACTGAGGCCGTGGAGGCTAAAGCTCAAGGCCTTTCTGCCCGTTTGTAATGGGGCGTGCCCGAGCTCTGCCGATTTCTAGGCTAGGGGTTCTCAGGCGAACTTTTTCCGCAGAGGCGGGGTTGGGGGGGGGGGGATGGTCCTAGCCCTTTGCTATGGCCGCCCAAACCGCGTGGCAGGTGATGGGGTTGAGTGAAGGCCGGGCCATCTCCAGGCATTTAGAGTCAAAATTAATGGTGTGTGAGCCCGGGAGGTGGGTGGGGTTTCGGTAGGGCTCCCAGTTCTGCTAGGAAAAGCGGCCGCCGGGGTGGGTGTGGCCGTGGGGGAGGAGCAGAGCTGGGTTCAGAGAACCTGATGGACCAAGAGTGCTGGGTGGGGCTTGGGGTGTTCGGCGACCAGCTATCGGATTGAGAAATCTGGGTGCAGCATATTTCACCGTGGCTTCCCACTTGCAGTACCGGGTAGCCGATCTGGTGAAAGGCAGAGGACTTGCCTGTAGGGAGGGGCTGGTCGTCGTGGGCGGGTTGGGTCCAAGATGTTTTTTTCCTTGTTGCCTCGCTCCTCCTTTCAGCCTCAGTTGGCGTTTAGAAAACGTTTGGGGGCGCTGAGGACCGCGTCTTCCGTAGTGGGGAGGGAGCCATTCTCTCCGGAGCGCCAGGAAACTCAAGAGCAGGTAGAAGAGGATAGAGCCGGCCTTCTTTTTGAGTGCCAATAGTGTGCTGTACGACCAAGGGTAGGCAACCGGGGCCGCCCTCCTTGTATGCTGAGATAAGAGGGAGGCGCCACCTTTGGGTGGCTGTAGAGTTCCAGGCCCTCTGGAGAGCTGGGGGAGGTGGGGGCATTGGAAGTCTGCAGATGTCTAGGCTGCATTTTATTTGGTACCCAGGTGAGTCTGATGACGATAGTTGCACATCTCAGATGCCTGCCTCTGGGTGGAGTCTGGTTCAGCCTCTGATCGGGAAAAGCCCTGGGAAGCCATTGCCAGATCTTGCAGCGCTTACCTAACTCACATTCGTAAGGGAAATAGTGAAGGTGTTGGGCAGAGGGGAGATTCCAGCAAGGTGGTCCCAGGGGCTTCCGCATAGGCGCTGGCTCTGGCGTGGATGTGGTTTGGTGTGTGAGTCACAGCGGGCAGTGGCTAACCGAGGCCGTGCCATGCCTGCTCCATCCCAATACCGGCCTTGAGAGCAATTGTTTTTGACAGGAGTGATTATAACAGCCACCTTAGCTAACAGGTAGCCGGCAACTCTGTGATGTGGAGCTGTTCCCCAGCCTCGCTGTGGTTTTGTGACATGTGCCATGACCACCTGGAAAGCTGGGGTGAGGGCTTGATGTTTAGTGCCTTTGGAAAGGGCAAGGGTCCCTAGCCAAGGCTGTCCTCTGATATGGACGCCTGAAGAGCTGTTTGCAAAGAGCTCCCCTCCTGCTTAGCTACGAGGTAATGGCCCCTCCCTCCCTAGTAGTTCGGTGGACCCTTGCCTCTCGCATTTCAGTAGTTGGTGTTACAGAAAATGCACAAACAAGCAAATAAACAAGTCCAAGCCACTTGTTTATTTAATTGGGACCTCTCAGCTTATACTTGGGGAATTTGCTAACCTTACTTTTGGAGGAGTAGCAAGGCCAGGAGCAGGTGGTTTTGGAGGCTGGGGGATTTGAGGTGGAAATGGAGGACTTCTAGAAGGCCTAGTCCATTGAGGAGCAAGCTCTCCTGCATTTGGAGAGTCTGGCGTGGCTGGTGGGTCTGCGGTGGAATGGTGGTCCACTCAGACTTCTGACATACCCTGAATAGATTCCTATGACCTCTTTGTTCCCATAAAGAATTGTTTTCAAAACTATTTCATGCTGTTATCCTTGTAGCACCTAGAACCAAAATATCTCCTTGTATGTTGCCTGGGCTGGGCTACTTAGTGGCCCCCAAGATACCCCGAGGAAGGTAAGCACAGTGTTGAGTATAGTCCCTCCCTGGAGGCAGGGGTAAGGTTTGTGGTCACCGGCTCTTGATTGGAGCAGGGGATGGGAAGTACAATAAGATCCTTCTCACTGTCTCCTGAATTAATTCAGAGTCGAGGTTAGCCTGAAAATTTATCCTTCCCCACTGAGGTGGGGATTTGTTTCTGCATGGGATTCTTGGACAGTGTATTTCAGCCTCCTCGGAGTGCGCTCTGACCTCAGAGCCTCCTTTCCAAGATGCTGCTGGGCCTCTTCTCACTGGCACTCTCTAACCTAACTGCCCAGAAATCAGTCTTCTATCTGAGCAGAGGATGGCTTGGAGAGGACTTCTTTTTTTTTTTTTTTTTTTTTTTCCCTTCGAGACAGGGTTTCTCTGTGTAGTTTGGGTCCTGGATCACCCTCTGTAGACCAGGATGGCCTTGAACTCACGGAGATCCACCTGGCTCTGCTTCCTGAGTGCTGGGATTAAAGGCGTGCACCACCACCACCACCACCGCCACCCGCCTTAGGCAGGACTTCTTTTACCTAGGGTAGAGCCAAGCTCCTTGATGGGCAGCCCTTTGTCTAGGAACATGCCTCTACCAATGGCTCCTAGCCCTGCCCCAAACCCCAGACTGCCAGTGGTCTCTTCTGAACCCTTACAAGTAGCGCACAGAACTGTCTCCCAGCTACCTATTGCTACCTGCACTGTGCGTCTCTTTCCAGGCATCTCCTGTGGATTTGCATGTGTGCATACCGCATTGCCATTTAAGAAGTGCATCAGTAGGATCCTCTGCGGGGTTCATTCCATGTGCTTACTTAAGGAGACAATAGTGTTCTTTATGGTGTGAGTGTTTGATGGTATGGTCAGTTATAGGACCAGGCCATGACTTCTGTGACCTCTTGTCACCCATGGAAAGCACAGGATTTGGTTCTGCTGTCTACCTGGTAGGTGACCGTCTTGATGCCGAGGAGTGGATGATTCTATAGAGACCTGGTGACATTACTCACGAGCTGATTATAGCACATGTGGAGCCCGTTGGCCTGTAGGACAAGGAACCAGCTGCACTTCTTGGTCTCCCTTGGGCGGAGGGAGAGACTTGCTGTATCACCACCGCCTTTCAAAAAGAGTTTTTATTTCCCGTTCTTTTCTCATGGAGAGCTTTAGAGTCCAGACCCACATTGGACTCTGCAGACCAGGCTAGCTCCCACTTGCCCTGTGCCTCCTCTCCTGGCTTCCTTTGCTCTGGCTTTTCCAGGCCCTCGGAAGTGCTCACCCACTGTTCAGTCCCGGTGGCAGTTAAGTGTGCCTCCTGGCACCCAGGCTGCTTGCCTGACGGGGGCTGGGGTGTACTGACAGGCAAGAGTAAGTCCTGGGCTAGAGCCCACTCCAGAAGAGGCCTCGGATCTGGGGTACACAGTGCTAGAAGTCCTCCAGTCCTCCAGAGAGGGGCCTTGCCTGGCAGTCATGGGAAGGAGCTTGTGGCAGCCTTTGTGCCCCCAGGTCCTGCTTGTTCCTGCTGCCACCCGTGGTTCCTTCCACCCGTGGTTCCTTGCTTCTTAGATGTAGCAGGGCAAAGGGACAGGTGAATTATATCCCAAGCCGCTAAAGGCGAGTGAGGAGCCGGGCGGTGATGGCGCACGCCTTTAATCCCAGCACTCGGGAGGCAGAGGCAGGCGGATCTCTGTGAGTTCAAGGCCAGCCTGGGCTACCAAGTGAGTCCCAGGAAAGGCGCAAAGCTACACAGAGAAACCCTGTCTCGAAAAACCAAAAAAAAAAAGGCGAGTGAGGAAACAAGTTGTAAGTGACTCATGTACGCACTTGTGGATGTGTGTGCCTTTAAATACACACCTGAAGAAACGGGAGGCGCTCAGTGCCGGGGTGCCTATGGTTCTGCTTCCAGCAGCCCTGGGGCCTGCCTTAGAGACCCTGTACAAACCAGCATTCTCACAGAGATTTCCAGGTGCCCGAGTGTTAAAGTGTATCTGGTTTGTACTTTGAGAAGGCAGTTTAAATGGCTCCCGAAAAACATGGAAAGCCAGTGGTTCTCAACCTTAAAACCGTAAAATTATTTTTGTTGGCTGCTTCATAACTGTAATCTTGCTACTCTTATGAATAGTAATGTAAATGTTTGGTAAATAACATAAATATCTGTTAGGAATAGTGATGTAAATATTGTGACCCACAGGTTGAGAACCGTGGATCTAGAGAGACAAGGTCGTTTCTCAACCACAGCTCTGACACTCCCAGACTACATGCTGGATATTAGGCCTCTTTGTACGTCTTCAGAAGGGTTGGTTGTTTGTGTTTGTGGTACTGGGGGTCAAACCTAGGCATGTTAGGCAAGCATTCTATCACTGAGCTGCATCCCTACGAGTTTTTTACCTTATATCTTCTTTACTTATATCCTGCATGGCAGGGTCTTCCCATGTAGCCAAGGGTGACGTTCAACTTCTGGTCAACCTCCTGGGTAGCTCGGATTTCAGGAGTGTGCAGCCACATGTAGAACTAGTAGAAGCACTCATTTCGAATAAGGATGGTTAAAAAGTGCCCACACTGCAGGTGCGGGTGCATCAAGGGCTTGCTTGCCCTGGGCAGTGTGCTTCTGAGTTTGGACACACCTACCATGTGCCCCTTTGCCACACTTCTTGGACCAGCATTCTGAGTGACACAGGCAGGCAAAGCTTACCTTGGTATTACAGAGCTATGGTCACCCCTGCCCTCGTTTGTATGACTGCTCGGGTGCCTAGGGGGTGGGGCAGTGAGCAGCACTGTGTGTCTCCCCAGACTGGGCAGTTGATACTGTACCATGCTCTGTTCCCTTACTCCCTCTCTGTAAGGCTCTGTCTTCTGTTTCCACAAGGGTCCCCAAAATCTCCACACAGGATCTGTCTAGGCAACACACTTTGTCAACAACAGCCCGTCTTCTGGCCATTTGAGAAACTGACATTTAAAAGATTTTTTTTCCCCCTATTTATTTAAGTGTATGGGTATTTTGCGTGCATGTATGTTGTGTCCCCTGTGCATTCCTGGTGCCTGAGGTGGTCAGGAGAGGGCATCAGATCTTCTGGAACTGGAGCTACAGGTTGTGAGTTATCATGAATGTTCTGGGAACTGAACCCAGGTCTTCTGCAAGAGCAGCAAGTGCTCTTAACCACTGAGCTATCTCTCTAACCTGAGACACTGGCATTTTTAGAATGGAGCCCATTTGTCCTGGAGAACATCCCATAGCCTGGACTGATTTGATACCTCACACTTAGTAAGTATAACTTTTAAGAAGTTTGATCAAGCTGGGCGGTGGTGGCTCACACCTTTAATCCCAGCACTTGGGAGGCAGAGGCAGGTGGATCTCTGTGAGTTTGAGGATAGCCTGAGGTACAGAGTGAGTTCCAGGATAGCCTGGAGAAACCTTGTCTCAGAAAACAGAACAAAACAAAACTAAAAAGTGACTGGTGATGTTGGGCATCTCTGTTACCAGAACTGGCAGGGAAAAGAATGTCAACTAGTTCCCTTGCTCTATCACATGGTTAAGATGGTGCTTGTTGACTCTCCACTGTAGAGGGACATGCTTTTCTTAATACTAACCAGCCTGTGGGCTGTTGCCCTGAGACTGGCCACTGGCCTTGTGCTCATCCGCCTGCATACTCCTGGTTGGTTTCTTTATCTAATATTCTTACATCCTTGACTGAACAAGTGTTGGAGGTTGAGGGTCGCTGCTTTTGTTGATGGCTTTCAAAGTTAAAGGGTAGTCCGGCGGCGGTGGTGCACGCCTTTAATCTTAGCATTCAGGAGACAGAGGCAGGTGGATCTCGGAGTTCGAGGCCAGCCTGATCTCCAGAGGGAGTTCCAAGACAGCCAGGGCTGTTACACAGAGAAACCCTGTTTCAAAAAGGAAAAGAAAAGAAAGAAAGAAATGTAAATAAAAATAAAATCTAACAGTATCCTGAGGGAACTTGAGGCACTGCCCTCTCCAGACAAATACAGCAGCACATTGCTTGTAATGAAAGGGCTTCCAGGTCCATTTATAGCAGCTCAAAGGTAGTTGGCATCGTTTTTGGCTTGACCTCCTATACCCTCACTTGGCTTGCTCTTATGTCTGGATGGTTGGTATCACCAGCACCTGTAAGGTCCTGATGAGAATCTACCTACTTTCAAGAAAACAGAACCCTTTTGTGCCCACATACCTGAGTCTGTAGAATTTGTTAGCTTGGTTTTTGTTTTTTAATTTTACATCTCTAAATGGGGTTTTTCCTCAAGAAATCAGCTTCCCATCAAAGTGGAAATAAATGTCTCTCCACCTTGGCAGTTCAGAAGTTGGCTTGGCAGTTCAGAAGTTGGCTGTGTGTGCAACTTCTGTATCAGATTGGGGCAATAAAGCAGCTGGCACCAGGCTCCTAGGCACAGAGTGTACTCCAGCCATGGTCATAGGCCAGTGTAATGGGGACCTGAACCCCAGCTGTTGGCTGTCCGTGGCAGGAATGGATTAGGTCTAAGGTACTTGTTGGAAGCCAGAGTGATGATCTTTCAAGCAAAAGCTCTGCCTTTACCCTTTGAATGTTTGTGTGTGTACGCACACACACACTCACACATAGACACGTGTTGTGAAGATCCCTAGTTAGTGTTGCTTAGGGAGGCCCAGGAGATGTGGCCTTGCTAGGGAAGCATGTTACTAGGGGCAGGCCTTGAGAGTTTAAAAACTGGCACCATTTTGAGTTGCTCTCTTAGCTTCCTGCTTGAGGTTTGAGGTGTGAGCCCTCTCGCTCTCAACTTCCAGGTCCAGCCACCGTGTCTGCCACCCTCTGGCCCCACCATTATGGAACCTAGTCCTCTGGAACCGTAAACCCAAGATAAACTCACTCTTCCTAGAGTCGCCTTGTGTTTTATCGCAGCAGTAGACACCCTAAGACAGGTAAACGTAGTGTCCGCGTCGTGTCTGAGCCAGGCATCCAGAACCAGGGGGTATGGTGGCTATATGGACACTCTGCTTTCTATTTCTCGTTTTAATTCAGGATCCACCCACACCCCCAACAACTGTGCCTGAGCTTTTTATGAGTCTTGCTCCTGAGGGAGGCACAGGGTTCCCTCACTTGGAAGTAGAGCTGTGGTAAAGAAGTATCCATATGCCTAGTCAGTTCTCATTTTTTTCCCTTGATTTTTTTTTTTTTTGAGCTAGGGTCTTGCTATTTAGCCCAGGCTTGCCCTGAACTTAAGCTCCTTCTGAGTGATGCGTGTGTGTGTGTGTGTGTGTGTGTGTGTGTGTGTGTGTGTGTATTCTAATGCTCTCAGTACTACCTATCTGTAGTCATTGTTTTTATTTGTGTGTGTGTGTGTGTGTGTGTATTCTAATGCTCTCAGTACTACCTATCTGTAGTCAGTTTTATTTGTGTGTGTGTGTGTGTGTGTGTGTGTGTGTTGGTGTGTTGCACATGCACATTTGGTGGAACACAGCATGGTACCGTGGGCCAGAATGTATCTTTGACAGGCCCCTCCTTTCCAGCATTGTTTTAAACAAACCAAGAGCATACTTCCAGAGATTTTTTTCCCTTGTGGGTGGGGGTGGGCACCTGTTTATTGTTCTCATTTTTGAACTTCATCACACAAAAACACTTGCTAACCAGGAACTTGGCCACACTCCGTGGCCATTGGCCAGTCTGTCCCAAGGTGACCTGTTTAGAAAAGCCCTGAGGCTTGAAGCCCTAGATTAAATGTCCTTGTACAGCTGCCACTGGGGTATGGGGGACAGGGCAGGCTTGTCTCCTTGGAGCCAGACCCAGGGTGCATCATGGAAGAGCTTTTGCAAGACATGGGGACCCAAGATACGCACCAGGGCCTTGGGGGTGTGGCTCAGTGTAGAATGCTTGTATGGCTTGAGTGAGGTTCTGTTTGATCCCCGAGTAATAAAAGCCACTTGCCCAAGAGTCAGTGGCTCAGTGCCTTCATTGGGCTCCTGTCTTGAGGGGACTTGTAAAGGTAAGCTTTGGCACTGGTTGGCTGCCTGTGGATGGCAGTTGGAAGCAGCCAGAGACTTAACACAGTCTCACCTTGCCCCACCCAAGTGGCTAGCACAGATCACATGGGGCCTGAGATAGGGCCTCCTTTTTGCTTTCTGGAGAGCAGCAGTTCAAACTTTGTGGGTATGTGGTCCTTCCCTGGCCTGTCTCTCTCCCTACAGGAAGGAGAGCCTTTGAACACAGCAGAAGCCCCTAGGTTTACGGAACTGAGGGACCCTTAGGGTTTCATATGTAGGATCCCAGGGCAGATGAGCCTTTCTTCATGGGGACTGGGTTTCCTCCTGGTGAGGGAGGTCCAGTCTTTGGCAAGGAACAAATCTCCCGTGAAGTTCTCTAGGTGTACAGGTGGGTCTAGGGAAGCCTAAGAGTCATTTTTCAGCTACACCTGAGTATGTGTCAGGCCTGCGATAAAAGCAGGAATGTCCTACTCCTGTGAATTCCTTCTCTGAGCCCTAATTGTTCTTAACTCTAAAGAGAATAGGACTGGGAAAATGGCTTGCCTTCCATGTAAGCAAACAATCCTGAGTTCAGATCCCCAGAACCTGTGTGAAAAGCTGTGGAGGCACCGTGGTCCTGTAACCCCAACACTTCCTGCCTAGGGGGCGGGAGTGGACTCTGGAGGATCCCCCAACCTCATTGGCTGGCCAGCCTAGCTAAATCAGTGAGCTCTAGGTTCAATGAGAGACTCTGTCTCCAAAAAAACCCCAAAAAACAAAAAACGAAAAAAATAAAAAAAAGTAGAAAGATAGTCACAGTTGACCTGGGGTCTCCACACTGCCCATGTCCACTTGCATGCACCCCATGCATGCACATTCACGCTAACAAGTACCTGCTCCACATGCACACCCATGCACACGCATGCACACACACAAGGGATGGGAAAGAGAAACAACAAAGAGCTTGGCTTGGGAAGTAGGAAATAGGGTTGTGTAAGAGGCACTGGGAAGAAGGGGTCAGAGGAGACTGGTGCCCAGAGACCAAACTCCTAGGTGCTCTTGGCGGGGCCCAGAAGTGTATGCTCGGAAGGTTGACTGGAGTTGTGGGAACGCTTAGGCCTAGGACCTGGAGGTGAGTACCAGGGGGATCCTGGGCTTCTTTCCAACACAGACCCCAGACATGTCGTCTGAACAAGGATGGTGAGCATGAGTTAATTACATAGTGGCCAGTCACACGCAGATACGTAAAGTTGAGTGCAGTCTGGCCCTTAGCAGGCTCTCCATTGTCTTGGTCCGTGCTTCTCCAGCCTGCATCTCTCGTTGCCCTCAGCACCCCACCACCACAGCCTTGGTTTTGCTTATTGGTGATGGTACCTACGTGTTTCTCCCATGGTCCTCTCCCACCTGCAAGAGGGTGGGTGGCTTTTGGGTCCCCATCATAGAGGTGTCGTGCTCAGGATGTTGTCTCTGAGCCTGTTTTTGACTACCAGCCCAAGTGAAGTTGCAATGGGCAGAAGTGGCAGCCCCTGAGACACATGGGGGCTTTGGGCCTTCATCTGCATCCCGGAGCGCTTCCTTTTGCTGCTTGGCTTGAGACATGCTCCTGTCTTCTGTGTGTGAGCCCTGGGCTTTGCGGAATGTCCATATGTCAAGGCTGTGCCTGGCAGGCTTTGTGGAAGGGTGTGGCTCTCTGAAAGAGAGCAGTCAAGAGTGTTCCCCATGCTCGCATGGTTCTACCATGTTAACAATCCTGAAGCTGGTTTTCCTGAGCTCCCGGGCTGGAGAGACCGGGCTCTGATGTGGCCTGTCCCGGTGGTTGGCATTACTTTGCTTTGGATAATTGTAGTGCTCCGAGTTCACATTCTAGCTTTTGAAAAACATCAGCCCCAATATTCCGCTTCTGGAGATTGTACCCCATGTTTTGTGCATGCTAGGCAAGTACTTTGTCCCCTGAGCTCCAGTGATTTTCCTCCTTCAGTGATCTCAAGAAGTTGGCTAGGCTGCGCTTGAACTTGGAGTTCTCCTGCCTCAGCCTCTCAGGAGCTAAAATTACGGGTCTTCTCTCTCACATCTGGCTTTGACCTGAGTTATGATCCAATGTTTTGAACTCACTTGTCTAGTTACTAGTGGAGCTCAGCTTGTGAGAAAGAGTTTATGTGGGTGTGTATGGGCATGTGCCTATATGTACCTGTGTGCATATGTGCCTTTGCGTGTACGTGTGCACTTGTGTGAGCCATTCAGCCAGCACACAGGACAATTGTTCCCTGGGATGTAAGCCAGCCAGAAGATGTCTGGCAGTTGTGCAGGCTGTATCAGGGATATTGGTTGCTGTGACACCACAAACCCTTCAGCAAGCCTGATGCCCTGCAAGAGCAGGCCAGGAGGGAATGTGCTTGGCAGTGGCTGTGTGGACGGGCCTGGCCTCCATGTATGGAGAGGGACCTGTAGTTGAACAGGGGGAATTTGCTCTCCATTCCTCCGGGCCTCCGAGCGTGGGCATGGGCTGTCCAGCTGAGGGTACAGTCTGGACACATCCACTCTTAATTTCCTCCTTGTACTTTGGACCCGACCTGCTTTTAACCTGCCTTCAGTGGTTTCCAATCCCCAAGGAACCAGGGACACAGGGCCCTGGAAGGAAGGAGAATATAGGCATCTCTCCTTTGTGCTATAAGGTGGCTCTGCTGGGGAGATCTGCACAGCCATGGGGGAAGCTGTGGCTTCCTCCTTCTGTCCTCTGGGGACACCCTGGCACCCATCCTGTGTGGTGTTGGGGAGGAGGTGGCTGGGTTGGCTGTTCCCGGTCCCAGTCAGGGTCCTCCTACACAGCAGAACTGGAGGTAAATACTGAGTTGCCTTGACAACCAAGCCGAGTCTGGGCTCCAAGTGCTCCTGGCTAGAGAAGCTTTCATTGTCTCAAGTTTCTAAGATGGGTTTCTATTTTGATTTTTTTTTTTTTTAATTAGCTAGTATGACTAAGATTGCAAAATGCCTGACCTGGTTCCTGTAATTTCTTAATAAACATTTATATTCTTTTTATAGGAGGAACATTTCTGTGATTCATTGACTTTTTCTTTTAGGTTGGTGAGGCAGGGTGGGGGCAGCACAGAGGGCACCCCACTGTCGACAGCTGGCACAGCGTAGGCTTCTGAGTACTGGCTGGGGGCCAGAGGCTGGGAGCGCTTACGTAAACACCACACCAGGATTTATTGGCTTTGAGGCTGATTAAGTTCCATGGAAAATTTTGGGGAGCTGCTTCTCTTCTCCTGGAGTGTTCAGATGCCCATAAGTGGAGCTTCCAGAGCCCAGGGGCCACCTGCCTTCCCGCCCAGGGCCAGTCCTCCTGGAGGAGGCTGGGGTGTGAGCTGGTTTTACACCTCAGCCGTGCCAAGGAGGATCATGTTCACTGTTAAACTCCAACTGCTCTTGTAGGCAGCCTGGCCGCCTGGACCAGCTGCACCTGGCCAGGCTCTCCTGCCCGCATGCCTGGCTGTTGGTGGGGATGTCCCTGTGGGACTGGCCGGCCCATGAGTGGATTCAGCAGCAGGTTCCCAGGCCTCCTGTTTTGTGGGGGTCTGTGCCCTGCCTGACTGTTGGTCACCTTGTATAGAGTTCCCTACCCCAACAAGGAGCCAGGTGAGTGTGCAGGAAAGCTGATTCATTCGTTTTCCGACCAGTAATGGCTGGTCTAGGTCACCTGGTGGATGGTTTATCCAGTGGTCACGCGGGGCCTCGTGGGTCCTGTCCCAAGGGGGCTGGGCTGTCTGATGGACCCTTTATCCCCTGTCCTCAGGGCCCACCCTGAGTGTGGACCTGCCGGGAAAGCACTCTGCAGCCTCTTAGAGTTGCCGTGTGTGGCAGAGCCCCCGACCCAGCACCAAAGGGCTCTCCAGATTCCCTGTGCCGATTTCAGAATCAATACGGGCATTGCTTTCCACAGTCCAAACGGCCCAGCTCTGCCTGCTTTCACTAGGGAGCAGCCGCTGGCCCCCAGCAAGGGACCCAGCCCAGTTCCTGGGTAGAGGGCTGCATGGTGCTCCCCCTCGACTGAGAATGCCTTTCCCCCCAACTCTTTGTAAGTCAGATGTGGCCCTCCTAATACTACCCTTTTCAAGCATAGAATTGTTCTTTGTTTTTATTTTTATTTTTAGGTTTTAGAAAGACCACTTGAGTTGCTAGCATTGCATTGAGGGGTGTTGAGGGACCCAAAGCACGATCACTCGAGACTTTCGTGTGCCATGTGTAAGGAAGCCTAGTGGTGTTGCTGCCTCCATCCCTGACCAGCTGTGTGAGGTTAGGCTTCACAGATGGCGCATCTTAGCACCCTTCTCGAAAAACCTCTCAGCGTTTCATCTTTTAAAATTTGCTTTTACAGTTATACGTTTTGTTAGTGTGTGTGTGTGTGTGTGTGTGTGTGTGTGTATGTGTGTGCGCGCGTGCGTGCGCGCACAGTCCACAGCATACACGTGAAGGTCAGAGGCCGTCTGGGGGAGTTACTTCTCTCTCTCTCTCTCTCTCTCTCTCTCTCTCTCTCCCTCCCTCCTCCCTCCTCCCTCCCTCCCATGTGGGTTCCAGAAATCAAGCTCAGGTCACCAGACTGGGCATCGATTTCCTTACCTATTGTGCCACTTTGCTTTGAGGAATGCACTTGGCTATGCCCTATTACATAAACAAAGATAATATGTCTTATTAACGTGGAGGTTTGGCCTTGAGGTATGAGTGGGCTGAATACCACCCTGAGTTTTCGTCCTTAATTTCCATCTGTAGTCATGCTGACCTCTAAGGGCAGAAGAGAAAATGACCTAGGCATCCAAGAAGGGTTTGTGCCCAGGTTCCGTGTGTGTGTGTGTGTGTGTGTGTGTGTGTGTGTGTGTGTGTGTGTAGCCTGAAAAAACAGAATTTCATGTCCTGCAGTTTTTAGGGTGTATTTTGCCCGTAAGTTCACCACGTGAATTGCAGTACCTGCAAAGGCCAAAAGGGGCTTCACATCCCATAGAACTGGAGTTAGAGACATTTGTGAGTCACCGTGTGAGTGTTGGGAACTGAACCCTGGGTCGTCTGTAAGAGTAGCAAATGCTCTTAGCCACCGAGCCATCTCTCCAGCCCCATGTCCTGCAGTTTTGTGCTTGGGTCCTAGATAGATGTTTTTGCTTCTTGTCGTGCCCGTCAGAACAGGAAGCTTCCGAGAGCATCCTTGTGTTGCTATGGAGACCTTGTTGCTGGGTGCTGAGCTGTGCTCAGATGAGAGAGTGGCAGCCTCTTCTCAGGTGAGTCTCGTTTGTTACTAGGTAACCAAGACCTCCCAGGTACCAGCAGATTGTATTCAATTGGACTAGTTTATCAGAAGCAGATGAGCTGAAACCTCAAGGTGAAAGGCTTGGGTACGGCAAGGTGGGCTGAGGGCCAGTGCCCCCCCCCCCCCCCCCCCCCCCCCCACGGCCTCCATGTCTGTAGTTTTGAACAGTTTCACAGCGGTAGGCAGCAATTCGAGCCTTGCTGAGTGATTCCACCCAAAGGGAAACAGTCAGGGTCCAGGTGTATGTACTGTGGGCTATACTTTCCAGAGTCCTGGACAAGGGAGACTAACACCCTAGAGGTGCCATGGCAGGTTTTGTACCTGAGAGTCCTTCGCAGTCTGTTTGTAGAAACATACCCAGTATTTCTGTAGAACCCTTGAGCAGACATGAGTTCCATAAGGAGCTGTTATCTGTGGCCTCCCTCGGCTGTTATGGTTTCAGCAGGCATTCTTCTTGTTTTCCCAGAGTGATTGAGTGATTGCTTTGGGGAGCTTTAACACCCCCCCCACCCCCCCGTGTGTGTGTGTGTGTGTGTGTGTGTGTGTGTGTGTGTGTGTGTGTGTGTTCTTTTCTTTTTGGGGCAGCAACTCTGTTTGCGAATGCAAGAATTGTTTCCTAAAGGGAAGCCCGGAAGTGTTTTTGAGGTTGGCTCTTGGACTGTGAAACACTCTTTCTTACCTCTTTCCTGTCTCCTGGCATCTTTGAGTTAGTGTATTTGGCACGAAAATGCTTCCTGTGTGGTCTGAGGTGAATGTGTTGAATGACTATAAATAAGAACATGGCCTGTCTTTCTCCCTCCATTTCATTGCTCCAGAGGGTGCCTAAGAAGGTGCCACTCTGCGGCGCCTATTTGATGGGTGCAGGAGGGGGACTCTTCCTGGGACATGAGGTGGCCTTGGCCTTCTCCACTGTCCCGACCCTTTGCTCGGACAGCGGATGATGCTGCCTTGCATCTCTGTGTCCTGTCCCTGTGGTCTTTGGGACAGTCTCTTCCTTCTTTTGCGCTGTGCCTCTTTAGATGCTACCCTGAACCCTGTGCAGGACCTGCTGCTTAGGTGTCTGCTCAGCACCACCCTGGGAGAAGCAATGACAAAGCCATTTGTTTGTTGACCACTTTCAGATGTTGTGAAGACCGTGGAGTAGTTAGGAAAGCCTATTAGGACAGAGGCATACAAGACGGACTCCATCTTCCAGGAAACCTCCCAGATCCGCTCCTGTACTGTATGTGCCTAGGCCGTGTGCTATCCTGAGCTTTTGCCTCCAGTTTTTTGTCTCTAGCAATAAGGAGAATGTTAAGACACGAAGACCAGTGGAGTCGGGTACTGACCAGGTGTCTGTCCGGGAGACTCCACCCTGGTCTGTAGAATCTCAGCCTAGGTTTCACTGCTTGTGACAGTTTACAACTACAGAAAAAGGCCTGGAAAAAGAGCTGGGCTCAGGCTCTGCCCTCATCCCACATAACACAGCATGATGACCCTGTACCTCCTGCTGGAGGTGCCTCTAGAAGGTCTCCCTAGGGCGGCCTGAGTGGGTGGCTTGCAGGCACCCTGGGCTCCAGTACATAGAATTAGCCAACCTAGCCTCCTTAATAGGCTTGGGAGGTGCTGAGACTTCTGGATCTCAAGGCTAGCACTCTGAACGATATCCAGCTTGGGAGTGGTCTCTGGTCCAGCCCACTCAGGCCATGGGTTGGTTCTGTGTGGCTGGTCCCCCTCTCTCCTCTATGGGAGGTGTATTGTCATTGCCCACAGAAGTCAATGTGACTTGTATACAAAAGGCCTGACTTTCAAGGATGCCTTTGGCTGGGGGAATCCGCCTTTAGCCTTGAGAGGACGCACCCAGTAACAGCTTCCAGCTCCTCGTGAGCACTTGGTACCTGAGAGCCTTGGTTCTTCTGATTCCCCAATAATGGCCTTGCCTTTGTCCTGTTACCTGTGGGCAGGAGGCCTCATATTCACTCAGGGGCCGAGGCTCCGCTCTCTGCTTGGCTTTTTATTATTATTATTATTTATTTATTTACGTTAATTTTAATTTAAATTTTTAATGATATAGTTTGAAAATCTTTCCCCTTCCCAGGTCCTCTTCCCCACCCCCCACCTCCCTGCCCACCCAACTTGACTTTCTCATTCTCATTCTCTTTTTCTCTCTCTGTCTCATGAAAGCATCGAAACAAAGAATTCACAGAGACTGTGAGCATTCACGGGTTCAAACCGGAGAAAATCCCAGCATAGAGAAGGGAAAGTGGATACGAAATCCCACCCCCTAAGGAAGAAACTAGTGCAATCGATACCCGCTGGCAAAGGAAATTCTAAGTTTTCTCCAGTGGATAACATCAACCCCACTCCAGGGCAGGCCCCATGCTCAGGAGTAGTTGACTAACACAAAATGGACTCCATGGATTTTTTAAATTTATTTTTTTATTTATTATTATTATTATTATTTTGGTCCTCTTTGTGTTTTGCTTTGGTATGCTTTTGTCCTGTCTGGGTCTCTTCTCCTTACACACACACACACACACACACACACACACACACACACACACACACGAAGCACAGTCCATGGCCAAGTGGCCATGCTGTTGTAAGGCTGGTGCAGGGCCCTCCCTCCTGTCCCTGACGCGTGAGGGAAGGCAGCCAGTGGGTGGAGCGGAGACTCTTGGTGACAAGTAGAGGCTGAGGCCCTGGTCTGGAGCTGCTTGGCACCCCCAGGTGTTCTGCCCATGATGCTTCTGGGAAGTTCAGGAAGAGGGCTGGGCTGGGCGTGAGCTGTGGAGGTGTGAGGCAGGTACTTGCCACCTCCTGTTCCTTCCGAGTTTGGCCTGCAGCCTGGGAGAAGCCCTGGACTTGTGAGAGAGATGATGGATGGGCAGGGTCGAGGGTGAAAGGCAGAGAGAGGGGTTGGGAAATTCTGACCAGTGGCACATGCTGAACCTGACTCTTGTTAGTGTGTTGCGGGGTGTGACTGGGAAGGGCTGGGTAGGTGACATGGGGACCTTGTTCCCTGAATGTTGTGAGGGCCCTGGCTTGTCTGGTTCCCCTGTCCCTTGAGGACCGGGGTGCCTGAGAGCACTTCTGGGAGGGAAGCTTGTGCTCCTGCCCCAGCCCTCTTGGCCAGCCTCCTCGGGGCCTGGAGGGATGTGCTTGGTTAGAGTGTTGGGGTGGGGCAGGTCTAGGCCCAAGTGACTGTGCTGTGCTTGGAGGCAAGCTGTAAGGGGCGGCCCAAGGGAAGTATGTCACCAGATCATATCCTGGACCGAAAGTCCTTCAGTGAGTATGTGGTGTGGGCATGGTTGAGGGAAGAAGGGTATGAGCTGCTCTGGGGCCTTCTGGCCCCACACCGTGGCCCTCTCCTTACCTCTGGGTTCTGCTGTCCCCGAATGGGTAGGCTTCCTCTGGTGGGCCTGTGCTTTGGGCCTGAGAGCCATCACTGTTGGGAGGCAGTAGCCCAGGACAGCTGTGCCTACTGCGCCCACTCTGTCATGGGACCGACACACTGCTGGGTCGCCTTCTGCTTCATGTACAGCCGCCTTGGCATGAGCTCAGCTCCGTACACTCTCAGTCACATGAAATCATGTTTGCCCCAGGCTCCACAGAAGGCCGATGATGATCCGTAAGAGAGGATTCCGGTTGCACTCCTGCCCACCACCAGGTGCCCTGTGGGGACAGTGAGCCTCTGCTGGTTGGGTATGTATGCTCCCTTCTTATCTCAAGGAGGAGAGTGGGGGTTCATCCAGAGCACCTGTGTGCTCAGAGCTAGCCAGACCCCGGGATGGTTCTGCATAGACACCAGGCTGCACCTCCATGCTGATCTGCGAAATGCACCCTGAAATAAACAGGCTTTTCCTGTCCAGACCTGTCTCCCAAGAGTCCATAAGGTTACCCTCTACAGTGGGCACCTTACCCTTGCCCATCCTGGACTTGATTTCCTTAGCTTGGCTCCTTTCCCGTCCCTTAGTATATTGCCTGGACCCTGGCTTCCTGTGCAGTGGGAAGTCCCAGGCCACAGCTCTCCATTCTCTCCCCTCCATCTCTGCTGCTCCCACATTTCAAAGCCTCCTGCTGCCCACCTGTGATCCGGTTCAGGCCACCCTTGGTGCGAGGGCACAGGGCCATGGTGGATGTCTGTATCTTTTCCCTTTCAAGGATATCTATCACCTTCTCCAGGATGGAGAGATGAATATGCTCTCGACATCTTTTAGTTTCTCCGTAGAGGGTCCTGGGTACTCTGGGGCCATATATAGGGTTCTGTGTGGTATGGCCAGTGCATCCTAACGGGCATCCTGTGTGCCACCCCTGTGTGCCACCCCTGTGCGCCAGCAGCTCAGAAAAGGTCTGGGGAGGTGCATTTAGGGCCATGTAGGCCCCAGGGAAAGAGGCACCCTGGGGTCCAGGGAGAGGGAAGGCTGCAGCAGGAACAGGCTGTGCCACCAGGCAGGCCTGGCTGGGACCTTGGTCCCTGTGCCTGTGACGGCACAGAGCAAGCTCGGCTTGAGAAACTAGAGAGTCGTATGGGATGTGGACACTCTTTAGGGATCAGCAGGTGTCCTCAGAGAGCTCTGTGGGCCGCAGAACTAGCCTTGTGAGAAAAAGGCTTCTGTATGCACCCCGGGAACTACCTGGGGCATGCCAAGGCCACCCACTTCTTTTGTGAGACCCACTGGGCTAGTGCACTGTGGGAATTGCTGTCATCAGCATATATGAGTGGGGAATGAGAGAAGAGAGTCTGGCTAGAGTTAGAAACAAGGTTCAGCCCCCAGAGATAGTCTGAGGGTGCAGGGCCGGAGGAGTTGCCTTGGTATTTTGAGTTGGGGATGACAATGTGGAGGGGGGGGGTAAACCGTTTAGAACAGGGCAAACGTTTGTAAGTCTACAGGGACCCTCAGGAGATTGGCTGTACACGCTGCCTTGACCCTGGTGGTGTGTGATCCTAGTCTGTGGGTTAAATGATTCTTCTGAGAAATGAAAGAGACCGACAGCAGACTCCCACCAGTGTGAAAGGCTGAGGAGGGGCAGGCAGGTGACCTGGGAGGCCAAGGGAAGAAGTGGCGACAGGCAGTTGTGATCACTGGGCTCAAGGGTATCCTGAAGGGCCCAGTGTGCTCCCTCCTGACGTCTGGGCCCCTGTGCTGCATGGGTGTTGTGGAATGGGGTCACCTTCGTGTTGTGATACAGTTTAGTAGAGTAGGAATGTGTCTGCTTCTGGTTACCAGCCCCCGAGGATGGCGCCGGTCCCCAGTGCAGACAGCAAAGGCCTGCTTTTCAGTGGGGCCCTGGCCCCACTCTGTGGTCTCCCTCCCCCTTGAGGCTGCTGCTTGTCTGAAAGCTAGGGATGAGACTTAGCCTAGAGCTTTCTTGCTGGTGGAGGAGGTCTCCGATAAGGGTGATCCCTGCTTCTTCCTTGAAGTCAAGCCTGGAGCTGGAGCGGACACTTAACCTCTTTTGCCAGAATAACCTGGAAGGGATAAAGTATATATATATAAAAAAAAAAAAGTTCACAGCAGAAGCACACGGGAGCAGCAGGTGCCTTGTGCCAACCCCTTCACCTGACTGCACCCTGGCTTGACAACAGAACACAGAGGGCAGTGCTGGCGGCTGTTTGTGTGTTCTGGATGGAAGCTGCAGCATGCGCGGCAAGCCCACGTGTGGGTGCACGTGGGTACCCACGTTATTACAGGAAGTGGTAGAGACATTGCTGCAGACCATTTTGCAGATACAGAAATGCTCAAAGAAGACATTTGGCAGCACCCGAAGATGCACACCCGAGAGGAGAGCTGTTTGGCTTTGGTCTCACTGAAGACTTAGAAATAAATGGCCCCGGGAGCCTTTGCTGCCAGCCAAGGCACAAGCTGCCTGCCTGCTCTGGCCGCAGAGGAGCTGCAGGCTGCGGGAGTCTGGGGCTCAGTCTGTGTCCTGGTCACAGTTCTGTTGCTGTGAAGAGACACCATGGCCGAGGCAACTCTTACAGAAGGAAGCATTGGCCTGCAGTCTTGCTTACGGTTTCAGAGGTTAGTTTATGATCTCTTGGTGGTGAGCGTGGCAGCATGCAGGCAGACGTAGTCCTGGAGCAGTAGCTGAGAGCTCTACATCCTGATCCATAAGCAGAGAGAGACTCTGGGCCTGGCATGGGCTTTTGAAACCTCAAAGCCCGCCCCCGGGGACACAGGTCCTCCAAAAGGCCACACCTCCTAATCCTTTTCACACTGTGCCGCTCACTGATGGCTAAGCATTCAAATTCATGAGCTATGGGAACCATCCTTATTCAAACCACTGCGGTCTGCATCTCTGACTCCCATCCGGTACCTTACATCCAGGTGCCTCAGTTGTGCTGGAGTTAGTTTTAGCATGTGCTATTTCTGGAGGGCGATGTCTTCATCATTTGGGGCCGCTGTCATATACCTTGGGTCAGAAATCTTGATAAACAGAAGGAATTTGTCATAGTTCTAGAGAGTAGAAGGCCGAGGTCAGGCCAGCTACAGATTCAGTGTCTGAGATTTTCCTGAGACACACTCTTCTTCCTGGGGTCCCTATCCCAACCATGGAGACTGATTCGTGGCCTGATCATCTGATCGCCTGTCAGAGGTCTCACTGTTCCGTGTGAAGACTCCAGCATGAATTTCAGAGGGAGACGTTTAGACCGCAGTGTGTGCAGCTCGTGGAATCAGGTAGTGAACACGATGGTGGTGGAGCTAGATTCTGTGTCTTCTGCAGGTCTGTTACTCCTCTTCATGGGACCTTTTCCTGCACTCTGCCTCTGCAGGACCACAGACAACTCTGTTTCTTCATCTTGGGGGCATTCCAGACCCCTTGGGAAATGCTCCTGCCACCCATTTAGGGAGAGGAAGCCGAAACTGGATTTGTCATAGATCGCCTGCCTGGTCTGTGATGGTTTCCCCAGAACTCCAGATGGACCCACAGCCACCTCCACCCATGTGGAAGCCTGTGTCCTGTAGGGCAGCACTGGGACACAGGGAGACGGGAGTGTGTCTTGTGCTCTGCTGACCCTAGGCCTCAGTCAGGTTCTGGCCTCTGCGTTACTTCCTCACCCCCTCATACTCCTAGAGTACCTGGTGCTTAAGTGCGTGGGTTATGTCTCTTCTGGAGCCCACAGCACCAGAGAGGCCACATGCTGATGGCTATGGCAGGAAAGACTCTGCAAGTGGTGTGGCCAGGCCTGTGCCATTATGCCTGTGGCCCGGGTCCTTGGGGCTGCTTGAAGCCTGTTTCTCCTGGGCAGACATGGTCTATTGCTGCGGTGTGTGTGTGTGTGTGTGTGTGTGTGTGTGTGTGTGTGTGTGTGTGTGTGTGTCACAGCTACCAGTGCCTCCCCTGCCAATGTAAACTTGGGTGTGGAACCACAAAAAGCAGATTAATTCAACATCCCCTGGACTTCTACCTATAAGGTTAGGTGGTAGGATGCGATCACCCACGTATTGCTGAATGCATCGCAAGTACTCATCACGTTCTTGAAGCTGCTGGACCGTACCCGCAGCCTTCACAGAGCTGTGACTGTCTCTTGGATGATGCATGCTTCATCCTGTGAAGTCCTGGGGCCAGGTGCTCTGACCCTCAGCTGTCCTCGGACATGCAGCCTCTGCTCTTAAGCTCTTGATGATGTAAACATAATAGTCTGGGAAGGGAACAAGGTCCGTGGACATCAAGTGTCTGTGACCCACGGATCCTGGACAATTACCCGAGGCTTTGGAGGCTAGAGAAAGTAGGAGAGTAACAGCACAGGGCCCCTAGATGCCCACTCAAGACATAGTAGGTCCATCGTCTGCATGAGTGGAATGGGAGTTGTTGCCAGGCAGGTGGACTTCTCTGAATAGATCTTAGTGTGACCTCAGAGGAGGAGGGTGGTTCTCCGTGAGGAGGCTTCTCCGAGGTTCCATCTCCCCCAGATGCTTTTAGGAGGAATTATGTGTTTCCCCACAATGTGTTTTGTTTTTTTTACCATGGCTTATGGTAAAGGACATGAACGAGGGAGGGGTCCACTCACAGAGTGTTTAGACAAAGCTGTTTGGTGCATAATGCGGTCTAGGGTTCAGCCTTCTGGACTGTGTCTAGGTGGAACTTGTGACTTGCACAGGTTCTGTCCAGCCTATAGACCTCAAGGGATACCAGGCGGCTCAGGTCTGGAGTCAGCTCTCTGGAAGGGCCTCAGGTGGCTCGGGTCTGCAGATACTGTGAAGCCCACTGAGCCCTGAGGATCCCCCACAGATTAGCCACAGCCTAGACCTGGCAACCACTGGCTCGGGGTCCTCGTGGGATGCAATAGTTTTCATGGCCCTCCTGTGGGAACATGGTGCTGAGAAGGTAAGGCCCTGGATGTCCCACAGGAGAAGTCTTCTGTCTCTAGAACAGCTCACTTTGAAAGAACACCCAATCCACCGTCCCGGGACCTGGTGGCAGATTCCAAATCATGTCAAGGCCTGAAAGGCCAGCGCTGACAGTTGAGGCTGATTGTGGGGGCTCCTGGGCGGGTAAGGTGTGTGGAAAGAATCGGGAAGGAAATCCAGCACTGATCCTTTACCCACAGCCATCACTGTTCTGGCTGTTGTGTGTAGCAGGAATCTTAAAAGTTCTTATTAATAAAATCAAACCTGAGGCCAGTTATTGGGGTCAATGCTGGTAGATCAGAGAGACAGAACAAGCCACAGCTATCTCACCCCCCGGATCCTCAGCTGGTCCTGTTTCCTCAGACTGGAAGCTTCTGTGTCCTCATCCCAATGGCTCTCAGCTGAACTGCTGCTCAAAAGCCTGAAGCTTAACCAGCCACATGCTTAACCAGCCAAATGCTTCTAGTTTCTGGTCCTCACGCCTTATATATATCTTTCTGCTTTCTACCATCACTCCCTAGAATTAAAGGCTGGCTTCCTGGGATTAAAGGCGTGTGTCACCATGCCTGGCCATTTCCAATGTGGCCTTGAACTCAGAGATCCCAGATGGATTTCTGCCTCTGGAATGCTAGGATTAAAGGCGTGTGCTATCACTGCCTAACTAGTGGCTTTTCTGTTCTCTGACCCCAGATAAGTTTATTAAGGTACACAATATTTTGGGGAACACAATACCACCACAGTCGTGGATGGTACTAGGAATTGAACCCAGAGCCTTAGACCACGAGGCAAGTGCTCTGCTATTCCTTTGATCGTGGTAGCATCCACAAGGTACCCAGGGATTTTTATTTATTTTTTTTTTGCTTGACTTGTATTTGTGTGTTCCTCTAGAGACACTCTGAGCCTTGAGTTAACTCATCACACACCCCTAGCCTGACCTTCAGTAGTTGCTCCTGGGCGGCTGTCAGCCCATCCCTCTTCCTCCTTACTCCAGCCTTGGGTCAGATAAGCATGGCGTCTGTGGTGGTGTGTCCTCCTGCAGCAGCCATCCTTAGTAATCTCAGTGTCAGTTCCTAGGAGCCAACCAGGAATGTGCCTTTCAGGGGCCAGTAGCCTTTGAGGAAGGCCTGAGGGCCCCTGTGGTCCATACCTCAGCAAAGAGGGAAGTATGTTTCTGTTAGATACTGAGAGGGTTTTCTAGTGAGCAGAAGTCACTGTTTAAATAGGCTTGTAGCAAGAGGGGCCCAGACTCCACCCTTCACCCAGGGACTCCAGTCTTTCTCCTTTTAAAGGGAAATGAGGCTGCTTCCAGGAAAACAGTGCACTCTGTGGCCCTGCCTCACACCCTGAATGCTTTATGACCCAGCCTTGAAAGACAGGATCCTCAGATCTTGGAGTTTCTGCAAGGAGGATGTTTCCCAGCGGAGGCCTGACCTGGGGCTAGCGCACCGAGTGCCTCCAGTGGGCCACACCACCACTTTCCATCCTTCTTCTCAGCTGTCTGCAGGAAGGGCCTCCACCTGCTCCAGGGACTGGTTACGTATCCTGGAATGGGTTCTGCCATGGTACCCTGCAGGCTGTTAGCATTCTGGCTGCCGCTTGCTATGCAGGCTTAGTAGCCACAGTAAGAAAGTATGGGCTGGGCCAGCCCCGCCTGGACTAAGTGTGGCCTGGACAACAGCCTTAAGTAACTACTGAGTTAAGGCCTGTAAGCAGCATCACTTGGTGTTGGTCTGACTCTGGGCCAGGGCACTGCAGGCAGAATTACCCTGTCCCCCATTATATACCCTCATGACACTCCTATTTCTTGGAGGGAAGAAGAAACCCTCTTGAGTTTGTTTCTTCTTTTAAATGGACACGAGGCTGCTTCCAGGAAAAGAGTGCACATATGGACCTTCCTCATACTCAGAGAGGGCCTCTGGCATCTTCCCTCCCAAGGTGGGGGCGGGGGACGGGGGGGGGGGACACGACGACACGACCCCTGTCCTCGGGGCTGGGATCTCCATTTAGACTCTTCTAGGCTTCTGGGGGGGGGGTGGCCCACAGCTCTCATATGTGTTATGGCCGCTTCATTTCTTTCAACATTTGCAAATGGGCAGAAAGAAACTTAACACAGTGTATTCAGTCTCTTGTATCACGTGGCCAAGCTAGATTTCCTAAAGAAGAGGAAGACATGGTTGCTCAGCCCCCAGTGGTAGACATCACCAGATAGAAACCCTGCGGAGTCAGTAGGAGCCGTTGTCGGGAAGGGACGCTTTCCAGTGTGGAGCAGGGCAGAGCTAGACTGTGTCCTTCCTGCCTGTCTGCAGCCACGACACAGCTGGCCTGGCCCGTGGGCCGCACTGGCACCTCCTCTGAGCCTGTGGCCTGCTCAGACACTGGGTGGGCCCTCAAGAGGCGGGGCTGCGGAGGGTGGCAACAGGGAGGCAGTGTCTTGCCAGGGAACTGTGGGCTCAACGCTGTCCCACCTTTTGCTGTCTGTGAGTCTCCTGGCACCCCTCGGTCTCCCCTTTGGCTTATTAGTCCCTTTGCCTGTCACCAAGGCAGTTGCAGTGGGTCGTGTTAAAAGGCGAATGGCCAACGGGTCAGAAGCGAGACGTGCCACCTCGGTTGAGAGGTGCAGTCGCTGTGGGCCTGACAGCTAGGGTGCTGGCCACCCAGCAAAAAAATCACAACCAGCTCAGGGCTGGGGGGGAGCCGTCCTAAACTCAATGTAGCCAGCGTTTTAGGTGCCCTTGAGTGTGTCTGCGGGGATATAAGATCTCCTGGCCAAGTGGGGTGCCATGGGAGGGGCCTTCGACTCGGCCTTTGCTCTGCCATCTGGCCGGGCCCACCTGGGGCCGACCTCAGCATGCCTGGTCCCAGCAGGGTTTGGGCTGCTTCCAGATCTGTTTTCATTTTCAATTCCCTTTATTGCTAAACCACCTCAGGGCCACAGAGAACAAACTGTTGTCCTCAGCTGACCTCGGATTCCTGGCCTCAATTGTTTGCAGTTTGCTAACTTTAGCTTCTGATCATTTCCACCCTTATCCTCCCCCCGCCCCCCCAAAGGGAGACACAGACCAAGAATAGCTGCTGGGAAGGGGGGCTGCAGGGGTTGTGGCCGGCGTTCCCACAGTGAGCGATCAGCAGCCTGTGTGAGGCAGCTCCTGCTGCTGCCTGGCTTTGGAGGAGGGGATGTCTGTAGGCGCAAGCCCAGGGCCCCAGCCCCAGGCTCTGCGCTAAGCCCCAGGCCCTGTACCCCAAGGCAATCCCAGGCCTTGAGCACAAGGGGACGCCTCTTTCCATTCCTTTCCCCTTTCAAATCAAAACCAGGCTAAAGCCAGGAAAACGGTCCCCCCCCCCCACAAACAGACAGCTCTGCCTTACCCCCCGAGAATTGCTGACTACAGCACCCAAGTTGCAGTCTCGGGTCAGATGTAGCCAGGCCCAAAAGATGCCTCAGACTAGAGGACCCAAGCGTGTCCCGTGTTTGCCGAGTGAGGCCTGAGAGCTTACACAGCACTGCCCTCCCAGCCATGGGAAGCACGCTGGACCCCCCCCCCCCCCCCCCCCCACCCCCCACCCCACCCCGCCATGGAGGAACCGTGATAGAGACTACAGGATGGCACCCACCCAGGGAGCAACTGACCCAACCCAAAGCCCCGGAGCAGGCCTTCAGGGAGGGAAACATTCAGCCAGGAAGGAAGTGTGGCCAGTGTGCTGGGCCTGCTGCTTGGGATTGCTAAACACCTATGGTGAAGAAGATCCCACAGGCACCACCCTCCCAGTTGTTGTGAACGAAATCTGGGGCACCCCATTACTTTACCCTAAGTCTTTAAATGCCGGGTTGTTTTTCTACATGAAAGTCGGGTATGTCTACTATTGGTGCAGGGTGGCACCCTGTGACGCCTGAAGACGCCCCAAACCTGGTCCCCTTCGCCTTGACGTCAGAGCCACCTGCAGAGCTGTAGAGTTGGGGTGCACCCCTCTGGTTGAGTGTGTGGTTTGTTTGCACTCACGGGGCCCCAGCACTGGAAAAGAAGAAGTTTAAAAAAAAAAAACGCAGACTCTCAGCCTCATGTTCTAACTAGCTGTGAGGGGAAAGGGGCAGCAGCCTGGTACCAGTGCTGTGCTGCCCCGATGTGTCTGAAGCCAAGAGTCTTGTGAAGCAGCCGGGGAAGGCCCTGAGCTTTAGTTAGGATGGCCCCTCGCCTCTCCCAGAGCAGGGGAAGTGCTTAGACTGCACATACCTTCAGAGACCAGCAGGGCCAGCTAGCTCTCTCTCCTAGGGCTTTCGGAAGTGAGTGATTCTCCAAGGAACATCTGGCAGGCTGAGAATGTCGCACCCATCCCATTTTGCAATAGGATTTAACAAAAAAACAAAAACAAAAACAAACTTATTTCGCCGGGCGGTGGTGGCGCACACCTTTAATCCCAGCACTGGAGAGGCAGAGGCAGGTGGGTCTCTGAGCTCGAGGCCAGCCTGGTCTACAGAGTGAGTTCCAGGACAGCCAGGAGAACTACCCTGTGTCCAAAATAAATAAATAAATAAAATAAAATAAAATCAAAATGGAACAAAAACCTATTATTTAAAAGACTCGGTGAGTGTGCACATTTGGCAATCTGTACAGCTTAAGTAGCAGGTTATTGTGCACATTTTATTATATACTAGATGGGTCTCCTGTTGCCTCTTCCACTGTTCTTTTCCTCGAGGCAGCATGGCCGGCCGGCTTCATGGCCATTTCCTTCTGAGGTAGCCTTCCAGGAGGAGTCTGCCTTGTAGGCTTTGTTTCTCATCTTACCAGGACGGCAAAGGAGTATGTGGCTCCCTACCACCCACCCCTGGTTCCTGTGCTCCTCTCCTGTGGTAATAGGATCCTTTGGTAGGTGACCGAATGCAAGCGGCGAGGGACACATGTGCCACATGTACCTTAGAATCCATCTTTGGCACCGTTTCCTCTGTGCTGTTGGTTTTCCAGATGCTGTCCCGGGCCTGTGCCCCTGCTGGGTATGGCCTGGACAGGGTGGCTCCTGAAGGGTGGCTGTTTGCTTGCCCTGCATCTCGGTGGTGTGTACCCCTTCCCCCCACTGCTTCTGGAAGAGGGTGTGGAATAGGCTTAGAGAATGGGAAATGTCTCCATCTTGGTCTTGGCGGTTCAGATGTGGCTGTGAGAGTTTTCTCAAGGGACTGTGAACTACACATTGCAAGGCTGGAGCTCTCTTCTGTTGCTGGCCGTTTGTGACTGTCATGGTCTACTCCACTCTGGAACGTTTCCTTCCTTCCTTCCTTCCTCCCTCCCTCCCTCCCTCCCTCCCTCCCTCCCTCCCTCCCTTCCTTCCTGATTTGTTTATTTTGTATCTATGGACGTTTGTCTGCATGTATGTACGTGTGTATCACATGTGTGCCTGGTACCTGTGGAGGCCAGAAGAGGGTGTTTGATCTCCTGGAACGGAGCCATATGTGGGTGCTGGGAACTGAATCCAGGTCCTCTGAAAATACTCTTGACACTGAGCCATCTCTCCAGCCCAAATGCTTTTTCAAAAAAGATTTATTTTTTAAAATTTATTTTTTGAGACTTTCATCTACGGAGTACTGTATTTACATCATCCTTCCACTCCCTCTCCTTATTTTTAATTATGTATGTTATGTATGGGTCTGTGTGTGGGTTTATACATGTGGGTGCAGATGTCTGCAGAGGCCAGGGGTGTCCGATACCCTAGAGCTGGGGTTGCAGATAATTGTGAGCTGCCCAGTGTGGGTGCTGGGAATTGAACTCAGGACCTCTCTAAGAGCAGTGTATGCTCTTAACCACTGAGTCATCTCTTCAGCTCTCTATTGAACTTTCCACAGGCTGCATTTATCCTAGGGCTCAGCAGTGTCGATTTTGTGAGCATGCCTGCTGTAGACTTAACTGCATTGGCGCTGTGTCCGTACGTCCGTCCGTGCGCCCCCCCCCCCCCCCCCCCCCGTGGCATGTGACTGGCCTGGGGTAGAGATGTGGGTTTTGTTGTCAGGGTCTCGAAACTATTGGGCTGGCCTTCACGGTTTCCTATCTTACCCCCCATGTGTCCCGTTCTGTTTGCTCTACAGTTTCTTCAGCATTCCCTTCTAACGCTGCTGCTGGGGTTTTCAGTTCCGACCCGCTTTCCTCTTGTTGGAACGTAGTTTTCTACTGTGGGTTTCTGGGTCCCTTGTGTAGGTGCACATGCTCTCCTGCCGTGCCCTATCTCGTCTTACGGGACTGTAATGTTAACTTGGGAAGCGTGCTTCTCACGGAGTCTCTTCTGGTGCACCCTTTCCTGCTCTGGGCTGACCGACAGGGCCAGGGACTGCGTGTTCAGCCCATCTCTGGTGTCTGGGACTGCTGCCCTGATGGTGGTGGTCTGTTCAGCCTCTTCCTTCAGGGCTTCGCCTCAGGGAGGAGTCTTCTGCCTTGCCTGAGGGTTCAGAGCCAGTTGGGATGGGTCCATTAAGGTGGCGGTATCCACCCTATGAGCTGGTGTTGAGGAAGCCGCCCCACCTGAGCCAGAAGGGCCCAGAGCCTGCCATCCGCTGGCCTCTGCCCCAGCAGATAGGGGAAGGTCAGGCACCATTCATGAGGAGAGGGACCCTGTGTTTGCACGGTCTCTAATAATGTTCTTCCTCCCACACCTGCCAGAGGCTCCTGAGCCCCTGGGTGGGGTACATTGTGCATGGTAAAGCGAACCCCTTTTTACTGCCTCTCTGGTCTTGGATCCAGCTTCTAAGTGTGACCCTTGCTCTTTTGATCCATCTGTTCATTTATTTTGTGTCAGTGGAGATCAGAAAGTGGCCGATGTCCACGGCTAAGCTTCCCCCTTTACCCCGACTTCCTGTTTGGCCTTAGGTCTAGCATAGGAGGTCTAGGGAGAACTGAGCACTCGAAAAGACATGATGAACAGACTATTTGTTTAGTGTGTGTGTGGGGGGAGGTCATGCCTTTGGTAGTCAGAGGACTTGCATGAATTGGTTCTCTTCTACCAGGCCTGAGGTCCCAGGTTGCCTTTCCTCTGGTTCCAGGTCCAGTGACAATCCAGGCCTGGTGTAGCAGCCACAGGAGGTTACAGAGGCCCTGGCTCATTCCTCCTTTCCTCTGAAGTGGTTTTCAGCATTCAGATTGGGCCATTGTCACTCCATGGTACATGATGGCGCCTGCTTCTATGATATTAGTAGCATTGGAACATGACCCGGACGTGAAGAAAGGGAGAGTGAAGGGAATATGCTCTTAGATGGTTGGTCAGAAGCAGTTGACAGAGCCAGGCCTGGGTCTACGGGAGTCATCCTTGGGTATTGCCTCTCAAACTGGTCAGTCTCTCGAAGGACAGTGGCTAGGCCAGTAGATACCTGTTGCCGGGTGACTCCCATGTGCTTCCTTTCCAGGTGGGCAATCACGAGGGAAGTGTCTGCTTGACAGAAGTGACCGCTGGGGATTGCTCCCAACGTCGTTGAGGACCCGGAGAACTTGTTTCCCTGTCTTTCTTTACTCTTTTCTCATGGTCTTGGTTTTTGGTTGTTTGTTGTGAGACATGGACTCTATAGAGCCCCGGCTGTCTGGAACTTGCTTATGTAGACTGGGCTTGAACTCAGAGATCCACCTGGATGCTGGGATTAAAGGCATACACCACCATCATGCCTAGTTTTGGCATTTTAAGAAATGAAGCCGGGCGTTGGTGGCGCACGCCTTTAATCCCAGCACTCGGGAGGCAGAGCCAGGCGGATCTCTGTGAGTTCGAGGCCAGCCTGGGCTACCAAGTGAGCTCCAGGAAAGGCGCAAAGCTACACAGAGAAACCCTGTCTCGAAAAACAAAAAAAAAAAAAAAAAAAAAAGAAAGAAAGAAATGAAATATTTTTATTTATTCTTGGACAATTTCATACATGTAAATACTGTGTATCTTGATTGATTATCCACCCCAACTCATCTCTCTCATTTCCACAAATCCTCTTCAGCTGGTCTGTCTCCCACTCTTATGTTCTTTTTATTTATTTATTTAGTCATTTGGTTAGTTAGTTTTTGTTTTTGTTTTTCAAGACAGGATTTCTCTGTGTAGCTTTGTGCCTTTCCTAGAACTCACTCTGTAGCCCAGCCTGGCCTTGAACTCACAGAGATCCGAGTGGCTCTGCCTTCCGAGTGCTGGGATTAAAGCTGCCCAGAGACGTTCTTTTTAAGAAGAACTCGGTGAATTTAGTCATTGCTGACCTCATGCATCTGGGTATGGAGCCATTCACCCACCAGAGCACGGACAGCTTACCAGTGGCCACAACCCTAAGAAAAATGAGAAGCCATCATTTGCCATCAGATGCCAGTCACTTGTCAGCTAGGGGTAGGACCTCACGAGTCACCCCCAGCGCATGCTGGAATGCTAACTGCTTGATCTTGTGCAGGTCACCTTAGCCGCCCAGAGTTCCTGAGTAAGGCTGTCAGGTCAGGTCTGAAAGACAGATTTCCGCAGCAGACCTTGAGAAGTTTGGAGGGATAATATCGACTGTGGTGTTCAGTTTTCATTGTCAACCCAACTAGATTTCGAATCCCCCAGGAGACACATCTCTGGGTGTGAGGAGGGGAACCCCACCCTGAGTATGGGTGATACGATCTCATGACCTGGGGTCCCAGACTGTATAAAAAGCAGACAAGCTCCAATATTCATCTCTCCGGACTGCCTAAGAATGCAGTGTGACCAGCTGCCCTGTGCTCCGGCCATGGTGGGCATTATCCCCTCAAACTGTGACCCCCAAATAACTGCTTCCTCACATAGCTTTGCTCAGGTCCTCCAACACAGAATCAAGGAGAGTGACCCTACACTGGCTGCGTGTGCCGCAGACTGTTCCTCAGCCTGTAGCTGGTTGATCTTTCTCTTGGGGTTGGATTAGGTGTGTGTGGCTTTTTGACGTAAATACAACCGAAAGGAAGAGTCCTTCTCTCCACTTCATGCCCCTGGGGGGGTGCAGTTCCTGTGAATTTAGTGCTATTGGTGTTGTTACTCAAATGTCCCAGCCCTGGCCGAGGACTCTTTTCAGGCTGGTTCCTGTGTCCTTTTGACATGCCCCTTCGTTTTGGGTTTTTGTCTGTTTCCTGACTTTTTGGCATTACATGATGCTCGGGCTCATGGACTTTTCCTGTCCCAGCCTTCAAATCAAATCCAAAGGACCCTGTTTCCTCTCACTGCAGAATGGTATCAGAATCCAGGATCTGGGTGTGCTCCTGGTGACTGGGGTGTGGCTGCTGCTGTGCCACTCAGTGAGCAGAGGTGGGAGTGTATGCGTGTGCGTGTGCGTGTGCGTGTGCGTGTGTGTGTGTGTGTGTGCGTGCGCGTGCCCTTTATACATTGTTTAACACATCAGTGAAATATACCATTTCTCTCTTCCTTGCATTTGCACACCGTGCTAAGCATGAATCCACATCCAGGTCTTACTTGGGGCCAGGTCATGGGACTGAACTCCCTTGGGACTGACTGCCTCTTGCTGACCCTCTGTCCCCCACCCCCACCCCCCAGCAGCTCCCTCACCTGTTTACCCCCTCCCCAGTGCACCTGGAGGCTGGTGTCGATTGGTAACGCTTAGTTGAGATGATGTGTTGACTAAGGTGCACGTCCTTTTGCCTACGCTTAGCGCGCTTAGCCTTTCCAGTCACAACACTGTGTTCCCAGTAACTCAGGTCAGCTGCTGTCCCGCCCTCCACGAAGGCATGTGACTGAGTGTGAGTTCCAGCCTGGGATTCCCCAGCTTCCTGGTTGGTGTTTATTTGTGTGGACTGAAGTGCCTTGTTTGTGAGTACAGTTCCGAGTACTGGGGATTTTGTTGTTTTGTTACAGTGCTGGGTTGAAATCCAGACTCCACTCAGGTCCTTCCCCAGCACCCTCGTTCTATGAGAACTGACAGATGCAGATTCTGTCTGCTGCCCTAGTACCACTGTAGAAATCCCCCTGTGTGTCCCTTCATGGGCGTTAACCAGTCCCCATCCCCCCATTCCCCCCCCACCTCCCCCGTTCCTGATGGGTTTTCTGCCTATAGGTGTGTGCTTTGCAGAATGAAGTCTAAACGGGGCCATGTGAAGTGCAGCCCTCTCTGTCTGGCTTCTTCAACGTGCAAAGTGCATTTATAATTACCCACTTTGTTGTTGTGAGTCAGTAGCTTCTTTGTTAACCGTTGGATAGTATTCCATTGTGTGGATACACCGAAAGTTGTTTCTCCAACTGAGGACAGTGCTTGTCTCCATTTGTGATGGTCGTGAATAGCCGTTTAAGGTCTGCGCACAGGTCTTCGTGTGGAGCCTGTTTGCCGTTCACCTTGGTGAGGGCCTGCCAGTGAGATTAGGGTGTTGTGTATAAGGCTGTGTGAATTTGAAGGAATCTGAGTGACCTTCCACAGTGGCTGCTTCTCCCTCCCTCCCTCCCAGTGCGTGAGAGTGAATTGTGCTGCTGTCTTCTCCTTGTTCTTCGTATTCCATAAGGTGGGAAGACAAGACGCTGAGCACCCCCTAGGTGTTGATCACCTCCTTCAGTGTCTGCTCAGATTCTTCCTTCCTTGTTGAAGTTGGGTACTTACTGTTGAGACTCGAGAGTTCTTTATATATGCTGGATGGTTACAAGTCCTTCCCACCCCCCAGAGTTTCTCTTTGTAACAATCCTGTCTTTCCTGGAACCTGATTTACAGACCAGGCTGGCCTTGAACTCACGGAGATCTTCCTGCCTGTGACTCCTGAGTGCTGGATTAAAGGTGTGGGCTACCACACCTGGCTGAGTTACTTTTTCTTTAGATAATCCTCAAATAAAGAATATTTTCATCAGACAGTGAAACCAAGGTCCTGTGTTTCTTTGGTAGCTGGGGAACTTTGAAGCGGGTGGGTTGCACATCATTCCTGGGCTGTCAGCCACTATGATGGGTCTGTGATGTGTAAATGTGCAGCAGTCCCCGTGGGATACCCAGAGAGAGACTGTGATCCTGGCTTCTGAAATGGGATGTAGTCCTTCAGTTCAGGGTGGCCCAGGTGCGGCTGGCTTTCTGCAGCTTGGGGAGGATGAACCAGGAAGACACACTGTTGTCCCTTTGGACGCAGTGCTGAGACCTAAGAATTGAGAGAGAAGTGGAAATGTCTGCTCTTCGGGCTCAGCTCGCTCCCCGTGGCCTCGATGGCCCGGAGGAGACCTTTGATGTGGCATTTCCACATTTGAGAACTCCTAGGGTGGATATTTACTTCCTTGGTGTTCCTCCAACATAACAAGGGGAAGGACGCCTGTGTAGGGGAGGGCCTGTCTGTGGTGGTTGCTGGCCTCCTGGTTGCTGTTTTATAGGGGACCCTGGAAACGGAAATTTTCAAATGTGTTTTGTAACCCTTAGTAAAAGGAGAGAAAACACCATTATGAAATGTCTGGCGTGTGGTCCTTTTGACCTCTCCAGGCAAGGGTACCAATGTGTGCAAGATAGTGCTGCTTCCTTGTCGGGTTGGGGTGCTGGTTTGGTAGAAGCAGCCCTGGTTGGGAGCTGGAGAGAGAGAGGCTGGGGAGGGAGGTGTGTGTAGGCTTTGTGTAGAGTGTTGTTGTATTCTTTATGATTGTCTGAACCCCCAGATCAGTTGAAAATATAAGAAATTCAGAAAGGACAATCACACACCTTATCTTCCCCCAGAATACTCCATGTTTCTTTCCTGCGCTCAAGGCTACAGAGTATGCAGTTTGCCTGCATCCAAACATGTAGTCTGCTGTGTTTAAATCTCCCTGTCTGTGGCTTATGAGAACATCAGACAGTTCCATGTGCTTCCACCCACCCACTCCCACCACCCCCACCCTCAATCTAGCCCTCCTCCAGCTGAATGTAGATGCCACTGAGCTCCACCCACAGTCAGCTGGAGAGGGGCAGGCCTCAGGACAGGGTTCTTGCTCTGGGAGGTCATCCAACCTCCCTAGTCACCACCAGCAGACCCAGGTCGACCTGGGTTGTGGAATCCCTTGCAGGGGGACATTGGGAAAGGTCTTTCTAGTCCTGGGTGTTACACAGTAGCACTTACCTTCCTTCCTGCTGGGTGTCTCTTGGATCAGCTCCCTTGGGCTCCAGGCAAGGATAGCAAAAGGTAGAGGAAATAGGGTGGAGGGCCAAACAGAGTTCCAGGAGGAAGGGACTCTGTGGAAGCCCTGGGCAGGACTGGGACGGGAACGGGGCTGGCTTTGTCTCCTAGACGGCTTCCGGAGCAGAGTTCCCAAACTTCGGAGCAGCTGCAGGCAGAACTGAGGGACTGACTATACCTGGGGCTGAGGGAACTTTGCAGGAAAGCCCGTTCTCAAACTAGACCTTTGAACACAATGGTTTTCCCAGAAAGTATGCTGGGTATAAATTGCCAGTAACTGGAGGCATCTGCTGGGTCAGTGGGCCGCCGATCCTGTAGAGATTTCCCGGCGGGCCTTGAGGGTGTGAAGCAGGAATCCCCACCACTCTGCAGCTGTTCTTAGAAAAGACAGGTCGCTGTCCTCCCTTTTCCTCAGGCCCACAGTAAAAATGACCATTCCAATGTGTTTGCTTTATGAAGTCAGCTCTGGATAAACTGTTTGTTATGTCCTGCTGGCAATTCCATAGAACTGTCCCGTCGTCCCCCCCCCCATTAATTAGAACTTTGTGTGACTGGGGGCAGGCCAGCCAGGTAGGAGGTTCAGGACTTCCAGGTAGTCACTCTCAGGCTCCCCCGACACTCTGCTGCTTGGAGTGGGCAGGTGACTGGCAGTACACAGCTCTCCTCTCACGGGTAGGGCCTTGGGGTTGAGGAAGCTGACCCCTTCTGCAGGCTAGGGGTTGTCTGCTGCAGCCAGAGCATTGGCGATCGACTGTGATCAGGGATTGGCCAACTGCTACAGCCTGATTCTGAGATAGCTGCTAGCCTTCCTCTGCAGAACCTGAAGTGCCAGGGTGCTGAGGGTGGGATTGGTGAGGCTGGGGGCCAGGGGCCTCACAGTGTGACCTGTGCTCAGCCTCTGTCTTGGGCCAGATGGGGCACTGGTTTCCTATGTTTCACCTGCAGTATGAGTGTGGAGGCAGCAGGCCATAGCATTTCCCGGCATCACCGCTGTGGTGAGGAAGGATATGCAAATTCCTTCCTAGGCAGAAATGTAGGCTTTGAGGCCCAGCTCTGAGGGGGCATTGACTCCTCATCTGAGGTGGGTCCCACACTTTCGGGTCTCAGGGTTGGTAGAGGCAGGTAAGCTGGCAGGCATAATGCGAGGGTGAAGCTGACCCACTGTGGATGGCTCCTACCACTAGGGTGTAATATCCGAGAAGAGCAAGGTACATGCCCCTGCTGGCCAGGCACCTCTAGGGGGCACCCAGGGTAGGGGTGAGGGTACACAGGAAGAGGAAAGAGGAGGGAGGCACATTGATGACCACAGGGCAGGGAGGTGGCCTTCTCTCTCAGCGGCTGACAGAGTCCTGGGGGTGCAGGGCAGAGCTCCCACCGGTGCAGCTGGCAGACACCGTCACCGCGCCACACTCTGTCCCCTAAGGCCTCGCTCGGTGCCCTTGAAGAGTTTCTTTCACGGAGGAGGTGTGTCCTCCGCCCCTACCCCTGGGTGGGCAGAGGGCTTGTCCAGTGTTGAGCAGTGGGTGACTCTCTGGGAGTCTCCACAGGTTGCTGATTGCCGGCTCTGCCCCAGAACATCACCACGGGGACCCACTCTACCAGAGGGAAGTACTCAGGCTTCTTCACCTTGTACCTGTTGCCCTCCCTCGGCCTTCTCTTTGTGATCCAAGAGTAAACTCTTGCCCGGAAGTCTGCTGTCTCCCTGGTGCCCACCGCTCCAGCCCCTACCGAGGGACCAGCTCTCCTGCTTGATGTGGGGGTGTGTGTGTTAGGGCTGCAGGTAGGACTTGGCCTCCAGGATGCCAGCACCTGCCCTTACACGCAGGTAGGTGTTCAGGGGATAGTCTTGAAGGATACGGACAGTTGGGAGGAGCCTCCAACCCAGTCACCGTCATGGACCTGCCGCTGTTTACATTCTTGACTGAGTATTTGTCATCCGTCCCTTTCAAGCCTCCCTCTCCTGGATTGCCTGTCAAGCCTTTATCTGGGAATGCCCTTGAACAGAACCACCTGCCTGAGACCCAGGGTCTCTAAAGCCCGAAACTTCGCCCTGGAGCAGCTCCTATAAGTAAGAATGGCACTTTGTTGCTCTTTGGGGTCTCTCATAATCTAAGCACCCCTTCCCCATGGTCTTAAGAGAGTCCCCTGAATGACCGTTACGTTAAGAGAGCTGATTGAGCAGGAGAGATGGCTCTGCGGTTGAGAGCATGTTCTGCTCTTGCAGGGGACCTGAGTTGAGTTCCCAGAACCCATGTCAGGCAGCATGTACCCAGCCTCTGTGCTGCTGGCCCCCAGTGGCCCCTGCACTCACACACAAACACCCACCTAGACAGTGACACACACACATACACACATAATTAAAAATAGAGCTGGTGTGTGACGGGTGTTGTACAGAGTAGAATGCAGCTGAAGCTGAGTCGAGGCTTGGCCAGAAGATGTGCAGATAAATTACTATTATTATTACTGATAAGAGTATTTACATTAGCCCAAGCTGGCCTAGAATCCACTAGATAGCCTAGGCTGGCCTCCAACTCAGGGCAATCTCAGCCTCCGTCTCCAAAGCGCTGGAATTACAGACATGAGGTCCCATGTCCAACTGAAAGATATTTTGAAGTCTAATTTTTATTCTTACTTTTCATTGTGCTGAAAATGCAACCCAATGCCCCATGTATGTCAGGCCAGTGTTCCTCCTCTGAACTGTGCTCCTAGCCCTAAGGTCTAATTTTTAAGTAGACATGACCCTTGAGCAGCATTTCCTATTTTTAAATTTTTATTTTTTTGTTGTGTATTGTATACACATGCATGCTGGTGCGTGTGTGCTGCTGCTCACATGTGGAAGTTAGAGGTCAGCTTTGGGGAGCCTTGTCTAGGGTTTCTATTGCTGTGAAGAGACACCATGACCACAACAACTCTTATAAAGGACAACATTTAATGAGGTGGCAGCTTACAGTTTCAGAAGTTTAGTCCATTATCATCATGGGGGGGGGGGGGGGGTGGGTGGGTGGGGTGGGGTGTCCTGCAGGCCAGACTTGGTGCTGGCTACATCTTGATCAGAAGGCAACAGGAAGTGGACTAAAATACTGGGCAGAATCTTGAGCATATATATGAGACCTCAAAGCCCGCCTCCACAGTGACACACTTCCTCCAACAAGACCACACCTACTGCAGCAAGGCTCACCTCCTAATACCACCACTCCCTTTGGGGGCCATTTTCTTTCAAATCGCCCCAAGGCTGTTCTCGGCCCACTCTGTGTTTCAAGACTCTAATTCATGTTGTCAGGCCGGCACAGCAAGTGCTTTTTTACCCGCTGTACCATCGTGCCAACCCCATGACTAGCATCATTTCCTAGTTGACCATATGGAATGTTTTTTTTTTTTTTTTGGCCTGGCTTGGTTGTAAGTGGTTTTGCAGCCCTCTCTGTCCTCTGCCTGCACTAGAGAACCTGTTCTCACTTCTGCACAGACAGGCAGGTGCTTGTGCAACTCCATACTGTTTATCCAAATGCTTCCATGCTTTTGTTCTGGCCCTTGTTTTCCTCACCAGGCTGTTAGCCTGTCTGTAGCGGTCCACAAAGAACACCAACTTACTCATGTTACTCTCTGGTACACATGTTCCCTAGTTTCAACATCTGTTGAAGAATTCTGCTCATTTCTGGGCTTCAGCCCTGCCGATCAGTCAGGTGTGAATACCATTTTCTAAGTGTGCAGGTATGTTTGTAGGTAGGCACTGAAAGGTTTAGAGGCCTGGAGGGTAGGCAGTGTTTTAAAACGCAGCAGTGGGGGCTGGCCCGGCGCCTTGGGCATGACGGCTGATACTGAGCCACAGTCTCAGCCACCACGGGCATAACCTTGCTAGTTGTTGCCCGTCACCCTGAGAGGAACTTCCGCAGTTGTCCCTCTCTAAGCAGAGGGACAGAGTGGCTGCGTCCCTGTAGCCTGACATCAGTGGAATCCTTTGCTTTGAAATCCTGACGTGGGGGTGGGGAGCTGTTTGTGGTTGTATGAGAGATCTACCTTACCCTCCTTAAGAACGGCTCCTGCCTGGTTTTCCACTTTTTTTCTTCTTCCAGTTTTCATAAACACCATATTGAATATGATGAGCTTCGTGTGTGTTTTTTCCTGTTGGTCATTATTAGAACGACTGTGCACTAAGTTCTGTGTGGTCCAGTTCTCAGTCTTTTCTTTCCTGGCTGCTGGACTTGGATTTCTATGAAGAACTTCTGCCCAGGTGGTGTAGCACAGTTTGCTCATGGAACTTCCGTGGTTTCGTTTTTTCATGTTCACATCCTTAACAGCTTAGACTTTCTTTTCATTTTGGAAATTTGAACCAGCGTATAGAAATTGTATATATTTATGGAGGACCATGTGATGCATTGATGCCACATAGAATTGATTTTGGCATAATGTATTAAGTGCGGTGCTGACCCTTACAGACACCAACTGTTTTAATACCATTTGTGACTCCCCCCTCACTCAGTACAGCTGATGGAATTGCCACTTGTTCAAATCCAGCTCTGACCTCCAGCCCCATTCCAGCAGCCAGTTACTATGTCTTCAAACACGGTGGTCCCTTCGCAGAGCTTTTCTGACTTTATTTTCCATGTGCATTTTAGTAGCAAGTTATCCCATACCAAATTACAACTAAAATGCCAAGTTTAAGAAATATCCCTGCATCCATTGCAGAAATTGCCAAGACACATATTGGTTCAAGGTGGATTCTGAGGTTGAGTAGTACTATTCTCCCTTCTGTATCTGGATGGTGTGTGTGTGTGTGTGTGTGTGTGTGTGTGTGTGTGTGTGTGTGTGTGTGTGTTCGCCACTTTTCAGCCTTTTGGCTAAGATCAAGTGTAGGGAATATGATGCAATCATTGACATTGGTTCCCACAACAGCAACAGCAGGCCAGAGAGCCATGAGGTAGGGCCAGGGGCTAGAGCATCATCTGTAGCCAGCGGTTCCTCCCGCTGTTGCATGCCACCCATTTGCTCAGGCATGCACCATCCGGGGCCCCTTGGTCCACAGGCGATAAAGGCATATCTCTTACCAGCACGACTGTGCAGCAGGCATATGCCCTCCAGTTCTCCCACATACCCCTCACAGTGGCTGGGAAAGAGGTAAGATGACCACTCAAGGCATCAACGGCCAAATGGGGGCAGGGAAGACAGTTTCCTTGGTGTATGCATCCCTCCCAATGCAGACTGAGTCCTGGGTCCTAGCTGTGACTCTGGCTCTGCCACTAGCCTGCCTTCCTTCTGGGGTGTATACTTCTCACCTTTTCTGAGGGTGAGGAAGACAAGTCATCTGCTGATGAATTATCTTGGCCACTAGCAACTAGATGGTACCTGGTGAGGTACCTTCATAGCCCAGTGAGGCTGTGTACCTGAATTTTCTTGGAGGTCTCCAGTTGAGCATCCCAAAATATTTAGCTGTCTGCTCAGTTTTGCTAGGAGGGCAAGCAGGCCTTCCTGGAGTGAAGACATTCTTGAGGTCCAAGCTAGAAATAGCCCCAAGCCAGTGACCACAGATCAAAGCTGTTAACTGAAGAATGATAGCCCACTCTGATATGGGTAGCCAAGACAGAGTCTGTGAGGTGTAGGATCTCTTTAAAGGCTTCTGGTTGTTCTTCCCTGCCTCTGTAACCCCCACATAGATTCCTTGTGCTGACAGACTGTTCCTGTAATCTGGGATACTGCATAAGGTTGATGGATGATCTGCTTTTGCAGGCTCTCCTGGTCAGAGGGGCATCATCCCCAGGCTCTCCCTTCTCCCTCCACAATAAGAGAGCAAGGTAGGCTTCCAGTTGGGTGCTGTGGCTTGGGCAGTAAACCCAAACCAAGATCAAGCAGGAGGTTGCTCTGTCCCCTCCCCAGCACACATAGGGTGGGGGTAGGGCAGCTGAAGAGTCTCTGGAAACACTTGCTGCTCCTGAGAGGTCCACACGAAGCAGGAAAGCGCTGTGGTTTGTGCAGGTGCTGCTGGAACCCAAAGAGTCCCACTCAGCTGGTGGGGAGGAGTGAGTGGCCGTGAGGCTTAGCTATCTGGGTGGTGCTAGGTAACGGGAGCATGCCCTTTGGACCGGAGGATCCAGCAGTAGCAGCCCGGGACTGAGCTCAGACTCTGAGCTGGAGCGCTTTGAGAAGCCAACAGGACGTGTGCGCCTCGGCTGCTGGACAGTGCGCGCCCAATCCCAGCGAGGGCTTTGGCGGGAGGAGAGCCTCTGCGGTCGCTTCCCCTCCTCCGGCCAGCCTCACAGAGAACACGCTGTTCCCGCCCAGGCCTGCGGCTTGGGCAAGAACGTGTGTGGGACGTTGTGTTCCCTGATAAGATGAGGCAATCACGCTCAGCCTGCGCCATGCGCTGCTTGCTGCTCCTGGCGGCCTCGCGGCGGCGCCAGGGAACATTTATGTAACTGTGGTCCTTTCGAGCCAAGAGCCCCTGGCCAGTCCCACCTCCCGCTAAATCCCCAGGACACACTGCATCCCCGCGCCCCCAGCTTCACTCTGAAGCCCCGCACAAGGCTTAAGCCCCCTCACTCCGTATGCAGGGTCGCAGTTCCGTAGCCCCCTCTGGACTTTGCCTTGGCCTTCAGTTTCCCAGGCACTTCCCTAACCTTACTGAGACACGGACACAGCCTAGCTCTGGCCCCGCCCCCTACAGTGGTTGGCCTTCCTTCAGTTTCCTTCCCCTACTTCCCTGCCCACCCAGTCAGAGTGCCTCAAAGTCAGCCGCCAGCCCCCTTCCTCCCACCCAGGCTGCCTGGACAAAACCTAACCCCTATCTTACCGGGTGGCTCCAGTCACCTCCCCGTGCACCTGTATTGGCCATCCAACACCCTGTTCCCTGGTCCCTTTTAGTTTCTGAGAATGGGGTCCCCTGAGGGCTTTGGGATTCTCCAAAAAGACCAAAAAGACCTGACTCTCTAATCCAGCTACCTTCTTGAGATGACCAGTGTCTTTCCTTTTGAGTTAGGCGACACCTTATCCTTGGGGTCTGCTGCGTTGGACTCAGGAGGGCGCATGCGGGATTCCAGTCCAGCAGTGAGGGGTTTTAGCCATCACACTCCCTTTGCCGTGATGGAAGTGGGGTCACCAGCTGTGGTGCTGGGCTTGCCTGTGTAGGGTGTCCTGTGATTAGTTCAGTCCAGCCACTCCACCCGGAGGCCAGTCTCCAGAACAGCGCTTTCAGAATGATGCTGGAGGGTGGGTACCTGTCGGCCCCTGAGACCCTTGCATGGCACCATGAGCTAAAAACTGTTGACTGCAGTGACAGTCTCTTACCTTTGCTCTTCCAGGCTGTGTGATCATTGATGGCCTCACTCTGGGCAGCTGCTGGAACCTGAGCCTGGGTGTTGTTTGTGTTGTGTCTTCTCTTGGGGTGAGGACCATGTCCTGCAGGTCCTGCCTTAAGCATGTACTCGGCGAAGGTACTTACTTCCCACTTTCCTCCCCAGTGAGAAACTCCAGTGACAAGTCTGCTCAGATGCTGCCCTTGTCTGCAGCCCTGACATTACCTGGCCCATCTTTAATAGTACCCACCTCATAGGCTTCCGGGGATACGAGCAGAAAGATCCTGAAAAGGACAAGGATCCAGGGCTCTTAGGAATCCAAGAGAATCTGAGTTCAGTGCATTCTGACTTCACCCTGAACCCAGCTCCCACCCCCACTCCAGTCTAAAAAGACAGGGATGGGGATAGCATGTAACAGCCATTTTGGACCATGGCAAGCCTGGTACCAGAGCTGGCTGTGTACAGCCTGTCACATCACCATGTGGGCCCTTCTGTGAGAATGGGACAGCATGTTTGTCTCCAGTAGCTGCTGTAACAGAACCAGTGGAGAGCTGAAAGCAGCTGAACGTTACTTTTCAGATTTCCTGAATGAAAACCAGAAGTCTCAGAGCAAACTGCTGGCAGGGATGGTTCTTCCTGGATGCTCCAAGGGAGCACCTGCTGCGTGCGACCCTCCTCATTTCCAGTCCTGGAGCTGGCCGCTGAGAACTCAGGGGTGGGTTGGTCCAGTCTCTTAGCGCCGTCTCCCCGTTACTTCCCTCTGTAACTTGTGACTTCGTCTCAAGATTTTACCCCAATTTTATCTACAAAGACCTCTATACCCCCCATTTCAAATTAGGCTACCTTACGGATTCTGAGGGCTCGGGGTGGCTGTCTCTTTTCTTTGCTCGGCCTGCTGCAAGCAGTCTGGAGCTTGTCTGGTATCATACCATCGGTATAATGGAGACCGGATCTGACCTGACCGCAGCGAGGCCAGACCTGCCCAAGGTGCTGCTGCTGGCTGAATGTCCGAGAATAGAATTAGCATATGACGTTTTTCACTGTTTTGTTGATAAGACCCCCACCACACCTCCCAGCCCCTGGAACCAATGAGCAGTGTATTCAACATTGCCATTTCTTGTATTCAACATTGCCATTTCTTGTATTCAACATTGCCATTTCTTGGACCATGGTTGGATTAGATATTTTTAAAAATGTATTTAATCATTTTTTTTTTTAAATTGGGGGGTGATGGTACATGTGAATAGCATGTCACACGTGTAAAGATCAGGAGATGACTTTTGGGAATTGGTTCTCTCCCTCCACTGTGTGGGTCTTGGGGATGGAACGCAGGTCATTTGGCTTGGTCAAGTGAACACTTTCACCTGCTGCTCTTGTAAGTCCGCAGCACAGAGAAGCTTATCATAAAACTGTGTTCAATTTAATACTATTCCCCTGATCTGATTTTAGTTGTCCTGATGGGTATTGTAAAAAAAAAAAAAAGAATATGTGTGTGTGTGTGGTATAATATACATTTCTGTTTCTTAATTTCTCAGATTAATCTGTTGTTTTCATGCTATTAATTTAAGAAATTATCTCACTCCTACCCTTATGCCCACCCTCCTCCTGAATTGATGAATATATAATTTTAATTATTATATTATTTTAATCCCACCGTGTAACTTCTTTTCTGATGGGGCGGTGGGATTTGTCTGTGACACTGATTCTGCACAGTGTTGAAATCTAGCAGTGGTGTGTGGGACTGATAGGCAGAGTTGACCTGCTGAGGCCTGTGCTGGGGTTCTATTTACTTCTACCTTTTCGTGGGGTTGTTGAGAAAGATAAGTACTTCTACATAGGAAAAGCGGCTGGAGCCTTTGCACACTTCACTGGTTGCACGCCGGTACTTGAGTGTGCTTCTCATTGGATCGTTGTTGTCTTGTGTCCAGATTGCTCCTGTATTTACTGGAGTTCACGGTCACCTTAAAAAAAAAGAAGGAAAAGTAGTGTGCCTTTGCCGTGTCCTCAAGTTTATCTAATATCTTGATCATGATGTCTGCACAGAATTACTTTCTTCCTAGGATCATCCCCCGCGGGCCTCGGCCCCTGCCTCCCCAAGCCTCCGGCTTGCCCTTCACTCCTGGTTTCCTCTTTTTTTTTTTTTTTCCTGTATGGAATATATAACACATAAAATCCCCATTCCCTGCCCTCCAGCGTGTCCAGTATGACATAGACATGTAGTGTCTTGTTCTGGCGTGGATAGCCTGATGTTTGTTTCTCACGTACCACTCATTAAGGGTTGAGATCTCATTTTTTTTTTTACTCACTGTTGTAATTATGCAGAACTTCTCGTAGCAAGGGATGCTCTTGTGCACTCAGCTCACACCTCCGCCTGATTCTCCCAGCATCCTCTCCTGTTACTCTCCTCACCCCTACCACACACACTGACAACAAATTGTCTTCCTTTCCACTTAGCAATTTCCTGCATTCTTTTTTTTTTTCTTCTGTTTTGCCAGTCTATACCTCTTCTTAGATTAAAGCCCCTGTACTGATTCCTGGAGCTCTCGATTTTTAGTCCTCTGCTTTCTGTTAAAAACAAAAATTCCGCCAGGTGGTGGCGGCGGTGGCGCCGCATGCCCCTAATCTGAGCACTTGGGAGGCAGAGCCGGGCGGATCTTTGTGAGTTTGAGGCCAGCCTGATCAGCAAGATCCAGGAAAGGCGCAAAGCTACACAGAGAAACCCTGTCTCCAAAAACAAACAAAACAAAACAAAACAAATTCCATGAAAAGCTAGGAATCTACTCATAGAACAGTCTTGGAAAATAGAACCAAAAAGTAACCACTCTTGGCCATGCCCCAGGTTGCTTGGTTTTGAATCACCTCTCAGTATCTCTCCCCATGATGTGAAAATTAATGAGGAAAACATGCACCACACAGGGCCTTGTCTTCAGCAGTCCCAGGAGATGGAACAATGCAACATTCACATATTTTCTAGAATTGTTTTTTGTTTTCAGTTTTTCAGGATAGTTCTTTGAGTATATCTGTAGCCTTTTAGAATTATTATTTAGTCAAGATTCTGTTTAATTTTGGTGCTTTTTTTTCTCTCTGAAGTTGATTTTTATGGCATTCTCTTTGTTCTGTGCATCCCACTGTATCTCAGATTCTGTTGAGAATACTAATTAGAAATTATAGGTTAATATTTTGTTTCCTGGCTTCTTCTTTTTCCTCTGGAGTTGGTGGCTTTATTGCTCTTTCCTTTTCATGCTAGTGATTTTCGTTGGCTGTCAGGTGGCCCCCCAAGTGTCGGTTTGTATTTAAGGTGGATGGATGGGCTGTGTGGATTTCCTTTGCTGGACTTAGGTGGGCTGGAAATCTTCCTTAGATCCTCTGCAGGGCAAGGAAAAGGGAAAGCAGTGTGTGACTGCCCCAGTACCAGACAGGCTTCATTCTGGGGTGCGACCAAATGTGTGTGCATGCGTTAGAGTTTGGGTAAATGCTAGCTTGTCTCTTGATCTGAGCAAGGAGTAGATGGGGTCTAGAGTGAGTGAATCCACACTACCGGAGTCGCCCTGTGGTCTGCCTTCTCCACACCTGCCTAGGCCCCTGCTGGGCTGTTCTGAGCTATCTATCACCTTTGTATGTCATCCTGCTTGAGTCTGCAGGAGCTTTTGAAGTCTGTTGCATGCCTGGCCTGCCTAGGACCCCTGTCAGAGCAGGGGCAGTGTGCTGGCTGGCTGGCAGGCTCTGGGTAATGGCCTCTCTGACCCCCTCTTGCTGGACAAGATGAAGAAGAGTGTCCCCTGGGGCCTGCACCTCCTTCCTACTCCCCTCTCAGGGCTAGGTACCACTGGCCCTGCCCGGGAGTCTTGATGGCATGCTTTCCCTGGCCTGAGCGCCCCTGCCAGAGTCGGCCATGATGCTTGTTTCTTCCCTGGGACCTGTCATCCGCTTGCATCTCAGGCGTGGGCTGAGAGCTGGTCACAGGGTGGGAAAATGGGCCTTGAGGGTGGCGGGAGGCAGTGGCCTGGTCGGACGGTGGGGTGTGACCGAGACTTAACCTCTGCCCCCGGTCTCCCGCAGGTGAGAGGCCCTTCGCCTGCAGCTGGCAGGAATGCAACAAGAAGTTCGCGCGCTCGGACGAGCTGGCGCGGCACTACCGCACGCACACGGGCGAGAAGAAGTTCAGCTGCCCCATCTGCGAGAAGCGCTTCATGCGGAGCGACCACCTGACGAAGCACGCCCGCCGCCATGCCAACTTCCACCCGGGCATGCTGCAGCGGCGCGGCGGGGGCTCGCGGACCGGCTCGCTCAGCGACTACAGCCGCTCGGATGCCAGCAGCCCCACCATCAGCCCGGCCAGCTCGCCCTGAGCGCCCGCCCGCCCGCCCGCCCGCGCCCGGACCGCGCCTCGCCCCCCTCGGTAATAGGAAAGCTGAGCGAACTTGAGAAGTCCACAGCAAAACACTTTTCTTCACCTCAGGTGTCAATTTTTAACAAAAAAAAAAAAAAATTTGTTTTTTCAAAAAAAAAAAATATATACACGACCCACAAATTGCACAATAGAGCTATCCACGAAGTTGAGATTCAGCGGTGTTGAAACCCCCCCCTTTCTCAGGGATGGACGCGGTCCACGAGGTCAGTGAGGGCACGTCTTTCTGCCGCCTTACTCTGTACATAGATTTGCACTCTGGAGTTTTCTGTGAGGTTGGGGATCACTGGGGCAGAACAGGCCAGCTGGGAACAGATGTGGCCACTGACATTGTGCTTTCCCAGCAGATTCCCCCCCCCCCCAAAGGCCTGTACCCCTCTTCCTGCTTACCACCCAGTTGCTGTCCTCTGCCCCTTGGCCTGGCTCAGAGCACAGGTGGATCTGAGGGACTGGCCACCTCACAGGGATGTGGTAAGCCATGACGGACCATGAGAGCACGTGCCTGTGCAACTGTGGAGAAGGACATCTGCCTTGTAAGCGTGGTCCTGCCTGGCTTTCTGCCTGCAGAAATCCTCAGAACAATGGAGGCCAGATGCAAACCCCGCCTGGATTTGGGACACCATTGCTGCCAACAACCCAGGGAGGCGGCCTGGGCCCTGCCTGCCCTACAGAAGGCACCTGGGACCCGTCACCCTCACACCATGTTCTCAGACTGGGAAAATAGTGCCCTGGGCAGGGTGTGCTGAAACTGCCCCCACCCCCCACCCCCCAAATTGGTGTTGTTTCATCCAGTTCCCCAAGTTCTCGTGCCCTGGGCCACTGTGGAGGCCTCTGTCTGCAGCAGGACCATCATGGCCCCCTCTGCCTCTTCAGTCTGTGTGTGTGGCCCCGTGGGTGGCAGCGCTCACATCCCACAGAGACCGCTGGTGGCAAAGGCATTATTATCGGCCGGACCTCCTCAGAGCAGCCCAGCAGATGTGATAGGAGATGATGATGATGATGATGATGATCCTGGAGAAACAAGGACTCTGCTTCTGCGGGGGACACCTGGTGAAAGTTGTGGGGGTCACCTTCTCAGAACCTTGAGTGGAGACTTTAGCAAACCCACGGTTCCACACTGTTGCGCTCCCCACTTCTGGTCCTCTTTTCTGCCTGCCCTGCCTCGGAGGACCCTAGCCACACCCAGTCTGCAGGGCGGGGATGGGGGAGGGGCTGCCGGGAAAACAGCAGAAACCGGAGCCCACGACGCCGGGGCTGGGCTGCGTTGGCTTCAGGTGTTGGGCCTCCTTAGCAAGACGATGTTCTGGTGACTCTTCTGCAGATCCTTGGAGTGTCCATCTACTCCCACCCTGCAGAGACCCAGACATTTCCTCCCCTTCTCCTAAGAGCTGAGGCCTAGGAACATAAGGCCCCAGGACTGGATATATATGTGTATGTGTGTACGTGTGTGTGCGTGTGTGTGTGCGTGCGCGCGTATGTATTGGGTGGGTGGGTTTGGGATGGACTTGAGGTGTCCGACAGAGACCTCTCTTCATTTTGATGTGGAGGATCAGCCCTTGTGACTCAGAGGGCCGTAGATGGGCTTCCTGGGCCCAGAGTGCCTTGGTTGTGGTCATTCTGCCTGTACCCCAGCCCTCACACAGTGTAGGGGGGTGGCACAGGGAAAACCCCGGAGACCATGCCCAGCCGGGTCTGTCTGCAGTTTCTGGCTGTTGTCATGTGACCGCCTTGTGGATCTGGGACACCACTTTCTAACTTCCCATGTCAGCTTTGAGAGGCTAATGGCATAGGGTGGCTTCTGGGAGCGCAGTAGGTGCTGAGCTGGGCTGTGGTGTTGTTGCACACCGAAAGCAGGTGTGGTGGGTGTCGGGGGGTCCCTTGCCCTGGTCCAGTGCAGGGCTGGTGACAGCCCTGCTTGCATTTCATCTGGGGAAGAGAATGGAATATGTGGTCGGGACCTAGACTGAAGAGAGCCCTGGGTGCTTGGGGTGTGGCGCTCTTCATGCTCAGTTCCAAAGCGTCGTCCCTCCCAAAGTCGGTGTGTGAGGCAGAGAAAGCCACACTCTGAACACATTTCACGTCTCAGGAATTCACATTCCAGATTCAGGAATTTTA